>NC_090727.1:117463967-117603967 GCF_036898095.1 Palaemon carinicauda | reverse complement strand
CAGAGGGTCTTTAACTGCAATGTTTGGGAACCCCATGTCACCCTTAGGTACTTCCTGCTGGAGGGGTAAACTGGAATCTGGAAGTATGCGTCCTTGAGGTTTATGGACATCAAGGACGCTAGGACTGACTTCGGGGTGTCCATCTTGAAGTCGGTCCTGTACACAAACTTGTTGAGGGCTGAGAGGTCTATGACCGGTCTCCAGCCCCGTCGCTTTCTCCACCAGGAAAAGCCTGCTGTAGAACCCCGGGCCCGGATCCTTGACTGGCTCTATCGCCCCTTTTGCCAGCATTGCCGAGACCTCCCCTTGCAGGGCTGTCCTTCTCAAGGGGTCTTTGGGAGCCAACCACTCTGCCTGTTGATCTGGCATTAGGGATGGGGGGTCTGCTAGGAAGGGTAACCTGTACCCTTCTTTCAGGACTGCTACTGTCCACGGGTCCGCTCTGTGGTCCTTCCATGCTTGCCAAGAAAGTCTGAGGCATCCCCCCACCTGAGGCTTCGGCAGGAGTAGGGGGCCTCTCCCCCTATCTTCTTGTAGAGGTGCGGCCTGACCGCCCTCTTCTGGCCGCTGCGTAGGAAGGCTTATAGGAGGATTGAGCCGGGGCTGTTTCCCTAGTGGAGGGCTGCGGTGGCGTCGACCAGGCCGTAGTAGGAGCGTCTCTCCTGGGCTGGCTAGGCGAAGCCCGAGGAGGGCGGGGAACGTCGGAGGTGGTTCTTCTGTGGGTGGGTCTTCTCGACGGAGGGGGTCTGGAATCTCCCGTGTCCTTCAGCTTCCTGACCCTTTCTATTGTTTCTTCTGCCTCTTTCAGGGAGAAAATTGAATCGTCCCACAGGGGCAGGCTCCTCAGGGACCTCGCTTCCCTGTCGGGGAGACGCCTGGTGAGCTTATTGAGGACTGTGTCCCTCCTCCGCAGAACCCAGTTGGCGGCCTGTGCGAGGGACTGGTATGACACGAACTTCAGGGCCTTACCTCCAGAGCTAATCAGCTTGGTTCTCTGGGATAGTGAGGTCGTAGGAGGACTGGACGCCTACTAGCATAGAAGCCCACCAATCCAGCCACGAAGACACGTTTACGAGGTCCTTAGCTATATCCTCCATCATGGTCGCTTCTGACGGAGAGAAACAGACTGGTGCTGTAGAGGCCCTTTCTTCCGCTGCTCCTTGGCCTAAAACGGCGACTGCTGGCTCCACCGTACAAGCACCTGCACGATGTCCCTCCTGAAGGTAGAATTTGCTCTGTGACTTCAGGCCCTGAAGCAGCTTGGAGGAACTCTGGGTCTTGGGGGCTTCGGCATGGTTGGCCATGATCTTATTCACGTGGGCCCTACCTAGCCTAACGTCTCTGGCTAACGGGAGTGCTAGAGAGGGTCTCTGCTGGACGGGGGCATCCACCAGTCTGCTGAGACTAGATTGCCAGAATTGTTCGGAGGAGGGCTCAGGCTCGTCTAACCTATGATGTCTCCTGATGAGCCGTATCACCCTCCTGTAGGCTGACACCTCTGCTGCCGAACCCTCTACATTGTCGTCCAGCTCCTCCGTTGGGCGCCCTACTGCTTGAGCTGGGGCCCCTCCGACGGAAGCCTCCGTACGGGGGGAAGGAGACAACTTGGCCCGCTCCTACTCCTGTGGCTCTGGACGTAGGACGGGCATCGCCGTCGAGATGGGGACCTCCGTCCTAGGTCTATCCTTCTTCGCGGAGGTCCAGGTATCCGCGGGCCTACTCGACGAGGGGAGTCGCTTCTCACGATCCTGCCGATTCGAAGATAACTTGGGGGTCAGGATGTGGCTGCCAGACCGAAGGGGCGACTCTCTCCGCTGGCCGGATGGAGTCGGAATCTTCGCGGACTTATGCCTGTCCGCTGGGACCTGAAATGACGAATCCCTCCGTCGGTCGTATCTGCCGGAGGATGTGTACCTCTCTGGCGATCGAGTTCTAGGGTGCCAACTTGAGGAACTCGGGACTGCTGACAGCTCGATGAGTTTGCTGCCTGGGATGACCACCCATTCTTCCCTTGGGGAGCCACTTCTCCTATATTTTCTTATGGAGGATCTGAATCGTCTACCCACGTTGCGGGACCTGGAGCGGGAGCGAAAACGAGAGTGTCTCCTGCAGGACCTCTCGCGATGTCTTCGAAGTTTCCTCCGGGCCTCTTCCTCCGAGGAGCAAGAAAAGACTTCGACCAAAGAGCCCGACGACTTGTAGGACCTTGCCGGCGGGCCCGACTCGCATCGCGTCGTTGGGGGTTCGACTCGACGCTCGATGGAAGACGGTGGCTGCAACAAGACGTCCGGAAGTGTAGCTGAAGGCGCTGGAGGGGAGCGTGGGCGTTCTTCATTGGGGGACCAGGTTCCAAAGCCACCTTCCATCCTCAACGGGGACTCGAAGGGCGTCTTCGGTGGCACCCACGTGAGGGAGTCTGACGGCGGCGAGTCTTCCCTCTCAACAGCACCCTCGGCTGTAGAAGTACCTGAAAAGCACGCCCAAGAGGCGGGAGAAGAGGTAGGAATATTTTTACCCCACATAGGGTCATCTGAGGAGGCGGGCCCTGCTTGCACCAGGGCTTCGTCCCCCACACATACGCCCGACCCTCCCTCAGGCCCCTCACTTGCCTGGGATGACGCCACAACCCCACTATCCTGCAACTCTGACTCCTGGGGAAGGGCCACAGGCCTCTTCCCGCAACGGACTTACCTCGTCCCCTACTCTGGGTAGGGGAAGGTGGCAGGGAGGCTCGGTCTGACGACACGCCCGGTGAAATAAGAGGAGAAGAGACGTTCGGCTTCTTAGGTGACCTCTTCGGCGCCTTCTTCTTTTTGGTGCCGTAACGCCCCCACTGCACCTCGTTTCAGGACACGCACTCCGGGCACGTGGCCGTAGGGGAACACACACTGCCCTTACACGACCAACACAAGGAATGCGGGTGTACTTAAGGTTTCGACAGGAAAGTACCACACGATTTACCGGCCATAGGCCCAGGACAACGACGGGGATGCTCCATGATACACTAGTAACGAACCGCGAGACACGGGAACGCAGAGGGAAAGAATAAGCTATAGCACAAAGGTACCACGTGGGGACCACGTGAGACACAAAGGGAAGTCGGGGACACAAAGGGTCACACTGGGTTAGGAGAGTGTCGAGATGATATCAAAACGCGACCAGAGAACTTACTGGAGGTCGAGCCCGGAGCAAGCATGCTCTCTGACCCGGGGTTACCCTCAGGGCACGTATCACTCCGCCTGAGGTTACCCCTCATAGAAAACGGGACTAGGGTAAACTACACAAAACTCTAGTCGGATGGGAGGAGATCCCAGATACTCCTAAGAAAGTAGTTCGAGGCAGGTACTGATAGGAAAAATACAAATTACTTAAAATTTGTGATTTTGTGTTGGGTTTGTGTGTGTATTGTACCACTATATAAGGGTAAGGGAGATGTGCATGAGTGTAGTAATTCAAGGGGTATTAGTTTGTTGAGTGTAGTTGGAAAAGTGTATGGTAGAGTACTGATTAATAGGATTAAGGATAAGACAGAGAATGCAATCTTAGAAGTACAGGGTGATTTTAGAAGAAGTAGGGGTTGTATGAATCAGATTTTTACAGTTAAGCAGATATGCGAGAAATATTTAGCAAAAGCTAAGGAGGTGTATGTTGCGTTTATGGATCTGAAGAAAGCGTATGATAGAGTTGATAGGAAAGCTATGTGGAATGTGATGAGGTTATATGGAGTTGTTGCAAGCAGTGAAAAGTTTCTACAAAGGTAGTAAAGCATGTGTTAGGATAGGAAATGAAGTGAGCAATTGGTTTCTGGTGAGAGTGGGGCTGAGACAGGGATGTGTGATGTTGCCGTGGTTGTTTAACTTGTATGTTGATGGAGTGGTGAGAGAGGTGAATGCTCGAGTGCTTAGACAAGGATTGAAACTGGTAGACGCGAATGACCATGAATGGGAGGTAAGTCAGTTGTTTGCGGATGATACTGCACTGGTTGCAGACGCAGAAGAGAAGCTTGGCTGATTAGTGACAGAATTTGGAAGGGTGTGTGAGAGAGGTAAGTTGAGAATTAATATTGGTAAGAGTAAGGTTATGAGATGTACGAGAAGGAAAGGTGGTGTGAGGTTGAATGGAGACTTACTTGAGGAGGTGGATCAGTTTAAGTACTTGGGGTCTGTTGTTGCAGCAAATGGTGGAGTGGAAGCAGATGTACATCAGAGAGTGAATGAAGGATGCAAAGTGTTGGGGGCAGTTAAGGGAGTAGTAAAAAATAGAGGGTTGGGCATGAATGTAAAGGAAGTTCTGTATGAGAAAGTGATTGGATTGTACCAACTGTGATGTATGGATCGGAGTTGTGGGGAATGAAAGTGACAGAGACAGAAATCGAATGAAGTGTCTAAGGAATGGCTGGTGTATCTCGAGTAGATAGGGTTAGGAACGAAGTAGTGAGAGTGAGAATGGGTGTAAGAAATGAGTTACCAATTAGAGTGGATATAAATGTGTTCAGGTGGTTTGGCCATGTTGAGAGAATGGAAAATGGCCGTCTGCTAAAGAAGGTGATGAATGCAAGAGTTGATGGGAAAATACAAGAGGAAGGTCAAGGTTTGGGTGGATGGATGGAGTGAAGAAAGCTCTGGGTGATAGGAGGATAGATGTGAGAGAGGGAAGAGAGCGTGCTAGAAATAGGAATGAGTGGCGAGTGATTGTGATGCAGTTCCGGTAGGCCCTGCTGCTCCCTCCGGTGCCTTAGATGACCGCGGAGGTAGCAGCTGTAGGGGATTCAGTGTTATGAAGCTTCATCTGTGGTGGATAACGGGGGAGGGTTGGGCTGTGGCACCCTAGCAGTACCAGCTGAACTCAGTTGAGTCCCTTGTCAGGCTGGGAGGAGCGTAGAGAGGAGAGGTCCCTTTTTTTTTTTTTTTTTTTTTTTTTTTTCCCATTTGTTTGATGTCAGCTACCCCCCAAAATTGGGGGAAGTGCCTTGGTGTATGTATGTATGTATAAATGTCTTTTCCTCAGTAGTCCATGGCATCCTGAAGGTGGAATTTGGTAGACTCTTAGAACATAAATTTTTCTTGATAAATCTGAAAAATAAAAGGAATTGATTATTTATTTAAAAAGTTATTCAAGTTTAGGTAATGACTTTTTTTTTGTGTCACCCTGTACATATACATATACATATTCATATTACTTAAGCATAGCGTAGGTATGAATTTCTTTTAATAATTTTTATTACTGTACAGTATCAGAATTACTATACAAAGGATTTATCACTGAATAGTTTACATATGTTGGCTTTAAAGTTGGGATGTTCTGCTTTGCGTTGTTGGTTTGAAAACATTGGCTTACGAGAATAATTATTGCGAAACCACAATTATGTGATTTTTTTTAATGTTAGATGGTTTTCTGTATGACGAATGACTGAATCCGCAAAGATCAAACCCACCAGTAAAGAAGGCCAACTGTACAGTAGGCTAACTTATACTTGTGAAAACAATGGAAAATACAAATATGAAGTACTACATATTATATACCTAAAATGTGAAAGTTATATTAAATTGTAGTAATGATAGTTGAGAAAGTAGGAAATAAAATGAGAAAAAAATAAATCTTTGTCTATGTTAATGTTTATAGCCATCAGGGTTACAAAATTGATCAATGATGTGATACTGAGGAAATATCCTAAGATCTTTGAAATGCAAGTAGATTATGTAGGAATTCTGAAATTTACAAAGTGAAATGTCTATACAAAATCTGCATTAAATAGAATTAACATCAAATGTGGAAAATAATGAGAAAAAAATCAGAATAACAAATAAAACATGATATAATGAACAATGAAATATAAATAACTGAAATGAAAAGTTAACAGATAAGAAGGAAGAATGTATTATAAAATATTATGGATAATATTTTACCACGTGGACTGTTGTCTTTTCATATTTTATGATTATTTGGAAAAAGTAAGCTGAAAATAATTAGATAAAAGCGATGAAAGGAAGGAAAATAAGTTGGAGGGATAATGGATTAAAATTTATTGTAAAGGGAGGGTGTTAATTTATGTATATGTGTTACATAAGGATTTTTACTGTGCATGTAGCGTACACTTCACATTCACTGAACGCCACCACCATGCTTTAAGAATTGCTTAATGTGCCACAAGATTTTACTGTGTGGAACTGAATAAACAGTTGGTGATATTGTACTGTCTTTTTTTAACTTGTAGGCTAAATATTCATTCATTCATTCATAAAAAAAACTGCTAATAGTGTACATGTATTTACAGTATTATACTGTATTTAAAATACCATATTGTACAGTAGATACAGGCTATGCGTTAGGTAACGAGATGGTAGAGTTGTGAGCCGTCATCCCCAAGAGAACATAGATGCAAGCTATGCGTTAGGTAACGAGATGGTAGAGTTGTGAGCCGTCATCCCCAAGAGAACATAGATGCAAGCTATGCGTTAGGTAACGAGCTGTTAGAGTTGTGAGCCAACATCACCAAGAGAGCATAGATACAGGCTATGTGTTAGGTAACGAGCTGTTAGAGTTGTGAGCCAACATCACCAAGAGAGCAATCACTTAAGGGGGAGATGTTGTCTTACCTCTGCTTATTAAGCTGTACTGTACTGTAGTGATTGTACAGTATTTGGCATATATTACAGTAATATGCACTACAATATTACTAATGTTGTTTTTCTTGCCATATCCTTAGAAATTCAAAATAAATGAAATAAAGGGTATTTTTGTCATGTTTTTCCTAAACACACCATCTAAAAGGAAACCTATTGTTTTGTTCACGTTTAATTGCCAATCACGACGAACAAATGTATGCATTTACAAATCGTAATGATAACTAATGGTAATATTTTTTCTTTATGTGAGCATATTCTCAATAGCGGTAGTTTGTATCAGCTGACGATATTTACATTTCCTCAGTGGGGCTCGTAGAACTTGATTTCGTCGATATGGCATATTTATTGAATAGGCTATTTATTATGAAGTTAAGCTAGTGAAAAGGAATTTATTACCTTTGATTTTATTTTATGAAGTAGCAGCAGTAGGGGAGTCAGCGTGTGAAGCTTCATTTGTAGGGAAGATTGGGAAGGGTGGGCTATGGCACCCTAGCAGTACCAACCAAACTGCTGAGTCCCTCGTCAGGAAAGGAGGAGCGAAGAGAAAAAAATCCCCTTTTGTTTCTTTTGATGTCAGCTAATCCCCAAAATAGGGGAAAGTGCTATGGTAGATGGATGGATGGATTAGAGTCAACCCTTCTTGCTTGTGGGCGTTAGGTAACAGAAACAGGCTAAAAAAGCAAGAGTCCAGGAATGCTTGCTGGCCTACGGTTGTTCAATTCATGACCGACCTACCGACTCGCTTATCATTGCCTACTTACGGTTGACTAATCCACTAGGTTACCCACTGTACTGCACTACAGTCTTTTTTTGTGCTTTCTATCATGATATTTTAGTTCTTAGTACTTTTCGGATGTAATTGCACATTATAAACACAACTTCAGTACAAGATAAGACAACTCGTAAATGAAAAACATCACGACTCTTAAAACTAGTCACCGCCACACCACACTTTTTATGGATCTTTCAACAAAACACTTGTTCATATGTAACAACGCTCAATGATACTAGGGTAAAAAAACTGCAAATAGTTGATGGTTAAAATGCACCCAAAATTCAAAACAAAAGTAAAAAAAGGCTTTAATGAAGCACAATTATCTTTTTCTCAGGATTTATTAGAATGGATAAGGTCTGCTTAAACTTGTCAGCCGGGGCTGACAAAATCGAATGGTGTGTTTTAAGGTTTTGCTTACAGTAAAATATTGTAAATACACTATTAGCAGTGTTTTCAATGAATGTATAAATATTTATCTTACAAGTGCAAAAAATAAGATAAAAATTATAATACATTACTAAATGTTTATAGTTTTACAGTAAATAATTCTGTGTGTATGTGCTTTTGATTTTTAATTCACCATTAAATCTTCATATTTCTTTAGACATTATCAGAAATTCTTTGTATCATTACTCAGTGATTCGATAATGGGAATAATAAGATTACTTAGTAATATACAGAAAGGAAATCATTCGCTTTGCTAGCGCGCATTCCAACATACATAATATGTCACAGGGCGTGTGATGTGAACTCGACACAGAATGACATGCAAATTATGTAAAACCCTTTGATTTTTTCTTGCAAGAAATGAAAGAAAATACTAACTAAGCAAAAGTATTTCATTTTTGGGTATTATTACAGTTTCATCCATTATGGGAAATATATTATAATAATATATTTCCCGAGTAAAGCAAGTCTTTTGTAGTATTTCTGTAAAATATTTTCTGTCGCAAATGCCTAGTTCTTTATATATCGACGATCAAACTCACGCTACTCATGTCTTCCTCCCAGATTTTTTCTAAGTCTCTTTCTTCCTCCCAGATTTTTTCTAAGTCTGTTGTTATTGTTGACTGTGTCTTGTATTTGCTTAAATGAGCCCTGTAACCACTATAATCCGCAGAAAAACTAGTCCACTATGAAGTCTTACACGTTTGGCCAATCACAGCGCACGTCCACTATGACGTCATACATGTTTGGCCAATCACAGCGCGACAATACAACAGCGCGGCAATACATTATCTTACCCAGGCATTTCATTTCGTTCTTAGACATGGAGGCCATAGCAAGCACATCATCTCATGTTGCACAAGAAGTTGAAATTCCATCTTCTTGTCCTGACTGTTTCCTAACTTGCAATGAATTTGTTGTAACTTATTCTTGGAATATTGAAAAACTAATGGATTTGTGACAGAGACAATTTAATTTTACAAAATAAAAATTGTCCTGCATGTCAAGGAACCTTCGCAACGGCTTCACGTTTTCCTCAAAGCACCAGCACATCATTATGAACCAACAGTTTAAGGTAAGCTTCATTAATTTATAGAGTATATTATAATGGTGATAGTATAACGATGTATACAGCAGTACCATCACTTTGGATTTGGTTTGATGGATGTGTTAGGTAGTGGCTGTAAGGGGGGGGGTTTGCAGGGGCTAGGCCTAGGTAGGGGTACAGGGCCCTAGGTTAGGTGGTTGTATTAGGTTCGGTAGTGTCCCGAAAATCACTGTGCCCTTAAGGGGGGGGTCGCAAGGGGGGGGGGCAGAGGCCCCCCCCCGGTAGGCCTAGGTAGGGGTACAGGGCCCCTAGGCTAGGTTAGGTGGGTTTATTAGGTTCCGTAGTGCCCTGAAAATCACTGTGGCCTTAAGGGGGGGTCGCAAGGGAGGCGGAGCCCCCCCCCCCCCGGTAGGGCTAGATAGGGGTATAGGGGGAGGGGTGGTGGAAGGATAAATATTCCTTTATTGCAAATATCATTTGATGCCCCCCCCCACCCAAAACCCCGGTTCCCACCTGGTGTCCCCCATAATTGTTGGGATGAAGTAGGGTCTTTCTGCATTCTGGAACAACTTGTTGTTATAACTCCAATTACATGGTAAATCTCTAAATCGTATGGTTTGCGGTCAAAATAAACGTTAAATCCGTTGGAACTACACTATTTCTGATGCAACAAATATATTTTTATTCCAGTTTCCCCATAATGGATGAAACTGTAAATTTACCCATTTTTGTAATGTAAAACAAAATATATTATTTCTAAGAAAATATTTGTCCTGTTATTGTACTTTCTCCAGACAATACAGTAATGCCTCACAACACAAAATCAATTCGTTCTGGAGTGGCTTTCGTAAAGTGATTTTTTCATGTTGTGAGACATTTCACATGCAAATTGCCTAATTTGTTCCAAACCTTGCAAAACACCACATTAAATCTTATTATAAAGCTACAGTATAACCACAATGAAATACTGTACTGCCAAATACATTTGAACCATTCGATATACCTAAACTTAAAGTTAATACCTGTAAATTAAGTAGTTATTACTACATAATGTAATAATTAATGGAAAATAATACAATACATACAGTACAATACGGCACTATTATAGTTACCCGTATTTTAGACTACAGCTACATTTTCTGTCTGAACCCATTTTCTTCAATTTAGTGATGGGTGACTATTTTATTCTCGGCCTGGCTGGCAAATCTTTTTTCTTAGAGTGAAGCATTTTTCGTAAAGCGAGTCATAAAAGTATTCGCATCTCGTTTCATAGCTCGTATGGGGCCACATAACGAGGTAGCTTCTTGTTGTCGCTTGTCGCGAAGAGGTCGATCTGCAGTTCTGGGACCTGACGCAAGATGAAGGAGAATGATCCTGCGTCTAGGGACCATTCTGACTCTATCGGCGTTAGCCTGGATAGAGCGTCCGCCGTCACATTGCGGAACTTTTGAAGGTGAACTGCTGATGATAAGTGCCATCCCTTCTTTTCCGCCAAGCGGAAGATGGCCAACATCACTTGGTTGAGTTGGGGTGATCTCGAACCTTGACAATTCAAACATCTCATTATCACCTCGCTGTCTAGAATCAGTCTTATGGGGACTGAATGGAGAGGGGACGTCATGGCTTCCAATATGTTGATGTGGAAGGTCTTGAATAGAGGGGACCAAGTCCCTTGGACTTTCCGTTGGTGAGAGTGACCTCCCCATCCTTCCTTTGATGCGTCCGTGTGGATGATGACTGAAGGTGGAGGTGGTTGCAGAGGCGCCGACCTCTTCAGGTTCTTGGCCTTCGACCATAGCTTGAGAAGTGATTAGTCGATTCGGTATCGGTCTTGTTAGATCTCTTCGAGCGTTTGATGCGTATCTTCTCCAGACTCCTGATGCATCTTTTAGCTGCACTCTTAGCACTGGATCTGTCAATGATGCAAACTGAAGGGAGCCCAGCACTCTCTCCTGTTGGCGTCTTGATATCCTGTCGGATTTCAGTAGTCTCTTGATAGATCCTGCTATCTCTCTCCTCTTCTTTAATGGAATGGAGAGACGGTGTGACTGTAAGTTCCAATGTATTCCTAGCCATTGAAACTCCTGAGCTGGAGATAGTCGAGACTTTTTGATGTTGATCTTGAATCCCAGATGTTCCAGGAACTGGATCACTTTCTTGGATGCTTGCATGCATTCCGTCTCGGATGCTGCCCACACCAGCCAATCGTCCAGGTAGGCTACCGCCTGGACACCTTCTAGGCGTAGTTGTTGAAGGATTGCATCTGCAAGCTTCGTAAAGATCCTTGGAGCTATGTTTAGTCCAAAGGGCATGGCTCTGAAGACGTACTTTCTCTTCTGTAGCCTGAATCCTAGGTAGGAGGAGAGTTGGCGATTGATTGGAATGTGCCAATAGGCATCTGCCATGTCTATGGAGACTGTGTACGCCCGGTTCGTCAACAGGGTCCTTATGTGTTGAAGGGTTAGCATCCTGAACTTGTCGTTTACTATGAACTTGATGAGTGGCGACAAGTCCAGAATGACTCTGAGTTTGTCTGAGTCCTTCTTGGGAACACAAAACAGCCTTCCTTGGAATTTGATGGACTTTGCCCTCCTTATTACCTGTTTGCTCAAGAGTTTTCGGGTATATTCTTCTAGAACGGGGGTGGAATGTTGGAAGAATTTAGGAAATGATGGTGGAGCTGTCTTCCAGCTCCAACCTAGTCCGTTCTTGATCAGGCTTTGGGCCCAGGGATCGAAGGTCCAGCGATCCCGAAATAATTGGAGTCTTCCTCCTACCGGAAGCATCTCATTGCTTTGGTTGTCCAGAGAACTTGCCTTCTTGACCGCGCCCTCCGCTACCCCCTCTTCCTCTTGAGAGGCGTCTAGAGGAACCTCTTCTTGACCCTCTACCTCTAGGGCGAAAGGTAGTGGTCTGCCTCTCATAGGCGGGAGTAAAGGCTGGTGACTGGGTCACCACCTGCTGTGGTACCATCTGGTAGGTGGGTTGGAGTTGTGCCACCATCTGGGGCACCGCGGTCATGGGAAGTTGTGGTTGTCTAGCGAGGCGAGAGGGCAAACTTGGCCTCTCTGTCTTCCTTTTCGGTTGGGGACCCTCATCCGGGGAAGACTTCCTCTTAGTCGACATACCCCACTTCTGGAGAAGATTCCTGTTCTCCGTGGCAGCCTTGTCAACTATTTCCTTGACCACTTCACTCGGGAAGAGGTCCTTTCCCCAGATATTGGAAGGTATCAACTTCCTAGGTTCGTGTTTTACCGCAGCCGAAGCTAACACGAACTCCCTGCAAGTCCTTCTGGCCCTACTGAAACCATAAAATTCCTTGACCAAAGTTGCCAAGTGTGTCTTGGCCGCGACCATAAACATATCTGGGGATCTGGGGATCTATGTCATTGCCTCAAAGGTGGTCTTCGCAAGAGCTTTAGACACGGTGTCTGCCTTTAGACAGATGAAGCAGTCTGGATAAGACTCAAAGCTGGGCCAAAAATCGATGTCTTCGATAAGGACAGCTCCCAGCTTTTCTGAGATGAATATCTTCCCATTTGTGATTGGCATGTACTCTGCATGCCTCCACGGGTTTACCTCAGAGCACGAGGGAAGATCTTTCACATTGAGTCTCCTGTGAGACCCACGGGACGGTGCAAGCTGATGTATCTCCTTCCTCAATGCAGCTTCCCTTTCTTCACTCTGCTTCTGGAACCTCTACATGAGGGTAGACAGGGTCTTCCCCGTTTCATCAGAAGGAGGAGCAGAGGACGTAGAGGCCACCGGTTCTGGGGCTGGAACAGACGAAACGAACACCGTTTCGACTTCATCCTCTTCCGTTTCAGGAGCCAATGTAGATTCCTCTTCCTGACCTTCTGCAAGAAGGTCCTTTTCGGTGTCTTCTGACACCTCTGACATCCTCTCGTCTAGATGGATGTCCTTCATCGCATCCGAGACGTCCGTATCTACGGAAAATCTGGACGCAAGGGATCTCAGGGTGAGGCTGTGGTATGACGGCATCCGCAGATGCCTTAGGGAATAGATAGGCCCGCATCCGCTCATTTGGAAGGTAAGGCCCCGTGGCGTTTTTCTGGAAGCCACGGACCCATCTACGCAGCTTACTCCATGCTGCATCCCTTGACTCCGTTGTCTTGGGGTCATCAAAGGCCTCAGTAACCAAGGCTTTGCACACATTACATACCTGGGGGTCCCAATATTTGAGAGGTCCCTTGGTGATAGAACATTGGGAGTGCGTCCTGCACTCCTCGTGGCCGCAGAAGTCCTTGCTCCGGACTTTGCAGAAGACACTGCGGAACTTAGGATGGTCCTCCTGTAAAGAGAGGAAAACAAAATGAGTATAAGGTAGTTCATCTCACTTGATAAACTAAATAAATATTATTAATAATATTTTTCATTTTATGTCATATAGCTTAGGATAGGTAAGCTAGAAAGAATTAGGAAAGACACATACGTGTGTTTCCTGCCCAGCCAATTGCTGTGACCTCCCTCAAAATTAAAGCCTAGGATTATCCTATTCAAGAGGCCCAGTGGAAGGGTTCTACCCTGTAAGGATAGATAAGTGTAACTTAACACCAACTTCCAAAAGGATTAATAATGAGGGTCATTTGTAACTGATCATCCATCAGTGTATGGAAAGAGAATTCCTTTCCTTATATAGTATGGTCTCAACAATAGACTGCGCCTGGACACATAGAGTATGTGGGAAATTTAACTACTGTATACTTTTATACCATAGTTTTCTGTTTGCAGTATGATCTATGCTGCAAATATACTGGCTACTATATAGTCACATACTGTCGTTCTAGCCGGCATGTTGCCGGCAAGGCTAGCACCTGGGGCACAGTTCAGCTGGCGAATTGCCGGATGGGATGGTGGCCGGCCGCCGGCAGGTCGCCTGCTGTCGGGGCACTAGTCCAGTCGGCGTCTTGCCAGTCAGGGTAGTGGCCGGCTGTCAAAACTCGGCTGGCCCTTGCCGGCCAAGACAGTTGTGCCAGCGGCTCGTTGGCTGCCGGCGCATAAGTCCAGCCAGCATCTTGCGGGCTAGGGTAGTGGCCGGCAGCTGCCGGTTAGGTTAGCACCCGGCGGCATTAGCCGATAGAGAGAGAAAAAGCAAGGAGTGAAGGATGATGTAAGAACTCTGTCTCCCTTCCTTCCTCCAGAAAGAGGGTTCAAATGAAAGTGGAGAATATAAATTGTTCAGGCTTCCACCCATCCACCACCATTGTCGGTCTCTGCCGGACACAGGTTTGTGAATGGCAGTCCAAGAGAGAACTGAAGAACACTCTACAGCAGAGGGATCCTCTGCCGGCAGCTGGTCCAGCCGGCACAACTCTCCCGGAGCCTTGCGTCCATAACGGAAAGCTGAGCGACTAGGCCACTACAAGCAGAAGCCCTAGCCGGCCCTACAACCTTTCGCAAGCGGTGAGATTGTAGGACGACGGCCAAAGGGTTGCGATGACTAGGCCATCACTAAAGGACAGAGGGGGGAGGGAAAAGGGTCCTGTATAAGGTGTGAAAGGAGCCGGCAAGGTTGCTGGTCCTACCACACCCTAGAGAAATTCTTGTTTCAGTATTGGCGCCATCCTAGGCGGCAGGAGAATATCTATTCTCCAGCCTAGGGTCTGCCAATACAGTTAAGGGGCCGGCAGCAATCTAGCCGCTACCCCTAAACAAGAGAGAAACAGAGTTCCAGTGCCGGCGCCATCCTAGGCGGCAGAAGAATGTCTATTCTTCAGCCTAGGGTCTGCAAGCACAGGACTAGTCTACTAGACCACAGGGAGAAGGTGGCAAAATCATATAACCCCTTCAAGTGCGGTCTAAGGAGGTCTAGCCTCCTATGCCGGCAGCGTAATCAGACAGGGGAATGACTATTCACCCTGCCGGCACAAGACTATGTACTCTGAGGTTCTGACCTAAACCCAAAACCTGCCATCTGCGGCTAAGGGAAGAGGCAGAAAACCCTAGCCTAGTCCTGCCTGAATGACAACTTGAGGCACGACTAACTAGGGTTGTAGCCTAAGGCTAAACTCAGAGGGAAGGAGGGATTACCCTTAAATCTCCACTGGAGACAAGTATCGCTTTATATAATAATTCTAGGAGATATCTATTCCCGCCTGAATTAATAAAACAATACGCGAGAGTAACCAAGGAACATGTATGAAAGTATACTAAAGCCACTAGGCTAGTAGCCCAGTGGCAGCGAGAGTCAACTACTTGAATCATCGAAGCTCTCTCGTATACTATCTTAGAAGAGGAAGTATTTATATGCAATCAATATATCTCACATGTATAAATTGCCTAAATAGCTTCGTTTAAATTTAATAACACTAGGAATGCTTATTATATCATGCATGAAAGTAAACTGAAACGCCTAGGCTAGGAAGCCTAGCGTAAGCAAGGTTCGGTTACCTAAATCGCCAAAACTGATGTAAATACTATCGGCATAATATAATTAACTCCTAGCAATGAGACTAAATAGCTATTTTTATTTATGCTATTTATACTGTACTGGGAAAGTCGTTCTGGCTAACTAAATAACTCATGCGTATGAACGACAGCGCCCAAGACGCCTCCGGTTCAGGCAACAGCTCTGCCACTAAAATTAACTTAATTTTGACTTAATTTTCACTGTGAGGCAAGAGCTAAAATTTATACAATGTAAAGATCAAATACTCAACTTTCCAGAGGCAGAAGAGGCTGGAGATTGCATGATAAATCCAAAATAATGAGAGAGCAACCGGGAAAATCACCGAGCGAGTTTGCTACAGATAAAGGAATAAGGATGGCGGCGACGATGGCGCCATCTAGATACTCAAATAGAACGGAGGAAGGGAACCTTAACAACGGCTCCCCTTTTATTTTTGCCACTTTCCCCCTCGAAGCGTAAACGCTATGTGGGGTGAAGATTGCTATGTGGCGTGTCAAGAATACGTCCCCTGATATTAATGTGATATCCTTAAAGGAAACTTTAAGGATATTCCCGCCTGGAGTTAGAATTCTGGAGTCCTTAAGTTAAATTCTCTGGGAATATCACTGTAGTCAAATATACCCTAAGAAGCTACTTAAAGGAACCTTCCATCAGGATGACATGGCCTGAGCCCAAAAATGTAGATTGCAACAAACTATTCACGTTTAGCGCAAATCAGTTCAGAGGTAACGGATACAAACTGGAATTGAAAAGATATAACACCACTCAATGTGGCAATTACTTTACATATAAAATAGAAAATACTAGGAATAGACTTCCAGCGGATGTAGTAAACAGTAACATGGTAAACGAGTTCAAGAATAAGTTAGATAAGATCATAAGAACTCTCTAAAAGCTTAAACTAAAATACTCTACCAAAGAGTGAATGGACTCTCTCTCTCTCTCTCTCTCTCTCTCTCTCTCTCTCTCTCTCTCTCTCTCTCTCTCTCTCTCTCTCTCTCTCAATTTTCATATTTTTTCAGACATCATTAGTAATTCTTTGTATCATTAATTGATGATTCGTTTATGGGAAAAAGATTACTCAGTGGATATTGCACCGAGACCAAGGCTAGCCTACCGATAAACATCATTTGGAATTCTGCGTTTTATTTTTAGAATGGTAGTTAAACACCGCCCCTAATTTTCAGGAGTAAATTTTAGGATTTAAAGGTTGTCTTATACACGGAAATATACGGTACCTGTAATGATTTTGGTTAAAATAGGCAGACACCAGACATTATCATTTACAATTAGGCAGCACAGAGATGGGATTATTGATTTTTGGTGTCCATATTTTTTGTGGCTCAGTTATTAAGGCTGCAGGATAGGGATATTTATCTTTTACATGGGGGGAAAAACTGTTTTAACAACATACTCTGTTGCTAGGTATATTAGTAACTTTGGTAGTAACATATGATTCAGATGAGAAACTATGTTTTGTGTATGTGATATTTAACAGCTTTCCCTATTGGAAGAATGTCTTGCTTCACAGCTTTATGCACGAGATTCAGCTATTTTATTTTCTGCAATAAACATTTATACTTGCATCACTAGTGAAAAGCTTTGTTTTATAGCTTGTAATGTTTGAAGAATGCATCTTGTGTAAACTTCTTTGTCAATCTTGTGTTGAGAGAAATGGTGTCACAGTACAGTACTTAAGTGTCTTGCTGGTTCAACTTCCATGTAACTTTGATGATTGTTATAATTACGTACCCTGGTTAATAACAAGAGAAATTAATTTTTATGACACCAAACTACTATACAAGGTGAATATAGGAGCTAAGTGCAAACAGTTTTTGATACATTAATTTTCCAGGTGTCCAAATCTTGTGGATGCAAAAAAATTTTATTTTATGAACCTCCCCTGATGTTCTTATTGCTTCTTCTCTCAAAGCTTGGTATATTGACATTTACCCCTAATATTGAAACATTTTACTTTTTCTATCAGAGAGAGAGAGAGAGAGAGAGAGAGAGAGAGAGAGAGAGAGAGAGAGAGAGAGAGAGAGAGAGAGAGAGAGAGAGAGAGGAAAATTGTTTCTGCACTATCATGTTCCACATTCCCATTGCTTCTTGTTGGGTACAGTACTGTGATTCAAATACTCAGGGATGTAGTAACATATTGGAAATGTCCATGCTTTGCTATCTGCCGGCCTGTCTCAAGACCTTGATACTACCACTTTAGTCAAGAGAAGGAACCATTTAGTTGCCCAAGTGTTGAAGGCAGGCATCTAGAAGAGACATTTATGCCGGCAGGTCCTGGATACATTCTCCATAGGAAATGTGATAGTTGCCCTGCAAGTGGTGTAGCAAGCCTCACTTTTTTTCCGGACATAGCAGCATCATGTCTAAGGTTGTATTTATGTCAATTTTAAAGTTTGAGCGAGAATGAGCAGTCTTCTTCCCCCTTTACTTTCCTTCCCTCTCCTGGACCAGCTGGTGAAACTTTATGAGCTGGAATAGACTCTGATTCAGTTGAGCACATTAGTGAGGGGTTTAAAGGTTTAAAAGTTGATCATGAATGGCAGAGGCAAGGGACAGTGACATTGACCTATCAAGCTGGACAATGCCCTAGAAAATGACCATATATTCTTATTATTACAAGCTAAGCTGCAACCCTAGTTGGAAAAGCAGGATCCCATAAGCCCAAGGGCTCTAACAGGGAAAAATAGCTCAGTGAGGAAATGAAACAAGGAAATAAACAAACTACAAGAGAAGTACTCAACAATAAAAATGAAATATTTTAAGAACAGTAACAAACATTAAATGTTTTATGTATAAATTATGAAAACTTGAAAAAAGCAAGAGGAAGGTAAATAAGATGGTTTAGTGTACCCTCAAGCAAGAGAATTCTAACCAGGAAGACCATGGTTGAGAGACTATGGCACTACCCAAGACTAGAGAACAATAGTTTGATTTTGGGTCCTTTCCCTTGAAGAGCTGCTTAACATAGCTTAAGAACCTCTTCTACCCTTACCAAAATGAAAGTAGCCACTGAACAATTACAGTGAAGTAGTTCACCCCTCGAGTGCAGAAGAGTGTTTGGTAATCTTAGTGTTGTCAGGTGTATTAGGACAGTGGAATGTAGAAAGAATAGGCCAGACTATTCGGTGTAAGTGTAGCCCATGAAAAAATGAGTTGTAACGAGAGAGAGGGATCTATTGTTATATTGTCTGGCTAGTCAAAGGACCCAATAACACTGTAGCTGTAGTATATTAATGGGTGGCTGGTGCCCTAACCAACGTACCACCTATATACATATGATCAGGGCTGAGCTGGAACTTTGGGCAGTCCAGGGAGCACTCCAGTCATTGGAAGGTACAATACAAAGGAGGGCAGTAGCCCTCATGTACGACAATGCTACGGTGGTTGCATACACCAGGAAGCAGGGGGACCTCAAGTCTTGGGCACTGTTCAGTCTGACCTCGGAGGTCCTGGGATGGGCTGCAGAGAGAGGGTTGTCGCTGACAGCGAGGTTCATCCCAGGGAAAAGGAATGTGGTGGTGGATGGCCTAAGCAGAAGAGGCCAGGTCCTAAGTAGAAGAGGCCAGGTCCTAAGCACAGAGTGGTCCCTGCGCCCGGATGTGGTAAGTCACCTGATAAATATGTGGGCTCCCCCTCCCTAGATCTATTTGCAACAAGACTTGATGCCAAGCTCCCTGTGTTCTGTTCTCCCGTGCCAAACCCGACAGCAGGCATGGAGGATGCCTTCCAGCACCCCTGGGATGCCCTGGACACCTATGCCTTCCCTCCCTTCTGCCTGCTCCGTCAAGTCTTGAGCAGGTTTAGGGAAGCAAAACGAGCAAAGCTCATCCTGGTGGCTCCTTGGTGGCTGGATAGGGAGTGGTTTCCAGACCTGCTGGAACTACCTAGCGAAGAACCATGGCCGCCTCTTCCTCTCAGGGAAGACCACCTAAGGCAGCCCCACTTCAAAAGGTTTCATGACGGGCTGGAAAATCTCTCCCTTCACGGGTGGAGGTTATCCAGCGTCTCTCGAGTTGGGAGGGCTTCTCCTGGAGGGCAGCGTCGCAGATGACAGGCTATCTGAGGACGTCGTCAACAGCCATTTACTAAGCAAAATGGTCCTCGGTTTGGAAGTGGATCCAGGAGAAAGACATCAGACCCCTCAAAGCATCCATACGCAGATAGCTGACTACCTGCTGCACCGTAGATTGGATGTAGGCCTCTCGATCCCAGCGGTAAAGGGATACCAAGCAGCTTTTGGCCAAGTATTTTCCCTCAAGTGCTTGAATTTCGGGGTATCAAGGCAACTGGCTATGCTTATCAGGAGCTTTGAGTAGGCCTGTCCCCCATAGCCCCTGAAGCCCCCAGAGTGGGACCTGTCCAGGGTGGAGTTCCTGAAGGGACCCCCTTTCGAGCCACTTAAGGATGTCTGGACATAGACCTAACAATGAAAACGGTGTTCCTTCTGTTCCTTGCCTCGGCCAAAAGGGTGAGTGAGATACACGGCCTATCCTACGAGGTTTCTCGCATGAGGGGCTGAAAGGGGTAACATTCAAGTTTGTCCTATCCTTTGTAGCTAAGACCCAGAACCCTGCAGCAGTTGATCCCTGGTTCCAGGAGTTTTCGGTCCCCTGCATTCCCAAGTCGGACCTCTAAAAAGACCTGCTCCTGTGCCCTGTTAAGTCCTGAGGAAGTACCTGACCAGAACAGCTAGGATGAGGCCAGCTATCAAGAGCCTGTTTGTCTCCACTGGGAAGGCGAAGAAGCCAGTGTCGAAGAATACAACATTGTTCTGGTTATGAGAGACAATCAGGATGGCCTATGGGACGGCAGGAATCGACACTCCCAAATCTACGATCCCACAAAATTCGGGGCATTGTAACCTCTTTAGTCTTTTCCAAAACCATGGCAGTCGTTCAGGTACTGAAAGCAGGAGTCTGGAAGCGCCAGTCTACATTCTCTTCACACTATCTGCGGGACTGCTCAGTCAGGTCACTTGGATCGGCGTCAATGACCTTAGATGTCAGGATGCCAGAAAACCTCAAATCAATCAATCAATCAGGTCACTCGGTGTCTTCAAAATTGACTCCGTCGTGGCTGCGCAACAACAGATTCAACCACGAATGGAACCCTTATGCTCTGTGCTGAGTGGTTGAGTGGTAGCGTGTCATATTCCCAATCCCCTCTCCCCTCTTCAAGCCCTTCTGCGGAGTACCTGATGACGCATTAGATGGGAATGGTGAGTGTTATGAGCCTAGCCTGCATCCCTGTAGAGGGGGTTTTCTTGTTGGTGGGTAATATCTTATTGTTTCCGTTGACCTCCTCAGTCATTTCTCCCCCTTTTCACCTGTTTTCCATTCCCAACTCGTAAGTATGAGTCTCTTAAGGAAGTTCCGAGTAAGTATATTGCAATGAAATAAATAACAAATTTTAAGTACCGTATTTGACGGCATATAAGACGCGCCCTCGTTTCAGTAGGTCAGATTCAGGAAAATAGTTTTCAGTGTATTTAAGCATATGTTGTTGAAAATAGTCTAGCTGTACATTGCACAAGCAGAAACGTCATATATTTCCGCGCTTAAGACGACCTTTTGTGCATAGGCTAGCTTTTGTTGTATACTTAAAATTCCAAAAATAAATTAAATAAAAAGTTTTATATTGCTTTGTTTACATTTCATGACCAATCATAACGAACAAACGAACACATCTGTATAAGTTAGCTTTTGTAGCAACAGATATCTTACCAAGTATTGGTTATGAAATAATAATGTTATTAATTTTGTTTTACTTACTTTATCCTTAGTAATTCAAAATGATTGAAATAAGAGTGTTTCTATAAAAAGTTTTCCCTAATAAACGCTGCCTAGAACAGACAACGTTGTTTTGTTTACATTTCATCGCCGATCATAATGAACAATCAAATGCATTTACACATTTAAGCGATATCCAACAGTACTAAGAGCTTTCAAGTAAAGATGTTATTACATATATTTTACTTGCCATATCCCTAAAAAACATTTACATGGTGCATAACAGAAAAGCCATTTTGTTTGTTTAGTCAACAATAACAAAGTACCGCTAATGACAGTATGATGTGACAGAGATGATGGTGCTTGATTGAAGAAAAAGGGAGGATAATTAGAATTCATGGTGGATTTTTAATGAAAAATAAATATGCTAATCAAAATTTGATGACTAGCGTTATTAACGATACCATTAGAATTATCGAAGGCTATAGAAAGAGAAAATTAATAGATTACTGAGAACGCATTCATGACTCAATGTTTACATCTTGTCATCTGATATTTATAAACGAAAGTCACAGCACATTCAGTTCAATTTGCTTTCATTTTAACGAAATGATTTTTAAAGCACCAGTAATAATACAATAATACCAGCAATAAAAATAAGGATGCATGTAGTTTAGTGTAGTTAAAAGTATCTAGCATAAGCTGGGTTAGATAAGCCTAAGCCTACGGTAGGTTTCAAACTAGCTACAATGTATAAGATGCAAGATGTTTTTAGCCAAAATTTTGGGAAAAGTGCGTCCCATAGGCCGTCAAATACGGTAATTAGTATTTTTCTTTGCTATACTTACTGTACAAGGAACTTCTGTTTCACTGCCCACCCATCCGTCTCTTCATAATTCATTGGTGGAAGTTCAGAAGATTTCTTCTTCAGATTCGTACTGGGGATTATGCCCGGCCTTGACCCGGACTGGGTGAGTGTAGAGATTGTGGGTACTGCCAGATGTACAGTATGGGGGGAAAACTAGGGAGGCCTAACAGAATATTCTGGTCGGTACAGGGCTAACGCCCCAGCTCTCCTAAGGAAGTTCCTCGTAAGTATAGCTAGGAAAAATACAAACCACTTAAAACTTGTTATATTCCAAATAGTAGTTTCAATAAAAACAATATATTTTATCACTAAAATATCCTTTTCACATAATCATGTAAGCTCATCCGGTCCCTTACACTTCCTTTTTATGAGCAAATTACATATTTATTCACTTTTTCTTCGAGAGTTCAAGGAAAAGATATTCATCTTAGTTTCCCATAAACAACACTCTCTAACCCCACATAGGAGACTCTTGGTTTTCTATGTTAATTAATAGCATCATAAGGTGAACTTTTGCTGCACGTTTTCTAGGCTATAGTTATCATATTTCTTTGTATATTCATTAATATATCATCATCTCCTCCCACGTATATTAACACAAAGGACCTCGGTTAGATTTCGCTGGTGACCAAAAGAAAAGCCAGGAATGACTGAGAGAATATTTATACAGGAAAGCTGATGAGGCTGACAAAACTATGAATTCTGGTAGTGCCTATGGTGTAAGAATTGCTCACAGAATTATTAATGAAATCTCTATGGGGGAAAGAAGAAGCATATACCTATATAAAAAAAAAAAGAGATGGGTCTGTTATAACTACAGAAGATGAAGAAAGGCAACGTTGGATGGAACACTTCAGTGAGGTCATTAATAGGAGATATGAAGGGAATAATTTGATTGATATGCCTGAAGCTGATGAAGACCTTGATGTGCCCATGAATGAATTCAGTGTGTTTGAAGTCGAAGCTATCCTAAAAAAACTAAGAGATGGAAAGGCCCTGGTTACAATGGAATAACTGCCGAGATGATACTGGCTGAAAATGAAGACACTCCCAGACTACTTGCAAGATTATTTTGTAGGATTTGGCATGATGAGGCAAAACCTGTTGAAAGGGAGTTAGGAGTGTTGGTGAAAATAACAAAAAAAAAGAAAAAAAAAAGGAAAGGAAACTTGTCTGATTGCAATAATTACAGAGGCATAGTACTAATGTCAGTTATGAAAATATATAGTATGCATATTCTAAAGAGACTGAAGAGAAAGATTGATGAAAAGCTGAGAGATTAACAAGCAGGATTTGGAAAAGGTATAAGTTGAACTGACTAAATTTTAATTTTGACATGTATAGCAATGTGTAGAATATAGCAATCCCCCATTTGTGGACTATGAAAAAGCCTTTGATAGTGTGCACCGGCCAATTTTGTGGAGAGTCCTGCGTTATTATGGAATTTCTCATAAATATGTGAATTTGATTAAGTCCGTTTATGAGCATAGCAAGTGCAAAGTTAATGTTAATAAAGTTTTATCAAGTGAATTTCCAGTGAACAGTTAAGTACTCCAAGGGAATGCGTTGTCACTTTTGCTGTTTATCCTCCTAATGGATTGTGTAATGCGTACAACAGTCCAAGATGGTGGAGAAAGATTGGACTGGATTGGTGATAGGCATTTTGCAGACCTAGAGTATGCTGATGATGCTGTCCTTGTTAGTAGAACGCCACAGGATTTGCAATGCTTGCTTACCAGAATGCATGAAATATCACACGAGGTTGGGCTGAAGATGAATAGAAGAAAGACAAAGAGGATGAGAATGGAGTATGCAATGAAAGATGAAATACCATTGGAAGGAGAAAGGATTAATAAGGTAGAATCATTTAAGTATTTATGAACTCCAGTACAGGGTCTTTAGAATTAGTTTAGTGAAAGATTGAAAAAGGCAAATCAGACAATGGTTAGGTTAAGTAAAATTTAGAAATCAAATCGCCTGAAATTACATATAAAAATCAGAATATATATGAGGTTAGTGAGATCAGTGTTACTCCATGGACATGAGTCATGGTATGACAATGAAACAATCTCCAATAGATTTAGTAGATTTGAGAACAAAGCCCTGAGAAGGATATGGGGAGATAAATGACAGGACAGGATTAGAAATGAAACAAGAAGAGAGATTACTAGATTGCCATATGTTGATGAGTTCATGATGAGGAGTAGATGGAGACAGATTGGGCACGCTCTTCGCACTTCCCAAGAGAGAGTAGCTCACCAAACGTTCAGCTGGGCTCCACCAGGCACTAGAAGAGTTGAAATACCGAGGCTTACATGCCCGAGGACTATGAAGTGCAAAGTAGATGATGAATGGAGAAGTATTGAATTAAAAGCTCAAGATAGACGAATGGCGAAATCTAACTGAGGCTCTTTGCGTAAGTAGGCTGAAGCTATCCCCTAATAAAATCAATCAGATGATTTCTAAAAATGAAAAAAAAAAACTCAGAACATGAAATGTTCAGCAAAAAATTTAAACTACGTTTTTGTTTATTGACCAATATTTACCATTTATATATGAGTATATTGGAAATATGTTATAAAAGTTTATATAAATGTTTTAGAAAATTATAAGAACTTATTGATGAAACATGACAATCTTTATTATTGCCAATATATTTGGAAAAAATGAGGATTTTGATCTGTTAAATGTTGGCCAAGAATATTACAGTATGAAGTGTTTTAGATGATGAAAATCGGTTGAGAAGCGAAACCGTTTATTAGGTTTGAAATTACCCACAAAAAACATTGTTATAATGGGGCAGTCATGCCCCATAACAGGAACATTGTTCCCACTGAAGATATGTTCTTTTATGCATAACTCCTTGGCCATCATACAGTAGGTCATTCAACCATGGTTCAGAGGGGGTGCAAGGATCCTTTACTCTTGTCAAACTCTGCATCGTGATCCTGGGTTGCTAGCCAACCAGTTTGGCGATTTGAGTGGGACTTCACCCTCCTAAGGAGGACATCCTTGCTGTAAGTAGTAGGGTGGCCAGGGCACCAGCCACCTGTTGAGATACTACCGCTAGAGAGTTATTGGGTCCTTTGACTAGCCAGACAGTACTGCATTGGATCCCTCTCTCTGGTTACGGTTCATTTTATCTTTGCCTACATACGCTGATTAGTCTGGGCTATTCTTTCCATATTCTCCTCTGTCCTCATACACCTTACAACACTAAGATTACCAAACAATTCTTCTTAGCTCCAGGAGTTGACTTCTGTACTGTACTTGGTAAGGTAGAAGAGACTCTAGCTATGGTGAGCAGCTCTTCTAGGAGAAGGACACTCCAAAATCAAACCATTGTTCTCTGGTCTTGGGTAGTTCCATAGCCTCTGTACCATGGCCTTCCAACGTCTTGGATTAGAGTTTTCTTGCTTGGGGGTACACTCGGGCACATTTCTGTCTTGTTTCTCTTCCCCCCCCTTTTTTTTTTTTAAGTTTTTATTGTTATATGTGAAGGATGTAATTTAATGTTGTTACTGTTCTCGAAATATTTTATTTTCATTGTTTATTCTTCACTTGCAGTTTATTTATTTCCTTGTTTCCTTTCCTCACTGGGCTTATTTTTCCCTGTTGGAGCCCTTGGGCTCATAGCATCTTGCTTTTGCAACTAGGGTTATAGCCTAGCTTGTAATAATAATAAAGGATGATGGTTTGTATCCGTGTAGGCACAAATTGAAAAATTTAAAAAGGTTGTTATATTTTTCCTAGCTATACTACCCAAGTCCTATAGGTTTCATTTCAACGGCATCCACCCCACAAGTCCCTGGCAGAATCAAAATGAAGGCTTGATGGCACTTGCCAAAAAGCACGACAATTCTTCATGGGCCATTTCTGGCTTTCGTCAGAATGTTACCCCTGCTTAAGAACTCATGTTTGTATAGCTAGGAAAAATACCCATTTTTAAAATTTGTGATATTGATCTTGAATATGCCCTGATCCCTTGGTAAATGAAACTTCCCTTTTCTAGTTTCACCTGTCCTTCAACTATGAAAATAAATACAAACATTAGAAAGTACTGTATGTCGACTGTCTGGGTACTAGGTAGTTCTGAATAAACATTTGTTTTATCTTTTGTTAGTCAGTAAATAACACCAGACTGCAAAAGAAGTACTAGAGACCATTCAGTGTGAATATGAAAAGCATTACATAGTAATCAGCATTACTACAGTATTTCCTTATCAAGTGATGTTAATGAATATCTAAGACTAAATATGTAGAACTAACATAGTTTTTTTGCGTTGTGTTATTTTATATTAAAATTGATTCTTTATTATTGTGTAACTTCAGTTTCTTCCCTTTTCTCTCTTGAAAATGTAGCGGCGGAGGTAGCTAGGATGTGGTGGTGGTGGGACCATATGAGAAAATCATCCTCATCCAGGGCACAGTCATCATCACACTTTTGCTGTTCTCTGTTGAACATCTCAAGTTTTAAATCAAGCATCAGAACTTCTACAAGTGTTCTTTTGAACACCTTGTGAAGCTCAGCATCATTTATTAGCTCACATTCAAGTCAGCCATATGTCAGCCAATGAGAAAAGGAATCGGTAGAAGAGGAGTAAGCACGGGCATCACCTATTTTTATTTGTATGTCCTTTTTTGTGCCAAGTGTTTTAGAGAAGTATATTGTAAATTGCAAGCAAACTACATTTTCAGAGCCTTATTCTAATAGCTATGATAATTCAAATTGAAATTGTAATGCAGTGCTATTCAAGGTCGAATAGTAATGGGGCTAGTCTGTAGGTAGTAATATTGTAGTAAGTTATCATTTCTAAAGTCCCTTGTCATGAAAAGTTATATGTTGTCCTTTTCATTCATAATATTGTACTGTAGTTACATTCAATAATTCATACATTTTCATATTAATGCATTAGGTAAGTTTTGTGTTGTTAGAAATCATATACCAAAAGGATCTATGATTTATGAAGCTAAGAGACTAATATTTGCCAAAGCTTAGAATAAGAGTGTCATTTCATAAATCAGTTGTAGCATTATTCAATGTAGTTTTACTGGTTGAAATTGACCTGCATTTAGAAACAGATTGCAGAAGTAGTTATGGTTCTGAAATGTAGTTTGAGATTGGTGTGAAGTGGTTTACGGAGTAATTCACCATATTTTTTTTATAATGTGAAATTAAATGGTCAGTATTTACCTGTTATATTTGTCTTTTTTTATGGCATTGTACATTGCCATATTATTTACCAAGGTGCAAGTTGATACATGATCAACTTATTTTTCTTCCTATAGATTCTAGTACTGCAAAAGTAAGTCAAGTTTAGCTATTGGGGTTTGTGATAACCACATGGCTTTCACTAGGTTTTTTAAAAGTCTGATTACCTGGATGGAAAGATGCTGGATTAACTTGAACATGCTCATCACTTTATTCCTTTCTGTCACATTCAGACATATTTTCTCCCTCATTAAATTTATGTGAAAATTAGCAATGGTATGAACTGCTTATTTGAATTATTGTTTACTGCTTCTGTTTCATCAGCATTAGTTATACATCCTCAAAGTTTTATTAAGCAATTGTTTCATTACAATAACTTGCTTTTATTATCAGTAATTAGTAGTGATTACTTTAAGATATACTGTACACTCGGTAAATTATTTTTTACAAACTTTTCTAATGTTGCACATGTCAACTTGTCAGAAAGTGGGCACATTGGTAATAAAGGAGCATTCAGTCATGTCATAGATAAAGACAAGTTCCCTGCAGGTCGGGTAGAACTTATGAGACGCTGTGCGCTGCTCTGTGACCCAAGATGCTGATTGCTTTTGTAATTTACACATTTATTGCTACACCTTCTCACCTCATTTGTCAAAATTCTCATACTGTACTTTCACCGAAACAAAATCATCAAATTTAAAGGTAATACCCCAAAAAATAATATAGGTTTAGAATTGTAAAATATGTAAATATGGCATATTCATGATGTGCATAAGTTTTAAATACTTTACAATCACAGTATGAGAAATAAGATAGTTTTGTTGCCTTGTATAGTACGGGATTTATTGCCCTTATTTAAGAATTTATCGTAACTTTTTTCATGCAGTAAGATAAGGCTTATGTGATTTAAATGCCATTAAAAACTGGAACACTCCTCCCAATTATAAGTATTTTTTTTATATATGATTACAAGAGACGTGCTGATTAATTCAAAATTTATTGAATTTAGTAATATAAATTTTAAAGTATTGTATCAACTATAAATGCTGGCCTCAGTAAAACTTTTGTTGGAATATATTGCTATTTAACTATTGAATAATGATTTACAGTATATTGACCATTGAGATTTTAAAGAAATCTGTAGAATTTATATTGTAAATTACATAAGCAGTAGAAGTTTAAGATTAGGATTCTCTCCCAAAAATCTTGATGAATAAAAAATGTATTCATATGTTTTAAATTTGGGTCCATTTCCATCTGCAGACTAATGATTTGCCAAATTATAAAAGTAAAAGTTCAGAAATCAATCGTGTTATTGTGACTTCATATTTTATGAAGTATTTTAAAGATACCACTAAGATGTTACAAGACATTCGTAGTGCTTTCCCGAAGAATGACTTAGAGAGAACTGATAAGAAGCATAAATTAAATGACAGTGTGTGGAAGAAAAAGTATGTTGCAGATAAGCTTTATTATTGTCTGCAATGTTGTGTAAGCAGTACTTTACGTACATGGGCTTTATATAAACAGAGTATAGTTTGGTTAGGATAGGCACTGTTGTAGTCCATCTCATTAGGAAACTAAAAAATGAATCCTTATGATTTACTCTTGATAATTTTAATGTTTCATTCTTTAATTTGCATCACAGCTGTCGTAGATTAGCGTAACATCATAATTAATCCTAGCTTGTACTTTACAGAATTTTTTTGTCAAGTTGGAAAGAAAGCAGGCCTGATGTTTCATTTTTTAAAGGAAAAAGAAATTGTCCTAAGTCTTTTCTGGCTGCTGCAAGAAAATGATAGTTACAATTTTTTGTCCCTGACAATAACATCCCTGCTTCATAGATTTGTAATTGCAGGACTGTTGGCCCAAAAATAATAATAGGTTTTAGAGAGGAAAGGTATACAGTATAGTGATGGAGACATTGCACAATCTCCACACTTCATATGTGAGATATGATGCATGACAAGTCAGACAGCTGAATACTTTAGACTGAACTTGTTTTACAATGTTACTGATTACATTGTGCTTTCTTTTTGGAAAATAAGAAATTATCAGTAAGGTGTATTTGACAAGACATTAATATTTCAAATTAGACAAAGTATATTGCACAGTATTCTGATATTTAGTTCATGGTATTTGTTATTAGATTCATTGATTTTTTTTAATTTTTATTTTGAAAGGATGTAAAAAAAATGTTAGGATTACTTTTCTTTCCCTGCTAATTATATCCTCACCACTGCCACTTCCCATTTCTACTAAATGTGTATTGTAGGGAACTAGACATAATTTATTCATGTTATTGAATTATCTGTGAAATATTTATTCAATATAACTATTTTATTCTATAAGAAATTCCAGCATCTTCTCATACTAAATCATGGCTAATACTTATGGTCAAGACAATAAGATAGCTATCTGGATATCAACAAGTTTTAGTAGCTTGAACAAGTACAGGTAATATAGTTTTGGTGTACTAGTTTCAATAGAATCAATATTTTTAGAGTCAACTGAAAATCTGCAACTCTTAAAACTGAAAACAAATATAGTAGACTATTCCTAAGTAGATATTATGTACAGTACAGTGTCAATAGAATATTTTGGTTGCTTAATTTCAGCTGTGAATAGATAGTCATTTGACTCTAAAAGGAGCTTTGTTTTTGTCAACCTTTTTACATGCTTTAATTATTATTTTAGTGACTGCATGAAATGAAATTTGTGGACCATACAACTGAACCTAGCACAGTCAAAGTGCACATATTCCATTGAAATCTTTCTTGAAAAGGCTCTTTTGCAAAGGGTGTTGATATATGACAGGACACACCAGACTGCCAACTCAAGACTCTTTGTAGCCATTTAATCAGTATGATAGAGGTAAATTTCTTTATGTTCATATGAATTCACACTATGTTTTTATATTCTTTATAGTAAAATGCATGTTTTGTTGTTCTCTGTAATTTCTTATGCGATCAAGCCTTCATAGTAACTTCTGAAAAAATACCATTTGTAGTACTGTATTGTGATCATGCTTATTGGTTATACTGTCAAAGCAAAATTGAAATAGTTTTAAGATATATAATTGGTAGGGTTTAATTTGTGTTCTGTCGAGGTATTCTTCAGACAAGTAGCTCTAGTGAGGGAACAGGGAAAGCTCAAGTAATAGTGGTTGTAATAGTTGAACATTTTCAAGTACAGTACAGTACATTATTTTGGATCCTTGGAAATCTTTGCTCATAGTACAGTGTAGAAGCAAATATTTAGTTCTATTTTTCTGAGCCTCTTATTTTGTAAAGTTAAGTTTCTAAGAATCTTCTATTAGTCTGAGGTTCCTTCACTGGAAATAGAATTACTGACATTGAGAAAAACCTTTAATGTATTGATATTTATGTTATTTGTTGGGTGACTCCTTTTTATTATTGTGTTGCCCTTTATTTTATGTTGTAGATTTATTTTTAAATCATATTATTTTGTGTTAATAGTATGACAGAGTATTATGTAGTTTTGTAATGATGTTTGTGTCACAACTCACAAGTTGTCATATGGCAAAGTGCCAGAATAATATAAATATTCTTCAAAGTATTATATTTTTCCAGTTTTTATTTGTTGATATCTTTAATGTTCCTCTAATTTTTTAACTGTTGGTACTGTTTTATTGTTACCTTTGTTTTCCATTCATTAAGATATTTGTATTTTGGTGTTCACTCATTTTCTTTAGATTTGTGAGGTTGAGCAGCAGATGTTTTCAGGTCTGGGATAAATTGAAGTGGTGGGAAATTCTTGTTTCAACTTACCTCTACAATACTCATGGGATAGTTTTTGGGGACCTGTGTGGGCTTGCTCTTCATAACCATTGCAATCCAGGGTGTTTGATGAAAGTTTAGATAGGGTTAGCCTTGTTCATTGTGACCTTTGATTTCTCTTTTCCATGTTACCTAAAACAGTTATTCTCTTTTTTTTTCTTTTTTTTATATTTTCTTCAAGAATCCCCTTTCATTATCATTTAAAGATTTTTTGTCAATCATCTAGTAATTAAATTGTTTGTGGTACACACACTTATTCAAGTGCAAGACAAGTGGTTTTAAATATGGGGAAAATTGTGTAGCCTACACATTACTTTCTCTCTCTCTCTCTCTCCCAAAAGTTGAAATGAGACCTTTTAATCCTCTACAGTATAAGTTTTAAATGGATCTTTCCGTGTAATTGTATAATTTTATCTCTGTGCACTAAAGTATATGTCCTTAATTGCCAGGAAACAATCAGTTTGATTATTCAGAATGATAATGTAGGTTTATCTCTTAGCTTTCCATTAGCTTTTATTCTATATATTTATTCAAATCTTTTTGTATTGATGCAACTGAAGTATCTCTAGTCAGTGTAAGAAAGTTAGGAGGTACAAGCAAGAGTGTTATTTTCTGAATGGCACCCTTTAGTATATGGTGTATAAAATCATATTTGTTTTTCCTTTGTCCACAAAGAGTATTAAAAAAAAACAATGTTTAACTGGTATGAAACTATGAGAAATTAAAGAATATACTACACATTCCTTTTTGTCCCTTAACAGAGATTGGGTCCGAAGAGGTGGTCACAAATTTGGCTTGACCTCATTCCAGTTGCTTTGGTGCTGCTGTTCTCTGGTTTCAATAAACATTTTTTTTATCAGAAACAAACATTAGTTTACGGCAGAAATAGGAATATGCTCTGCAATCCCTCTAGCTAGTATTAATGGGGAAAGGTTATTCATTGGGTAGTACTGTAGTTTCATTCATTTTCAGTCTTATCATCATCTTAGTACACAGGTCACTGTAACAGTGATATAGTCTCTCTCTCTCTCTCTCTCTCTCTCTCTCTCTCTCTCTCTCTCTCTCTCTCTCTCTCTCTCTCTCTCTCTCTCTCTTTGTGGTGAGTATGCAAACTTAGAATAGTACTTATGGAGGTTTTGTGTTTTTCTTTCAAGTAATCTCCTTGGTGTTTGCTAGGTCATGGCAGTCTTGGCTGTAGCCTACCAAAATGAGCATGCACTTTGTGCACATGTGGTCACACATCACACCAAGTACAAACATACACACACATACATATGCATGAGCGCCTGTGTGCAGTAACATCTACTCATGTTTTATTGTGTACAAAAGTTGTGAGCTGTTGATGGTATAAAATTTTTAGATTGTATATTTGTTTGAGAATAATGGAAAAGAGAAAATTGTTTACAAGACTTGAGTCAGCACATATCTTTCTTATACAGGTTCTTATGGACTGTAATATTGATGTGTTTCTTTTAACAACAAATCAAAATGAGGTCATTAATTTAGAAATACCTGGTATGCTGTGGAGAAGTGTCACCAAATTATATCAGTGTTGTGTGTGTTCTAGTTATATCTTGTCAAGATATTAAATGTGACCATTCTTAAGGTAGAAAGAAGCATGGTTGATCATTGAAATATATTTGTTTGTACAGCTACTTCTCTTTTCTTACAAAGTATCCCAGCCTGAAAATTTGTGAGTGTCAGCACAAATTTTTTAATCCTTGCACTTGTTTATAATAATTTTGTTCATCCAGGTTTAAGATAATGTTTCTGAATGGAGTGCTAGGCATCGCCAGGCCAGATATTAGGACAATTAACTTCAGTCTACCTTTTCCCTAGACTTCTTATGTAAGGTTGTTATAAGTCAAAATGTAAGGAATTTGAAGTTTTTCTAAAAATGCCAAAGAAAGTCTTCTTGTTCCTTTTGCTTTGATAAGTGAGATTTATTTAGAAATGCCAGTAATGTTTTTCTTCTTTGGACTGTATTTCTACCATTTATTCAACTTGTAACAGCAGTATTTTTACAAAACCCTTGTCGAGTGGAATTTGGGACCTCAAATTTTCTTATCAAATGTCAAATATATACCCTGAAATGTGTTCTACTTGTGTTTTGTTTCACATTTCTTCAAGAAATGAAGGAATATAGTAGTCTTTATTAGGTTTTTCTTTATCCCCTCAAAAAGTTTATTTTGGTTGGATCTGACTCAGAAAATTAACCTCATTGTTATCTGATATAGCTTGTCTTCCAAGAATACTGAGCAAGCATGACTGAGTAACTTAGTTATGTTTTTCTTGCCCTTTTTATGTTGATTTACCTTAGATGAGAGAAAGTCCAATTGAGAAAGAATAGTTACAAACCATGTGACTTTTGTACAATCACAAACTACGCACTACCAATTCTAGTTGATAGACTTATAATGCTATTTATTGCTGCATTTGCAAGGTATTGAAATGATATATTGACTAATAAAGGCAATTAAAGATATAAAGTACTGTTCATTGAAAGGCACTGGCATGAAATTTGCATTTCAGATTCAAATATCTTTTACTATTTTTTCAATGATTGTTGTGATCATGCTTGGCGATGGTTAGCAACATTGGTAGATTCAGCCAATAAATATTTACTGATATAAGTAATCTCTCTCTCTCTCTCTCTCTCTCTCTCTCTCTCTCTCTCTCTCTCTCTCTCTCTCTCTCTCTCTCTCTCTCTCATATCGAATTTGTCTTGTGTTCTTCTCTAACTTATCTGTTTTTAGGGTGAAGTCCCTACTAGTCAAGGACACTGTACTCAATTATTGATAAAAAGATGAAAAGACTGAATTGCCTCTATGTATAGAGTTAGCTAACACTAATAAGGTACCTCATCACTACTGATATTTGCTTTATAATTTTATCACAGTTTAACTGAATTTAATGAACGTACTGTTATCATTTTGAAATGTTCGCACCAGTTAATGTAGGATTTTACATTAGTTGATTGAAGAAAGTTTGAGCATAATACATTCAAGATAATTTTGAGTAAAAAATAGAACCTTGTTTCATGATAAATTTAAGTTTTTCCAGTTTATTTTACACATTATATGTTCATTTTTATTAGTTTTACGGATTATATTTGTTTTAACATTGATTATGTTGTTTTACTTTTGGACACCTTGGAGATGCATTTATTTTTGTATCAAACTAACCATTGTGTATACAGTACAAGAGGTTTACTTAGAAAAAGTGAAGTTCATCCTTTTAACAGTATTAGTGAAAGATATATTTTCCATAGTGGTGGATTAATTTTGTTATATGAAACTAGTATAACTAATGAGGTTTGTTGGGAATGGATATGCTAACCTTTGAACCTAGTTAGGGTCAAGTAAGCCAAGTTGAACATACTCATTCATCTAGATTGTATCAGAAACCCACGATTATGAATAAGTTACAAATGACATGAGGTGATGAGTGTGATAGAATATCCTGAAGGTAAAATTAACTCGGCCAAGTATAAGGTTATTGCATTTTTCATATGTAGAACTTTATCCTGATGTAATTCTTGTTGGTATTCAAAGTGCTATTACCTTTGTGGCCCGTTATTATATGATGATGAATATGCCACATATCCCAGTCCTTGATTTTAGAAGATGCCATCCTGTCCTGGCCATAGAATGTTGTGACTTAGTTTTAAAAGGTGATGGCAAAACATGAATAAATTTGAGATCTATTAAAATCTTCAACATTTCAGTTTATACAAATTTAACATTTTAAGACTGTCAACTTGTTATGTAAGGAATGAAATGTGTGTACCATATACAGCACAGTTGTACACTTTTTCAACTGTAGAGAAGCATATAAAAGTGTAAATGGTACCTTGTATGTAAAAATTGGTAGAACAAAGATTAAAAATTGAATCTGGCTTTTAAATAGATACTCATATCAAACTATTTATTAGTAAATATTTTCTCTAGAATAAAAGTAGCTGTGGAAGGCAAATACCATCTTCCACACTTCTGTAGTAGGTTTTATTTTATTTTTGTTCCCCTCCGCTATTTATAGGGGTATACTTTCGGCGTAGCTGAGAGACAAGCCATAATAATTTTAGTGAGGGATAACTACCCTATCTGCTAGTTAGCAGGGGGTTAGTTAGACTGGCTACCCCGCTCACTCACACCTTTCGGCTGAGTAACCACTTTACTTTTTGGCTTGGTAGAGAACGGATATGCTGCCTTTCTCTCCCACAAAGACTTTCCTAGATTGTTTTTGTTTCATTTTATTTTCTCTCGTGCATTTTCATTTATCTTATACAGTACTGTACATATATATATATATATGTATACTTGTAAATGGAATTATACTTTTATCATTTTAAATACTTGTAACTTTAATTACTGTTGACAACGTAGCCGGCGGTCTCTGCCTTAAAGGGGGAGTCATTGTTTTGATACTACTCCCCTACCTTGCCGTCCTCGCCTGTGTGGGTGGTCGGCAGGTCCTCAAGACCACTCCCGTGTGTTTGCTTCATTACTTGAGTTAAAGTTTATAACAATTCAGCTCCCTTTCAAGGAATTCTCTTACAAGGAAGGCGACTTATTCCCTGAATAGTTCATGTGCTGCGTAGTTATGAATTGTAATTAATCACAACTATTATTTCATTTTCTACATATAGCAGCGACGTAGAATACAAGCCCAATGGCTTCTGCCGCTCTGGTCATTTTTAAATATTTAACTTAGCCGGTGAATATATAATAGCTGCAACTCTGTTGCTCGACAGACAAAAAACAGTAAAAACTCGCCAGCGATCGCTATACAGGTTGCGGGTGTGCCCACCAGCGCCAACTGTCGGCCAGATACCATACTCGATGTAAACAAAGACTCAATTTCTTCTCTGTCGACGTGTCGACAAGACGTACTTTACTCGCTGTTGAAACCTGGAGTTTTTCCCATCATATTTGGTGAAGTACTTTAATTTGGTTTGAGCTTTCGCAGTACAGGTGTTTTTCTTCAAATAAATCCTTGAACTCTTTTTTGTATCGGATTAATTGTTGATGACTTAGATCGTTTTTTGGAATTTTCCCTTGACCAATTCAAAATGGCTGACCTTTCACAAGTTCCCAAGTTCAGAAAATGCAATGCTAGGGACTGTCATAGGCGTCTTCCAAAGGCTTCTCTCGACCCTCACACTGTTTGTTCCAATTGTCGGGGTAAAACCTGTCAATTGGAAGATCGGTGTGAGGAATGCGTGGGCCTTTCGGAATTTGATTTTATCGAATTTGAGAAGTATACACGCAGACTAGAGAGAGATAGGGTAAGGAGAAGTTCTTCTAGGTCGGTAGATTTTTCCTCTCCACATGCCCCTCAACCTAATCCTTCCCCTGTAGTGGTTGTTCCTAACCCCCCTCCTAGCACTCAGGAACCATCGATGGCAGACATGATGCGTGCTATCCATGCCTTGGGGGAGAGAGTTGAGTCCCTTGCAAGTGACCGCAATCAACTCATGGCGGACGTAAAGGAACTAAAGTGCCAAAGTGCCACGGGAAGTGTTAAAGTGCCTAGTGTTTCTCAAAGTGTTGTGAACAGTGTTGCGCTTGAGGGTTCGTCTGTTCGTGCCTGTCGTCCTCCTAGTCCGGGACCTCTTGCAAGCTCCCAAGCCCAGGGGAGAAGCAATGTCGTACGACTCATGGGTTCGAGAGGCCTTGATCAGCGAACAGACGTTCCCTCTATGGTATCAGGCGTATCTCCCCAAGATCGCCCCTACCAACGTAAGACGAGAGAGCCCGTTTTTACCTCGTCGTCCGAAGGTGTTTCTCGTAAGAAACCTTGGACCAAGGTCTCACGACCTTTGAAGCGTAAGTCGGTCCCTTCAGGACAAGTCCAACGTCCCGGTTGTAGCCACTGGGTCAGTTCGGACTCGTTGCCGTCATCTGATGACTGCTCGCCGCCTAAGAGAGGCAAAGCGGTGCCGCCTCAGTCGCTCACCCCGTCTGTTGCCGCACCTGCTGCCGTAGACCCTAAATGGGTGTTGCTGCAGGACATGCAGTCCAAGCTTGCGTCCTTGATGGAGGACTTCAATGCGGAGAAGGTTGCTGCTGAACCTTCTGGCCAACAACCATCCAAGCGGTCTGTTGTGCGTCCTGTTGACGCTGAGGTTACTTTCTCGCGTCTACCAGTTGGGGTTGTACCTCCACCGATGCGACCCAGTGTGGGTTGCCAGCCGCACGTTGACGTTAGGCGACGCACGGAGGTGGTTGTTGACGTTCAGGACGTTCAGCAACCATCAGAGGTGACTTGTTTTGACGCGGTGTGTCAACCTCCGCAACCCGGTATGGTGTTGACTGCACAACCCAGACGGTCTAAACAGTCTCGGGTGGACGCTGTGCGTCCTCGCGCACCCATGGTTGTTGACAGTTCACAGACTGTGCAGCAGTTCCATGACGCTGCGTCCGGCTCCGTCACGCATGCACCAGTGCGACCGGACTCAGCGAGCCAAACGTTGCCCACTCCTTTGCCGTTTCCTCATCAGTTGTCGGATGAGGAACTATCAGATGAGGACGTTGTTGAACCACAAGAGGATCAACCTTCAGAACTTGACGAGCCTAAGGCAACTCAACCATCATTGGACTTTAGAAAAGTCATGGCTGTATTTAAGGAGTTGTTCCCTGACCACTTTGTTTCTGTGGCTCTTCGTTCGCCGCCGTCAGAGTTTGTATTAGGCGTGCCTGCTACCGCACCTGCCTTTACTAAACTCGTTCTCTCTCGCTCATCCAAGAGAGCTTTGCGGCTATTGGGAGATTGGTTAGAGACTAAGAAGAGTTTAGGAAAGACAGCATTTGCCTTTCCCCCATCTAAACTCTCGTCTAGATCGAGCGTCTGGTATGCCACGGGAGAAGTTCTCGGCTTGGGAGTTCCTGCCTCTGCCCAGGGCGACTTCTCAAGTCTTGTAGACTCTCCCCGCCGCCTTGCCATGAGACGCTTGAAGATTTGTTGGTCACCATCGGACCTGGACCACCTTCTTAAAGGGATATTTAGGGCTTTCGAAGTCTTTAACTTCCTAGACTGGTGCTTAGGAGCCCTGAGCAGGAAAATCTCTTCTGCAGATAAGGATGTTTCCTTGCTCATTATGTCCTGCATGGACAAGGCCGTCCGTGATGGGTCCAATGAGCTAGCCGCCTCATTCACGTCCGGAGTCCTGAAGAAGCGAGAGTCTCTATGTTCTTTCCTGTCTGCTGGAGTGACACCATGCCAAAGATCTGAGCTACTCTTTGCTCCCCTTTCCAAGTGCCTGTTTCCTGAAGTCTTGGTAAAGGAAATTGCCTTATCTTTAGTTCAGAAGGACACCCACGATCTAGTTGCGTCCTCGGCTCGCAAAGCTCCCCCTTTGCCTACATTGTCTGCTAGACCGAGGATAAGCACTCCAGCGTCTCGCTTTATTCCGCCCTTTCGTGCCAGAGCCTCCAGCAGAGGAGGTGCTCGTGCCGAAGGGAAGCGAGGGAAGAGGAAAGGATCCAAGTCCTCTAAGGGCAGAGTCTGACTGCCCGCAACTTCAGACAGCAGTAGGAGCCAGACTCAAGAACTTCTGGCAAGCCTGGGAGAAGAGAGGCGCAGATCAACAATCTGTGAAGTTACTCAGAGAGGGGTACAAAATCCCTTTTGTACGCAAACCCCCTCTAGCGACGTCCCCCATCGATCTCTCTCCCAGGTACAGAGAGGAAGAAAAGAGACAAGCCCTGAAACTGGAAGTGTCTCTTTTGCTAGAGAAGGGAGCGGTGGTCATAGTCTCGGACCTTCAATCACCGGGGTTTTACAACCGTCTCTTCCTAGTATCAAAGAAGACAGGAGGTTGGAGACTGGTGCTAGACGTCAGTGCTCTGAATGTCTTTGTCACAAAGACGAAGTTTTCCATGGAGACCACAAAGTCAGTCTTAGCAGCGGTCAGAAAGGAAGACTGGATGGTCTCGCTAGACCTAAGGGACGCTTACTTCCACATCCCCATTCACTCAGACTCCCAACCTTTTCTGAGATTCGTCTTCGAAGATGTGGTTTACCAGTTTCGGGCCCTGTGCTTTGGCCTAAGCACAGCTCCTCACGTATTTACGAGGCTGATGAGGAATGTGGCCAAATTCCTCCACTTATCGGACATCCGAGCCTCCCTTTATTTGGACGACTGGCTTCTCAGAGCCTCTTCCAGTCGTCGCTGTCTGAAGGATCTCAAGTGGACTCTAGATCTGACCAAGGAATTGGGACTCCTAGTCAATTTGGAAAAGTCGCAGCTGGTCCCATCCCAAACTATTCTGTATTTAGGGATGGAGATTCACAGTCAAGCTTTTCGGGCTTTTCCGTCGGCCCCCAGAATAGATCAAGCCCTGCTATCCATCCAGAAGATGCTGAAGAAAGAACGCTGCTCAGTCAGGCTGTGGATGAGTCTGGTAGGGACGCTGTCCTCCCTGGAGCAATTTGTATCACTAGGAAGACTACACCTCCGTCCTCTTCAATTCCATCTGGCTTTTCACTGGAAAAAGGACAAGACGCTAGAGGCGGTCTCGATCCCGATTTCCGGAAAGATAAAGTCTTGTCTGACTTGGTGGAAGGACAATATCAACCTAAGAGAGGGTCTTCCCCTGGCTGTTCAGATACCCAACCACGTTCTCTTCTCGGACGCATCGGACTTGGGCTGGGGCGCGACGCTGGACGGTCGGGAATGCTCAGGTCTGTGGAACTCGAGTCAGAGGAGCATGCATATCAACTGCAAGGAGCTGTTGGCAGTTCATCTGGCCTTGAAAAGCTTCGAGTATCTCCTTCGAGGCAAAGTGGTGGAAGTAAACTCGGACAACACCACGGCCTTGGCGTACATCTCCAAGCAAGGAGGTACCCACTCACTGACGTTGTACGAGATCGCAAGGGACCTGCTCATCTGGTCAAAAGGTCGAGACATCTCCCTAGTAACGAGGTTCATCCAGGGCGACTTGAACGTCATAGCAGATTGTCTCAGTCGGAAAGGGCAAGTAATTCCAACCGAATGGACCCTCCACAAGGATGTGTGCAAGAGACTTTGGGCCACTTGGGGTCAACCAACCATAGATCTCTTTGCAACCTCGCTGACCAAGAGGCTTCCAATCTATTGCTCTCCAGTCCCGGACCCAGCAGCAATACATATAGATGCCTTCCTCCTAGATTGGTCACATCTGGATCTCTACGCATTCCCACCGTTCAAGATTGTCAACAAGGTACTGCAGAAGTTCGCCTCTCACGAAGGGACAAGGTTGACGTTAGTTGCTCCCCTCTGGCCCGCGAGAGAATGGTTCACCGAGGTACTTCGATGGTTAGTAGACGTTCCCAGAAGTCTTCCTCTAAGAGTAGACCTTCTACGTCAGCCACACGTAAAGAAGGTACACCAAAGCCTCCACGCTCTTCGTCTGACTGCCTTCAGACTATCGAAAGACTCTCGAGAGCTAGAGGCTTTTCGAAGGAGGCAGCCAGTGCGATTGCTAGAGCAAGGAGAGCGTCTACCATTAGAGTCTACCAATCGAAGTGGGAAGTCTTCCAAGACTGGTGCAAGTCAGTTTCTGTATCCTCGACCAGTACCTCTGTAGCCCAAATAGCTGATTTTCTCTTATACCTGAGAAAAGGACGATCCCTTTCAGCTCCCACTATCAAGGGCTACAGAAGCATGTTGGCATCGGTCTTCCGGCATAGAGGCTTAGATCTTTCCAACAATAAAGATCTGCAAGACCTCCTTAAGTCTTTTGAGACCACTAAGGAGCGTCGTTTGGCTACTCCTGGGTGGAATTTAGACGTGGTACTAAGATTCCTCATGTCAGACAGGTTTGAGCCTTTACAGTCAGCCTCCCTGAAAGATCTCACTCTTAAGACTCTTTTCCTGGTATGCTTAGCCTCGGCTAAAAGAGTCAGTGAGGTTCATGCCTTCAGCAAGAACATCGGATTTTCGTCGGAAAAAGCTACTTGTTCGCTGCAACTTGGTTTTCTAGCCAAAAATGAGCTACCTTCTCGGCCTTGGCCTAAATCTTTCGATATTCCCAGCTTATCGGAGATCGTAGGCAATGAACTAGAAAGAGTCTTATGCCCTGTTAGAGCTCTTAAGTTCTATTTAGATCGTACTAAACCTTTACGAGGCCAATCTGAAGCTTTATGGTGTTCAGTTAAGAAACCATCCTTGCCTATGTCAAAGAATGCTTTGTCATTCTTTATCAGATTGTTAATACGAGAAGCTCATTCACACCTGAGTGAGGAAGACCGATCTTTGCTTAAGGTTAAGACGCACGAAGTTAGAGCTGTAGCAACTTCCGTGGCCTTTAAGCAAAATAGATCTCTGCAAAGTATAATGGACGCAACCTATTGGAGAAGCAAGTCAGTGTTCGCGTCTTTTTACTTGAAAGATGTCCAGTCTCTTTACGAGAACTGCTACACACTGGGACCATTCGTAGCAGCGAGTGCAGTAGTGGGTGAGGGCTCAACCACTACAATTCCCTAATTCCATATCCTTTTAATCTGTCTCTTGAAATGTTTTTAATGTTGTTTTTTATGGGTTGTCCGGAAGGCTAAGAAGCCTTTCGCATCCTGGTTGATTTGGCGGGTGGTCAAAGTCATTTCTTGAGAGCGCCCAGATTAGGGGTTTGATGAGGTCCTGTTGTATGGGTTGCAGCCCTTGATACTTCAGCTCCTAGGGGTCTGTCAGCATCCTAAGAGGATCGCGAGGCTCCGTAAGGAAGACGTACTTACAAGGCAGAGTAATCGTCTAAGTCGACTTCCTTACCAGGTACCTATTTATTTTGTTTTTGTTATATTGATAACTTCCAAAATGAAATAAAAACTCTTAGCTTGTACGATGTAAACATATTTAACTGGTCTCTACCCACCTCCTTGGGTGTGAATCAGCTATTATATATTCACCGGCTAAGTTAAATATTTAAAAATGATATTTTAATTATAAAATAAATTTTTGAATATACTTACCCGGTGAATATATAAATTAAACGACCCTCCCTTCCTCCCCAATAGAGACGCAGTGGGATGAGAAGAAATTGAGTCTTTGTTTACATCGAGTATGGTATCTGGCCGACAGTTGGCGCTGGTGGGCACACCCGCAACCTGTATAGCGATCGCTGTCGAGTTTTTACTGTTTTTTGTCTGTCGAGCAACAGAGTTGCAGCTATTATATATTCACCGGGTAAGTATATTCAAAAATTTATTTTATAATTAAAATATAATTTTTCTGCGCTTCATGTGGCAGCTCGTGAGCTGCCCACATTACAAGGTAGCACTCGTTGTCAAATTTAACTTGAACAAGGCTTGTTGATGGGAAGCACAGATTGCTGCCAGTAGGTTCTCTTCCAGGGGTTGGAGAACCTTCCCTTACGAGGGAGTATTAACCTTCCCCGGAGTTGGGCTGTCTCCCCCTTCCAAGGGAGAGCTTCCCCACTTCAGCCGTTCAGCAATCTTTCCTCTTTCGTGAAGAATTGCGGACAGCTCGACATGTTTTGCTTCTGCTATCTCGTCGCTGAAGACTGTGCTCCTTCTTGAGCTGGGGGAAAGCAAGTCTAAGGCTTGTTTCTCCTTCGAGGGGAACTTCTCTCTCTTGTTCGCGAGAGAAATTGTTACGCCTATGCTTTTTTCCCATTGAGCAGGGAGAAAACTTGTATCAGGCGTTATTCTCCTTCAGGAGGACTTCTCTCTCGTACGCGAGAGAGAGATTATTATGTCTACGCTTTTTTCTCATTGAGCTGGAAGAAAGCTTGTCTTAGGCGATTTCTTCCTTCGGGAGGACTTCTCTCTCGTTCTCGAAAGATTATTACGCCTACGCTTTTTTCCCATAGAGCTGGGAGGAAGCTTGTCTTAGGCGATGTCCTCCTTCGGGAGGACTTCTCTCTCCTTCGTGAGAGAAAGATTTTTACGCCTACGCTTTTTCCCATAGAGCTGGGAGAAAGCTAGTGTTAGGTGATGTCCTCCTTTGGGAGAAGGTCTCTCTCATTCGCGAGATAGTTGTTCAGTGACCAACATATGTCGTAAGCCTACGCTTGTTCCCCATAGGGCTAGGAGAAAGCTTGTTCTAGGTCATCTCCTTCGGGAGAACTTTCCTCTCGTTCGCGAAAGAAAACTTGTAGGAGTTTGCTGATCCACCAGGGGCAGTGGCAGAGCTTTCTCCGAAGCAGGTTTCCCCTTCGGGGAACAAGTCTCGTTCTCGAGAGAAGACTGCCTCTGGGCATCGGCGGTTCCCCCTTACGCTTATGGTTCTCCTCCAGGAGCGGAGTGAGAGCCTTCTCTTAAGCGACGTTCTCCTTCGGGAGAACAAACCTCCCCTGCGGAGGAGTTATCTTAAAGCTGGATCAGTCTCCCCCTCGGGCAGAGTCTGCTCTGCGTTCTTCTCCGGAGGATCGTAGGGTGGAAGGGTTTGTGACCCCTCTCCATCCTGGACGTTCTCCTCGTGCTGGGAGGAGACGTCTTCTTTAAACCTACTAGTTCTCTTCGTGGTGATTGTGAGCCTTCGGGCTCTCGTCATGTTGATCCTACGGGGTTTCATGACCTTAGGAGTCCTTCGGGCCTCTGTCACGCTGAACTTTCGAGTTCACGCGACTTGGAACCTTTGGGTTTCAGTTAGGGTGAGCCCTCGGGCTCTCGTAAAGATGATTACACTGATCCTTCCGGCTCTCATACCATCAGTCACGCCGACCCTTCTGTGTCTCGTGCCAAGGAAACTTCGGTTTCCCGTTGCGTTTCCCGAAGGGTCTCGCAACACAGGTTACCCTGAGCATTCGGGCTCTCGTGCCTGTAGTCACGCTGACACTTCGGTCTCTTGTGACAGGGAAACTTCGGTTTCGTGTTGTGCTGACCCTTTGGGTCTCACAACACAGTTTACGCTCGTAACATCGGTATCGCTGAGCCTGTAAGCTCTCGTACCAAACGCTACGCTGAACCCTGGTTCTTATACCTTTAGTCACGCTGACACCAGTGTCTCGTGACAGAGGAACTTCGGTTTCTCGTTGCGCTGACCCTTCGGGGTCTTGCAACACAGAATGCGCTGAACCTTCAGGTTCTCGTAACCCTCGTCATCTAAAGTCTTACTGTTATGAAAGAGAGTTTTTGAGCTCTCGTGTTGACCGTTTGCGCTCGCGCGACCTGTGCTACGTTGAACTTCTGGGTTATCGTAGTAAGTAGTTATCTCCCAAGCGGGCGACCTCTAGGGATCCACGCGATCACGCTGAACCTTCTGGTTCTCGTGAAACTAGTCACCAAGCCTTCTACTCTTACGACAGATAGTTTTCGGACTCTCGTCGCACGGCCAACTTGGCCACACACGCGAAGAACTCTCGTGCGCGCACGACCAACTTGGCGCGTGCGAGATCATCGTCGCGCACGCGAACAACTCTCTACGCGCGACCTTCTCTTACAACAGAGAGTTTTCGGACAATCGCCGTGCGTAGCGTCACAACCAACACCGCACGCACGACCAACTTGGCGTGCGAACAACGCACGAATGCTCTGCGGTACGGTGATCGCGCGATCAGCGTCCCGCAGAGCATTCGTAGGTGCGTGACCAACTTGGCGCATGCGAACAACTCTCCACGCGCGACGTTCTAGGCGTGCAAAATCAGCGCTATTTTGAAGCGCGCGGCCATCTTTGTGTGAGCGGTCAGCACTGTGTTGATCTCTCGGGCACGCCTATCCCAACAGGAATTGGTTTGCGATCCTCTGTTGCTACCCCTCCTCCTTGTAGATTCCCACCTCTGGACACAGCTCTTCCTAATAGATTCACGATCCCTTATAAGCTTGAGAAAGGAATTCACTAAAAAATTCAGAACCTCTAGGTTCTCGTCGCGCCGAAATTCTTGATTCCCGCGATCCAGAGTTTGTTTTGATAACTTTATGGTTGACCTCCCCTCCCTTGGGATGTAGATGGATTTTCCAGTGTAGCGCGACTTGTCACGTCGCTCTACACTCTCAGCTAATCACTATGTGAGCTAGGCTGGTCTTGCTAGCACCAATCCTTTCATTTTCGAATGAACCACCGTCGTCTTCCCTCCACCCTCCTACTTCTAGTGGTTGGGTTACCAATAAATGCTCCTTATAGCACCATTTCTAAGGCATAATTGTTCCGTAACTGAAATACAAACCACGCTATTTACATAGGGTAATTACTTCGGCGTAGCTGAATGACGAGCCATAAGAATTTTAACGAGGGTTTACTACCCCTTCGCTAGTTAGCGGGGGGTAGGGAGGGGTAGCTTGCTACCCCTCCCCCTCACACACACTGGTGAAAGGCTCACTTTACTTTTGGCTCGGATGGCGATCGGATGTCTCCGCTCCCATCCTCACTTGACGGCCATTATTGTTTTGTCTTTTTAACTTACCTTTTCTTATACTTAATATATTTAAACATTATTGATGTTTATATATATTTTTGTGTATAGAAATAGTAAGTTTCCTTTGCTTTCGGTGTTGTGTACGTCTACGAGAGTATCGCCTGCTTAGCCAGGCCACCACGATTCTCTTCTTGGTCACGGCCGTTCACTCCTAGGCCACCATGGTTGCCTTCGTGGAGTACGGCCCCTCTCTCGAGGTCGTTCACCTCTTACTCCGTACTACGCCTACAATAGCTTCTCAGACCGAGTTGCTATTTCGTTTTATTTGTCTCAATTATTTTTATGAATATAATTGTATTTTTAACTTTTCAGCTCGGGGAACACGTCCCTTCTGGGGTCTGTGATCCTTGGAACATTCAAAGTCAGTTGCATAATTATAATGTTATAATTTCTGTTTTTGTTAAGTTTTCGTCCCCCCCTCACCATTGCATGTCAGTGGGGGAAGAGGGCGCATACCTACTTTCGTTCTTATGTTTTTCTTTCCCTCGGAGTTTCACCCGGGGGAATTTCTGTTAAATAATTATTCTTTTTTATTTCCCAGTTTACGATGCTGTTTCTTCGTGCCTGTTGTGTGCATTTGAAGCAGAGCTGTCCTGTTTATGCCTGGGGAGTCTGCTGTCGCTGCCGTCTCTCTAGGACATCGTCAGGGGCGTTCCCTTCTCTTAGAAGTTCCCCCGTGACTACTGTACTGTCAGCTCTTCAGTGCATCCTAGAACGATAAGGAGGTTCGCCTCCTGAGTAGTTAGTTTACTTCCCTTCTTTCCTTTCCCTGGTCCTTAGGCGGTTATGCTCTTGGGGCTGAGCGACCGTCCTTGTAACTTGCTCAAGGGGCTGAGCGGTTGCAAGGCCGGACCATGGTATTAGGGACTATGCTCTTGGGGCTGAGCGGTCGCTTCTGTAGCTACGCTCAAGGGGCTGAGCAGCAGCAAGATCAGTCTAGGGCTCCTCTTCAGAGGATCGCTCCTTTTGTCTCTTCTACGAAGTGTCTCCTCCCGTTCGCGTGAGAGGACACTCACAGAGACTCCTCTCCGGAGGATTGTTCCCGTTTACGTCAGCAGATCTCACGGCCCTTGGGGGCTCCATCACCAGTCTCTTCTACGAAGTGCTCACCTCTCTCGTTCGTGAGAGAGGCCACTCATAGAGACTCCTCTTCGGAGGATTGTTCCTGTTGAAACAGCTTGCTGTTCAGTCACTAACACTTCGGTGTTTAGTGACAGGGAAACTTCGGTTTCTCTTTTTTCCCTGTCCCTTCGGGGTCTCGGAGCTTTAGTTACGCAGTTCCCTCGGGGTCTCGGAGCTTTAGTTTCGCAGTTCCCTCGGGCTCTTGTAACTTTAGTCACTTCTACACTTCGGTGATTAGTGACGGGGAAACTTCGGTTTCTCGTTGCGCTGACCCTTCGGGGTCTTGCAACTAATCCCCTCGGGGCCTCACTACTCAGGCTACTTTAGACCTTTGGTCTCTCGTGCCCTCAGTGGACCTGCTGCCTGCTGTATCTGTTCCTGTCTGCTGACGCGCTTTGGGCGCCCACGCTCCCCGTTATCCAATGGGCTCCTCCCTCCAGGGCAGGAGAGACTTTCTCACACCATGAGTAAGTACCTTTAGTGCCAGGTATCCCCTGCGCGCCAACGTTCCCTTGCGCACTAGCGCTCGGCTGCTGTTCCTGTTGTTCCTGAGACTGCCTTCGAGAGACACCCTGTTCCAGTAATTCATTTAGGCTGCTACCAACGTTCCCTGCGCATTTGCGCACATCGTTGGGGTTCATGAGATAGCGCACAGGCGCTCACTAGCGGTTCAGCCTGCGGTGTCTCTAAGTCTCTTCTACGAAGGACACCTCTCCCGTTCGCGGGAAAGGTCCCTCACAGAGACCACTCCTCGGAGTGTTTAGCATTACTTCAGTTGATCGTCGGCTCTGAAGCAGACCTCCTTGGTCCTCTTCAGGGGATGCCCTCCCTTTTAGGGACACATTCCAGTTCCTGATATACGAGTTAGCTGATCTTTCAACGCTCTCTCCGACGATCTTCTGTTGCGTTCTAGACGCACAAGGGCCTACGATCTTCACTCGCGCGTAAGCGCCGGAGATCGTCAGCGCGCGGGATGGTTTCCCGCACGCGATCTTTGAGGCCCTTCCGCATGCGGTTTCCCGCTCGTGATCGTCGAAGATCGTTAGCCGACGATCTTCTGATACACGCTAGACGTGTAAGCACCGACAATCTTCATAACGCGCATAAGCGCCGAAGATCGTCCCGTGCGCGATCTTCGAGGCCGTCCGCGCGCGATTTCCCGCACGCGATCGTCGACGGCCGTTAGCCGACGATCTTCGGATCCGACGCTAGGCGCGCAAGCGCCGACGATCTTCATAATGTGCGTAAGCGCCGAAGATCGTTCCGTGCGCGGGATGGTTTCCCGAGCGCGACCATTGAGGCTCACGCGATCATCGTGGATCATCCGCGCGCGGTTTCTCGCTCGTCCTCAGGCGTTTTTCCGCTCGTCCACGTGTGGGATGGTTGCCCCCGCGCGATCATCACGGAAACCACACGATCGACGTAGATCGTCCGCGCGCGATCGCCGACTATCTTGGTCACGGCCGTTCACTCCTAGGCCACCATGGTTGCCTTCGTGGAGTACGGCCCCTCTCTCGAGGTCGTTCACCTCTTACTCCGTACTACGCCTACAATAGCTTCTCAGACCGAGTTGCTATTTCGTTTTATTTGTCTCAATTATTTTTATGAATATAATTGTATTTTTAACTTTTCAGCTCGTGGAACACGTCCCTTCTGGGGTCTGTGATCCTTGGAACATTCAAAGTCAGTTGCATAATTATAATGTTATAATTTCTGTTTTTGTTAAGTTTTCGTTCCCCCCTCACCATTGCATGTCAGTGGGGGAGGAGGGCGCATACCTACTTTCGTTCTTATGTTTTTCTTTCCCTCGGAGTTTCACCCGGGGGAATTTCTGTTAAATAATTATTCTTTTTTATTTCCCAGTTTACGATGCTGTTTCTTCGTGCCTGTTGTGTGCATTCGAAGCAGAGCTGTCCTGTTTATGCCTGGGGAGTCTGCTGTCGCTGCCGTCTCTCTAGGACATCGTCAGGGGCGTTCCCTTCTCTTAGAAGTTCCCCCGTGACTACTGTACTGTCAGCTCTTCAGTGCATCCTAGAACGATAAGGAGGTTCGCCTCCTGGGTAGTTAGTTTACTTCCCTTCTTTCCTTTCCCTGGTCCTTAGGCGGTTATGCTCTTGGGGCTGAGCGACCGTCCTTGTAACTTGCTCAAGGGGCTGAGCGGTTGCAAGGCCGGACCATGGTATTAGGGACTATGCTCTTGGGGCTGAGCGGTCGCTTCTGTAGCTACGCTCAAGGGGCTGAGCAGCAGCAAGATCAGTCTAGGGCTCCTCTTCAGAAGATCGCTCCTTTTGTCTCTTCTACGAAGTGTCTCCTCCCGTTCGCGTGAGAGGACACTCACAGAGACTCCTCTCCGGAGGATTGTTCCCGTTTACGTCAGCAGATCTCACGGCCCTTGGGGGCTCCATCACCAGTCTCTTCTACAAAGTGCTCACCTCTCTCGTTCGTGAGAGAGGCCACTCATAGAGACTCCTCTTCGGAGGATTGTTCCTGTTGAAACAGCTTGCTGTTCAGTCACTAACACTTCGGTGTTTAGTGACAGGGAAACTTCGGTTTCTCTTTTTTCCCTGTCCCTTCGGGGTCTCGGAGCTTTAGTTACGCAGTTCCCTCGGGGTCTCGGAGCTTTAGTTTCGCAGTTCCCTCGGGCTCTTGTAACTTTAGTCACTTCTACACTTCGGTGATTAGTGACGGGGAAACTTCGGGTTCTCGTTGCGCTGACCCTTCGGGGTCTTGCAACTAATCCCCTCGGAGCCTCGCTACTCAGGCTACTTTAGACCTTTGGTCTCTCGTGCCCTCAGTGGACCTGCTGCCTGCTGTATCTGTTCCTGTCTGCTGACGCGCTTTCGGCACCCACGCTCCCCGTTATCCAATGGGCTCCTCCCTCCAGGGCAGGAGAGACTTTCTTACACCATGAGTAAGTACCTTTAGTGCCAGGTATCCCCTGCGCGCCAACGTTCCCTTGCGCACTAGCGCTCGGCTGCTTTTCCTGTTGTTCCTGAGACTGCCTTCGAGAGACACCCTGTTCCAGTAATTCATTTAGGCTGCTACCAACGTTCCCTGCGCATTTGCGCACATCGTTGGGGTTCATGAGATAGCGCACAGGCGCTCACCAGCGGTTCAGACTGCGGTGTCTCTAAGTCTCTTCTACGAAGGACACCTCTCCCGTTCGCGGGAAAGGTCCCTCACAGAGACCACTCCTCGGAGTGTTTAGCATTACTTCAGTTGATCGTCGGCTCTGAAGCAGACCTCCTTGGTCCTCTTCAGGGGATGCCCTCCCTTTTAGGGATACATCCCAGTTCCTGATATACGAGTTAGCTGATCTTTCAACCAAGCGCGCGTGCGCGCTCTCTCCGACGATCTTCTGTTGCGTTCTAGACGCACAAGGGCCTACGATCTTCACTCGCGCGTAAGCGCCGGAGATCGTCAGCGCGCGGGATGGTTTCCCGCGCGCAATCTTTGAGGCCCTTCCGCATGCGGTTTCCCGCTCGTGATCGTCGAAGATCGTTAGCCGACGATCTTCTGATACACGCTAGACGTGTAAGCACCGACAATCTTCATAACGCGCATAAGCGCCGAAGATCGTCCCGTGCGCGATCTTCGAAGCCGTCCGCGCGCGGTTTCCCGCACGCAATCGTCGACGGCCGTTAGCCGACGATCTTCGGATCCGACGCTAGGCGCGCAAGCGCCGACGATCTTCATAATGTGCGTAAGCGCCGAAGATCGTTCCGTGCGCGGGATGGTTTCCCGCGCGCGACCATTGAGGCTCACGCGATCATCGTGGATCATCCACGCGCGGTTTCTCGCTCGTCCTCAGGCGTTTTTCCGCTCGTCCACGTGTGGGATGGTTGCCCCCGCGCGATCATCACGGAAACCACGCGATCGACGTAGATCGTCCGCGCGCGATCGCCGACTATCTTGGTCACGGCCGTTCACTCCTAGGCCACCATGGTTGCCTTCGTGGAGTACGGCCCCTCTCTCGAGGTCGTTCACCTCTTACTCCGTACTACGCCTACAATAGCTTCTCAGACCGAGTTGCTATTTCGTTTTATTTGTCTCAATTATTTTTATGAATATAATTGTATTTTTAACTTTTCAGCTCGGGGAACACGTCCCTTCTGGGGTCTGTGATCCTTGGAACATTCAAAGTCAGTTGCATAATTATAATGTTATAATTTCTGTTTTTGTTAAGTTTTTGTCCCCCCCTCACCATTGCATGTCAGTGGGGGAGGAGGGCGCATACCTACTTTCGTTCTTATGTTTTTCTTTCCCTCGGAGTTTCACCCGGGGGAATTTCTGTTAGATAATTTTTCTTTTTTATTTCCCAGTTTACGATGCTGTTTCTTCGTGCCTGTTGTGTGCATTCGAAGCAGAGCTGTCCTGTTTATGCCTGGAGAGTCTGCTGTCGCTGCCGTCTCTCTAGGACATCGTCAGGGGCGTTCCCTTCTCTTAGAAGTTCCCCCGTGACTACTGTACTGTCAGCTCTTCAGTGCATCCTAGAACGATAAGGAGGTTCGCCTCCTGGGTAGTTAGTTTACTTCCCTTCTTTCCTTTCCCTGGTCCTTAGGCAGTTATGCTCTTGGGGCTGAGCGACCGTCCTTGTAACTTGCTCAAGGAGCTGAGCGGTTGCAAGGCCGGACCATGGTATTAGGGACTATGCTCTTGGGGCTGAGCGGTCGCTTCTGTAGCTACGCTCAAGGGGCTGAGCAGCAGCAAGATCAGTCTAGGGCTCCTCTTCAGAGGATCGCTCCTTTTGTCTCTTCTACGAAGTGTCTCCTCCCGTTCGCGTGAGAGGACACTCACAGAGACTCCTCTCCGGAGGATTGTTCCCGTTTACGTCAGCAGATCTCACGGCCCTTGGGGGCTCCATCACCAGTCTCTTCTACGAAGTGCTCACCTCTCTCGTTCGTGAGAGAGGCCACTCATAGAGACTCCTCTTCGGAGGATTGTTCCTGTTGAAACAGCTTGCTGTTCAGTCACTAACACTTCGGTGTTTAGTGACAGGGAAACTTCGGTTTCTCTTTTTTCCCTGTCCCTTCGGGGTCTCGGAGCTTTAGTTACGCAGTTCCCTCGGGGTCTCGGAGCTTTAGTTTCGCAGTTCCCTCGGGCTCTTGTAACTTTAGTCACTTCTACACTTCGGTGATTAGTGACGGGGAAACTTCGGTTTCTCGTTGCGCTGACCCTTCGGGGTCTTGCAACTAATCCCCTCGGGGCCTCACTACTCAGGCTACTTTAGACCTTTGGTCTCTCGTGCCCTCAGTGGACCTGCTGCCTGCTGTATCTGTTCCTGTCTGCTGACGCGCTTTGGGCGCCCACGCTCCCCGTTATCCAATGGGCTCCTCCCTCCAGGCCAGGAGAGACTTTCTCACCATGAGTAAGTACCTTTAGTGCCAGGTATCCCCTGCGCGCCAACGTTCCCTTGCGCACTAGCGCTCGGCTGCTGTTCCTGTTGTTCCTGAGACTGCCTTCGAGAGACACCCTGTTCCAGTAATTCATTTAGGCTGCTACCAACGTTCCCTGCGCATTTGCGCACATCGTTGGGGTTCATGAGATAGCGCACAGGCGCTCACCAGCGGTTCAGCCTGCGGTGTCTCTAAGTCTCTTCTACGAAGGACACCTCTCCCGTTCGCGGGAAAGGTCCCTCACAGAGACCACTCCTCGGAGTGTTTAGCATTACTTCAGTTGATCGTCGGCTCTGAAGCAGACCTCCTTGGTCCTCTTCAGGGGATGCCCTCCCTTTTAGGGACACATCCCAGTTCCTGATATACGAGTTAGCTGATCTTTCAACGCTCTCTCCGACGATCTTCTGTTGCGTTCTAGACGCACAAGGGCCTACGATCTTCACTCGCGCGTAAGCGCCGGAGATCGTCAGAGCGCGGGATGGTTTCCCGCGCGCGATCTTTGAGGCCCTTCCGCGTGCGGTTTCCCGCTCGTGATCGTCGAAGATCGTTAGCCGACGATCTTCTGATACACGCTAGACGTGTAAGCACCGACAATCTTCATAACGCGCATAAGCGCCGAAGATCGTCCCGTGCGCGATCTTCGAGGCCGTCCGCGCGCGGTTTCCCGCACGCGATCGTCGACGGCCGTTAGCCGACGATCTTCGGATCCGACGCTAGGCGCGCAAGCGCCGACGATCTTCATAATGTGCGTAAGCGCCGAAGATCGTTCCGTGCGCGGGATGGTTTCCCGCGCGCGACCATTGAGGCTCACGCGATCATCGTGGATCATCCGCGCGCGGTTTCTCGCTCGTCCTCAGGCGTTTTTCCGCTCGTCCACGTGTGGGATGGTTGCCCCCGCGCGATCATCACGGAAACCACGCGATCGACGTAGATCGTCCGCGCGCGATCGCCGACTATCTTCTCTCGCGCGCGAGCGCCGACGATCTTCGCACACGCGTGAGCGCTGAAGATCTTCCGTGCTCGCGCGAATCACCGACGATCGTCTTACATAGCCGGAGATCGTACGCGCGGGCACCAATGGTTTCCCGCCGACGATCTTCGTACACGCGTAGGCGCCGAAGATCGTCTGCGTTATTTCTCCCGCCCGTGGGAAGGTTTATTGACCGCGGAGGTAGCAGCAGTAGGGGACTCAGCAGTATGAAGCTTCATCTGTGGTGGAAATGTGGGAGGTTGGGCTGTGGCACCCTAGCAGTCCCTGGTTAGGCTGGAGGAACGTAGAGAGTAGAGGTCCCCTTTTTGTTTTGTTTCTTGTTGTTGTCGGCTACCCCCCAAAATTGGGGGAAGTGCCTTTGGTATATGTATGATGATGTGATGTGGGAAGGTTTCCCACACGCAATTGCCGACCGGCGATCTTCTGCTGCCGAGATCGTCCACGCGTGGGATGGTTTCCCATGCAATCGCCCACGATCTTTCACGCGCAAGCGCCGACTATCTTCATACGCGCGGAAGCGCAGGGATCGTTCACGCGGGCACCGATGGTCCCCTCCGCACGATCGCCGATACGCCCACGCTCACGCGGGTACGCGTGCGTGCGAGCGCGACTATACTGCTACGCACGTTTCATTCACTCACTACCCAGATCTGTGCCTTTCGCGCGATCACCAGCGTGATCGGCGCACCTTTCTCCGACACGATCGCGCCCTAATTACATTAGGGATTCTGGCTTTCAGGCCACCTTCGCGTTTCCCTCCCCTGCAGCGTAGAGCAGCGCCCTCTCTGGAGGAGGGGAGGTTTCCAGACAGGTCAAAGGTCTCTTTTCCCTTCATTGCAGATTCTCTACGGGCAAACCCTAATGTGTCAACTCTGCCAAGGGATCGAACGATCCTCTTCCCTCCAGAGGGACTCCCTGTCAGTGCGACGTCCGGTCGGCATCCCTGGTGGGACGCCGTCGTCAGAGCGCTTTCGCAGACGATAAGCCTGTGCCTTCTGACTGGGGTCACTAATCAGTAGCAACTTCCCCCCCTGAGGAGGGTGAGAGGAATTCCTGGCATGGTATCTCCACCAAGGACTATTCTGTCCCTTCGCGAGTCCTTACGCAGGCGATGAGCCCTCCTCAGACTTCTTCTCCCTCCCCCTGCGGATGACCATTACCCATCCCCAGGAGGGTCGGAAGATCCAGTCCTCTTCCCCATCACACCATAGGGGGAATCCCCGCCCCTTCCTGAGAAATCTTCTCGTACGGAGGGGGCGAAAGCCTTACATCCTTCATCGCTGGAGTCCTGTTTCCCTCCTAGGAGGGAACCGAAGGCCCAGTCTTCCGCAAGGACCTGACAGGAACCAGATGGACCCTTGGAGCATGTTTTCGAGTCTCCCCAGGAAGAGCCTCCGGGGATGAGAGACCTCGCTGCCAGTCCATCAGGAGAAGATCCAGGGGTCGGAACTCGCGTTCTGGCAGGTCCTGACCCTCAGGAGAAACCTCAAGGGGACCCCAGAGCCAGAGATTCCTCTTCGTAAAGAGAAGGATACGGTCCGGGACCGAATCTTCGCCCCAAGGACTCCCTTGGGCCATTGCAGCTTGCCCTGATCTCAGGGAATGAAGAATGCCAGAGACAAGGCCGAGGGCCAGCTCTCTGAGCTTGCCTCCTTCAATAGTCCTGGTCGGTATCGAGCCCCTCCCTCCTCCCTGGGTAGGGATCGGTGAGGGGACGGGCCCTCCGGACAGAAGTCCAGTCCACGTTGGAGATGCGCTCCCTCCAAGAGGTGGCCAACGGGTTCCGAGGCTTCCTTAATCGTCTCCTCCCTGGGAGAAGGCGTCTGGAGGCTGGATACCGGTCATCGACTTCTCGACTCTGAATGGGTTGTCAAACAGTGTCCGTTCAGCATAGCGACGGCAGACGCGGTCAGTCTTGCGGTGAGACCACAAGACTTCATGTGTAAACTGGTCTGGTAGGACGCGTACTTCCGATCCCGGTCCACCCGTCTTCAAGGAAGTACTTTGGAGTTTGCCTGGAAGGCGGATATACCAGTTCAAGGTGCTGTGCTTCAGTCTCTCCACAGCACCTCAAGTGTTCACCGAAGCTTCCACTCTGATCTCTTCATGGGCTCTCAGGATCGGCATCCATCCCCTCCGTTTCCTGGGTGACTGGCCAATCCTAGCAGACTCGAAGGCATCCCTGCTTCGCCATCGGGACAAGTTCCTCGGACTCTGCCAAGTTCTAAGGATCATGTCTCTACGACTCCTTGCAATCCTATCAAAATATCTATATGAATACAGACGTCCACTCCGCATAAGCACTAAATGATAAAGATTATAACAAAATCCCCCAAAACAGTGATACTAATACAAAGATATTTCCCGAGAACTTCTGAAAGAAAACGGAATACAAAGATATTTCCCAAGAACTTCTGAAAGAAAACGGAATACAAAGATATTTCCCGAGAACTTCTGAAAGAAAACAAATTAGCACAGAGAGAAAAAAAAATTCTAGACGAGAATTCGAAGTTGAATACAGTTTCCTTAAATGAAAGAAAATTAAAGATTAGCAAACAACTCGCCCCAGCAATAATGGACGATTGACTCGTGATAACTACACTTCACTGTCCAAAACTGAAGTGAATAAAGAAAATGTACTTAGCTTCGGTTTATATGGGCGTAGGGTGATGTCGTCATTTCCTCTCTCTCTCACTGGATTGCTTCTTCTTATTGATGTTTGGGTGAATGTTTTCGGTCCGATTTCCGTTGAATGTAGTGCTTCCTGGATATGTTTCTTCAATGTTTAGTAAATGTTGAATGTCAGTCCTTGGTTTTCTTAGGATGTTGATTGAAGATCCAGTTCTTCAGTTTGTATAACATTTATTTGTTAGTATTAAATGTTTTCATGTCTTCGGTGGACTATGATACTTAGTCAAAATTGTAGATTCATTACTGTTGATTTCTTGAAGATCTTTCTCTGGTTCTTAAAGTTTTATTCGCTGGTTCTTGAAGATCTTTCTCTGGTTCTTAGAGTTTTACCGCTGCCACCATTTATTGGTGTGCTACTGTTATTAACACACATTCGGGTTCCTGTCAAATGTCATCTTCAATGTGTTATATGTTAGACTTGGTATGTTACATCTTCAAGTAAAGTCTAGGTAAGTTAACTTTAAAATAGTTTATTCTTTAAAAACAGTATTAACATCTCCATCACAGGAGTATAGATGGTTTGGTCGAATGACCATTCCATATGACATCTCAGTAAGAACTACCACAAATATCCATATTCATGTTAAAGTTTATTTAGTTATCTCAGCACTTAATGATTTATAGTAAACACAACATTAATACCGGAAGGTACTTAGTTCCGTTCTCATAGACAACTCTTTCTCCCGGCTTGGTTGTGTTTACTCTTCATGAAAAATGTTACATTGCTGTGGTTTGGCATTTGCATCCTGTTTATGATATGACTATGGCATTTCTCACACTTCTCCTACTTCCACAGTGACCTCTTAGGTCATGTGTTTTAAACATGTAATATCTATATATTACATATGAACTGCTGACAGGTGCCATCCCTTTAAGGAAGGGATGGTTAACTTCACCTAGACTGTATGAGACGTTCCTTAGCATTGTCGGTTGCGACGTCTCATTATCGCTTCGGTGCCCTAGATCAGTCATAGGAAGTCTGATCTGTGTGGAGAGAGCTTCCCCACTCATGACAGGACCAGCATAGTCTTGGGACTTTCGGGCTTTGATTTTTGTTAGAGAAGCGATTAAAGAGGGACCGATATCGGTGTTTTTAGATCTCTTCAAGCGTTTGATACGTATTTTCTCCAGGCTCTTGACGCATCTTTCCGCTGTGCTTTTCGCACTAGGTCTGTCACTATTGCAAACTGGGGAGAGTTCAGATCTTCTCCCTGTTAGCGTCGTGGAAATCTGACTGATTATCTGATTCTCTTGACCGACCTTGCGATCTCCTTTTATATTCCCTAGGGAAAGAAGAGTTGAAGTGACCACAGGCTTCAATGGTTTTTCAGCCATTGAAACCTTTGAGCTGGAGAGAATCGAGACTTCTAGAAGCTTATCTTGCATCCCCGATGTCCCGGGAACCGAGTCATTTCCTTGGATGCACATAGACCAGCCACTTCGAGTGCTGCCCACCCCAGCCTCTCGTCCAGGTACATTGTTGCCTGAACCATTTCTAGGCTTGGTTTTTACGTGACTAGTCTCCCAATCCTATGAAGATATTTAGGACTGTGTCTAGTCTGACACGTATCTTTCCTAGGATGTACGTTACTATCTGTAACTTGAATCCTAGATAGGAAGGGAGGGGGTGATTGACTGGAAGTTGCCAAAGGACACCTTTCAGGTCTGACAAGACTACGAACACCCCTTTTTGAAACAAGGTCCATATGTTCAGAAGGATTAACATCCTGAACTTGCTGTTTTATATGAACTTGTTGAGTGGCGACAAGTTCAGAATGACTCCGAGATTTCTTGAGTCCTTCTCGTGAACACAAAACAGCCTTCCCTGGAACTCGATGGACTATAGTTTCCTTACCACCTGCATGCTCTAGAGCTCTCAGGTATACTCCTCCAGGAGGGTTTTGAATTGTAGGAGAAAGTAAAGAAATGATGGTGGAGACATTTCTGTTTCCCATCATAGTCCCATCTTGATTAGGCCTTAGACCCAAGGATCGAAGGTCCGACGAACCTGTAGGAACCTCCCTCCTACCAGAAGCATCTTCATGCTTCGAATAATCAGTAGGTTTAAACTTTTGACCACCTGCCGGTGGCACTGTGGTCATTGGAACTGTGGGATGTTGTTGAACAGCCCGGATATTTCCAGCTTTTCCCGTCTTCTTTTTAGGTTGGGGACCCACAACCATGGAAGATTTTCTCTTTGAAAGGATGCCCCACTTTTGGAGAAGACTTATGTTCTCCATGGTGGCGCTCTTAATCACTTTCTTAACTACCTCGTCTGGGAAGAGGTCTTTGCCCCAGATGTTGGAAGATATTAGCTTCCTTGTTTCGTGTTCCACTGTTGCAACAGCGAACACAAACTCTCTACATGCTCTCCTAGCCTTCATAAAGGCGTAAAGGTCCTTCACTAAGGCAGCCATATGCATTTTGGCTAGGACCAAGAGCATGTCTGGGGTATTTTGATAGGTTGAACACAACTCTATGTAGTTTTATAGAGAAAGGGAGGCTGCAAGTCTCTCCTTTGGCTCTTGTTCATTATACAAGAGAAACTCGGATAGTTTAGGGAGACGTTCGTTAAATTGTCGACTGGCAACATCCGCATTTAATCTTCCTACTGAGAAAGTTAAATGCCTTCCCCATAAAGGAGAATGAGATTGAAGCAGGAGCAAGAAAGGAAGGGTGCCTGTTATCCAGTGAGAATACCTTCGACTCCGAGTAACCCGCCTTTTTCAGGCTACTTGACAGGATAGCCTGTGCCTTATCATGGTCGAGAATCATGACCTCCTTCGATTCCGTTCCTTTTCTTGACTTTGTTTCATACCTCAGTCGAACAAAACAATTAGGGAAAGCATCAAAGCTTGGCCAAAATTGGATTTTGTCCAAAGGAACAGCACCCATCTTTTCCGAGATGTAGAGTTTGCAATTTAACCATCAGCTCCGCAAACCTCCAGGGATTGGTTTTGGAGCATGTCGGTAGGTCTTGATCAATGGGTCGTTTGAATGACCCTTGAGAAGCGACAAGAGAAGCTTTGTGAGGCTCTATCTTGAATTTTACTTCCTGATTTTTGTTTTGTTTACGAAAGCTCCCTATTAGATTATTCACTTGGATACATAATTGTTCCATTCTATCTAATAGAGGGGTAGAAGACGAAGATGTTGACGTCAATGGCTCTAGAGCCGGCATAGGCGGAGGCAATTCCGACACGACATTTTCCCCTTCTACCTTGGGGCACTTCCTGCCCTCCTTCCCAAAAGGCTATCTGGCCGTCCGGGGATGTAATTGGTGCCTGAGGCACCACTATTTCCTTACTTGCCTTCGGAAATAGTAGCTTACGCATCCTATCATTAGGTATGTAAGGTCCCAGAGAGATTTTCTGGAAGCCTCTCACCCACTTGCATAATTTGTATTGAGCTGTATCCCTAGTCTCTATAGACGCGGGAGTCTTGAAACCTTCGGACATTAATGTCCGACATATATTGCAAACCTGCAGGTTCCAATAATGTAATATTCGGAAATGATATTGCAGGGGGCATGAAACCTGCAAGTATCATGACCGTAAAAATACTTACTCTTGGCCTTGCAGAAGACTGTAGCACAAGTCATCTGGTGTTCCTCCTGTAAAGAAAGGAAAACCGAATGAGTATATAATGGATTATCTCACTGATAATCAACATGCAAAAGTCATCTTTTAACAGAATAGCTTAGGATAGTAGGCTATAAAGGGATAGTAGGAGACACATACTTGTGTACCCCCTGCAAGCAAATGCTGTTACCTCCCCTCAGTATTAACTATAGGGAGATTCCTCTATCAAGGAACTCCAACTAAAAGGGCTCTTACCCTTAGGGGTAGAGAAGTACAAATTCACTGTCCCTTTTTATTCTTAACACTGTGGGGTAAGGATGACTGATTCTCAATCAGAATATTGAAGAAATACTATTTTTTCAATATAGGAGCGGTACCAGCAGAAGCTCGCGCAAGGGTACCCAAGCTATGCTAGAAATAACTACTGTATAATCATACCGTAGTTTTCTATTTGCAGTACTGTATATATATATTGCAAATTACTGGTTACTGTACAATTATATATTGTAGTTCAGCCAGTATGCTGCTTTTGTAGCAAGCATTTGACAGCGCAGTCCAGCTGGCATGACGCCAACTGGACTAGGGAAAATTAAAGACATATATTTGTGTATCCCACCCAACCTATTTGCCGTGGCCAAAGGCTCTACTTAAGGGTTAGGAGTGCAACACCCCGCCCTTGAAAATATTTAATATTGTAGGGTAATCCAAAAACTGATTTCTAATCAGAATATTGAAGAAATTATATTAATTCAATATGGGATTGGGCTCAGCAAATACCTGTGTAGGGATACCCAAGATATATTGGAAATAACTACTAGTATAGTATATATATAGAAGTTTTCTATCTGCAGTATATTCTATACTGCCGATATACTGGCTACCTGTATAGCATATACTGTAGTTCAGCCGGCATGGCGCCGGCATAGCTAGATCTTGCCGGCATATCCAGCATGCTAGCTAAAAGAGAGAGAGATAGCATGGAGTAAAGGCTACTCCTTACTGTGTATGTATACAGTAATTAAGGATGTCAAAGTCTCATTTTTGGGCTCAAGCCATGACGTCCTAATGGAAGGTTCCTTTAGTAGCTTCCGAAGGGTATATATGACTACAGTGATATTCCCAGAGAGTCAAACCAAAGGTTTCACAGAATTCTAACTTCTGGCGCGAGTACCTTTAAGATTACTCTCAAGGGTATCGTATATCATCAGGGGACGTATTCTTGACACGCCACATGGCAATCTGCACCCCGAATAGCCTTTACGCCTCTAGGCTCTAGGGAGAAAATGTGGCAGAATAGAAGGGTAACCGCAACAAAGATTACCCTGGTTCCCCTACTACAATCGTATCAAAACCGCGCCAACTCCCTCTGGCGGCCATTCCTTTATCTGTAGCGACTCGCTACGGTGGTGTTCCCTGTCGATCTGACATTTCCGATCGATTTCTGGGAATATTTATGCTTCTACGGCTTCTTTCTCCATCTAGAAAGTTGAGTATAGATTCTTTACAATATGTAATTTAGTTCTAGCCTCGCAATGAAATTGTGTTTGTTCCGTAACCGAAATACAAACCACGCTATTTACAAAGGGTTACCTTTTAGCGTAGCTGAAATGGCGAGCCATTAGAATTTAACGAGGGTGTATTACCCCCGCGCTAGTTAGCGGGGGGTAGGGGAGTGGTAGCTAGCTACCCCTCCTCCCCCTCACACACAGGTGAATACTCACTTTCACTTTTGGCTCGGACTGTGACAGACGTCTCTGTCTTGGTCCTCTCTTGGCAGCCATTGTTTGTTTTGTCTTAACTTAATCGCTTACTTTTCATTTACTCAATATATATGTAAACATGTTTTCATGTTTGTATATATATTTGAGTATAGAAATAAGTAAGTTTCCTTTTCAGATTTGTGTGTGTAGTGTACGATATCTTCGTGGAGTCCTCGGCAGTTAGGCCACCACGGCGTAATTTTATGGGTGGCGATCGAGTTTGACTTATGTCTTTCTCTCTCTCTCTCTTGAGGTCGTTCACCCTTTTACTACGTGTTACTACGCCCTTGTAGCTTCCTTTCCGTGTGGGGGGGTTGCTACGCCGTACGTTTGTCTCAATTAGTTATGAATCTAATTGTAGTTGTTTTTTGTTTTTCAGCTTGTAGAACGATTCCTTTCGGGGTTTTCGTTCTTTCTTTAGTGTTCATTCATTTTTAAATTACATAATTACATAATTATAATTGTTATAATTCTGTTTTGGTTACAGCTCTCCTTCCGTGAGTGTAAGTGGTTGTGAGGGCACGTGCCTGTTGTGTAATTCTTGTTTCCTTTCCCTCGGGATTCCTCTTCGGAGCCTTCCCGGGGGAATGAATGTGTACTAATATTATTTTTTTTTTTTTTTTTTTTACAGTTACCGATCTAGTTCGTTTCTGTAATATGGCAACAGTGTGAGCTGTCTGTTGAGTCCAGGGGATTCGGCTGTTGCTGCCTCCCCCCTTGTATTTTAGTCAGGGGCGTGTCTCCTTCTACTGGAAGTACTCCCGTGACGACGGACAGCTCTCCAGTTCATTTTAGAACTCTCAGGAGGCTTGCCTCCTTGGGCGGATAACTTTCCTTCCGAGGAAAGTTTTTCCTGTCCAGGCTTGAGTTTTTCCCCTTTTGGGGGGTTCTTCTCTTGCCTTTTTTTCGTGCGACTATGCTCTTGGTGCTGAGCGGTCGCACCTGCAGTTTTGCTCAAGGGGCTGGGCAACTGCAGGAGCTCCTCTTCGGAGGATTGCTCCTTTTAGGTCACTGGCTGACCAGTCTCTTCCACGAAGTGTTTCTCTTTCGTTCGCGAGAGAGTACACTCATAGAGACTCCTCTTCGGAGGTTTCTTCTGTTGCTGTTGGCCTCCCTCGCCGTAAGGCCCACCGTCCGCCTTTTCGTAAGGGCCTCTCATCTCCTTATAAGGGTGCTTGAGGCGCCTTTTTGGATCTCCGTTTGCAGCCTACAACTCCTTTTTCTCGATCTTCTGCCTTGGTGCAGATGGACAGCAGTCTGATCTCGTCTTCCGACGGGCAACGGTCTTCCCGACGGACAACGGTCTGCCCGCGCGACCGCTCGCCCGCGCGACCGCTCGCCCGCGCGACCGCGCGACCGCTCGCCTGCGCGACCGCTTGCCTGTGCGCCTGCGCGACCACTCGCCTGCGCGCCCACACGCCCACGTGCCTGCACGTCTACGCTCATGCGCGTCCGCGCCCATGCTCTCCAATGTTCGCCCACGCGCGAACCAACGGTTTTTCCATCGCGCGGACGGATGGTGTTCCGTCGCGCGAACCTTCAGTGTTTCTTCGCACAAACGTCGGCTTATTTCTTGCGGTATCCATTGCTCGTCTATGGGTTATCGCTCGCCGACCACCAGCTCTCGCCCTTCCTACCACGCTCGCCCTCCTTCTGCGCTCCTTCGCTCACCTTCGTTTGCGTTACCGCGCATGGGCGCTTCCACGTTCGCCCACGCGAAAATCTTTGATTTTCCGTCGCGCGAGCTCCAGGGCGATTGCGACCACGATTCCCAATGGGGTTTTCGCAGCATGGCCAGCCTGGTGAGTTCTTCTGGAGCGTATTTCCAGAACACGGCCTCACCCCGTAAACGCAGAGCATGGCACTTGCAAGAATAGGAGAAACTTAAGGGAGATCTGAGCAACACTCCTCTTTCCTGAACCTGGGTTAGCCCTTCCCCGTCATTCCCTGGAAGGATTTTTGGCGGGGGGGCTTTCCGTTCGAGATTTCTCCATCGGACAAGGGGTGACTGCTTACCTCTTCCTCTGGGAGCTTACCAGGTTCTTTCCCTCCTCGGTTACGGCCCGAGGTATGGTTCAAGGAAGCTACAGGAAGATCAGGGGTACTTTCCTCCTCTCGAGCTCAGGCACCTTGGCCTTTCGTCGTTAAGTATCTAACTTGCGGACAAGCTCGATGTTGTACCATCTGGACGCGCTGACTGAGGGCTTCCTTCGGGTGTCTCATCTGTGGAGGTCGACGACCTCAGACACCCTTCCATCCTTGAGAAGAGTTTGTTTGTGCCCAAGGACAGAGACTTAGACAGTTGCTGTGCGGAGGAAATCGACTATACCTTAGGCGAAGGTCTTCCTTAGGATCATCGACGGCTTCACCCCCGGCCCCCTCAGTCGATCCTTTCTTGTTAGGAAGGATCTGAGAGGGGATGTCCGTAGTCGACCTCTCAGCCCTGATCAAGTTTGTCGAACAAACTTCGGCCAGCGTAGACCAGCAGAATCGATCAGACTGGTAACGAGGCGACAGGACTCCTTAAACCCTGGATCGGAAGGACGGGTACTTTCAGTTTCCATTCCATCCATCTTCCAGGGTGCTCGTCGAATTCAGCCTAGACTGCAAGTATTCCTGCTTATGATGCAGTGTGGCTATCCCGCCGTGGCATAGCAGGTTTGTTTCCCCAGAGAACTCTCCCTGCCTTCCTCTTGGCCGCTCAGGTGCAGGCTTCCGCCTCCTCTGCTGTTTGGAGGGCTGGTCAACTCCGGTAGGCTCGGGTTCGACCTTCTTCAGCGCCGGGACAAGCTTCCGGATGCTTACCATGAGTGTGGGCTCATGGTATTTTGCTTGGAGCCTTCTCTTCCTCTGCCTCAACATCTGGAGTATCTGGCCATGATATTGAGTCAACGGCCTTACCACGTTGGAAACCCCGCTTCTCGTCCGTCCAGCGAGGTTAAGCAACGTCGGTACTTGGATGGGTGACCACCTGGGGACGCCAGATTCTGTTACCACATCCTCCGAGCCTTCCTTTCGGTTGACTGTGGCAAGACTGAGGAGAGTCGCAGTACTTGTTCTCAGTCAAGCAGAGCTTTCAGCCCTACCTTGGAACGTTTCCTAGTTCTCCTGTCCTCATTGACCCGTCTATAGTCCGAACGGTCGCCTCAGGATAAGTTCCATGTGGGGCGATCCAAGTTCCGGTGGCTTCAGGCAATGTTTAACCGGACTCCCTGGCCCTATGGGACCAGCGGAACTATTAGACCTGCAATGGGTGTTGACCTATGGAGCCTCTTGATGGTAGTGGATATTCTCGTCCTTTCCCCACATTCTTGATGCGGTTCTCGGACTCGTCAAAAGAAAGCGGGGGGGGGGGCATGTTCCGGTCCAGGCCTATGGTCAAGACCTGAAGGATACCTCTCCATCATTCAGGCAGGCTTAGGGGCCTTAGTCTGGCCCCTCTACAGATCCTACAGCTCCTGCCGAGTCGCCCCGTGCGCGTCGACTTCATGATTCTGGCGTATTCTAACCAGCAGGGGACGCATTTTCACACCTTCACATCTTGCAGTAGAGATACCGGGATGATTGAGATTCTCTCAATACCACCATCGGCTCTCTCATTCCAGGCAGGGGAATGTTCTCTCAGACTATCCGAGCAGAGCCTCGTAGAGAGAGTGTACCTGGGGGTCTTTGACCTTGGGTAACCAGCAAGTGCTGGTCTGGGGGACCTGATCGCGACAGCTTGGAACCTCAAGCTTCCGCTATTCTTCCCCCCAGTCTCAGACCCCGAGACTCTGGCAAGATGCATTCCGGTGATGGTGGGACAACTTCGACGCCTGCGTCTTCCCTCCTTTTTGTCTGTGGACAATGGGTCTCAACAAGACCATGTTGTCTGTCAACCTTTCAATGGGAGAGCTCCACTGGGACTATGCGCAGAACGGTTTCTGGACCCTCTGCTTCCCCTGACGGAACTCCCGGGAGAGCTTCTCCCACGGCACAGACTACTCAAGCAACCACACTGCGACATCTCTCCCGAACCGGGGCGTCGCTTCGGCTTCATGCCTGGAGACACTACGCTTCCTCCTCAAGAAGAGACAACCCGCTACAGTCGCGGTACGGAGGTCGCGTCATCTGCGATAGTCATCCACAGGGGTCTCCCAGGCAAAGTGAAGAGTCTAAGGTGGTTGGTGCCATGGGAGATATACCTCTTCCCTTGAGGCCTCTTCTCCAGCAATAACGGTCTTATTGCCTTTCGGCGGGAGGAAACTCCTTTCCGCTCTCGGCAATGAAGCCTGTCGCTCAGTCTTTCCCTGACCTTCAGGCTTAAAGGAATAACTTTTTCCTGCCCGCTGGATCTATCCTCGCTCATGCGAAGCTACGATCGTCCCTGCCCTAGTCGGAGGAAGACCTCCAACTTGGAGCATGGCTCGGACTTTTAGTCCTTTAAGAGATCTTCTCAAGACCCTTTACGACAGGCCTCGGATTGTATTCCGCCTTGGGTCTCCTGCTCACTCTGGCCACGGCCAGTGTGTAAGCAATCTTCTTGGTCTCTTCCGACTCCCCCCTTTCTAAGGAAGAGGGGAAGGCAACATTCAGGCTCGCTCCTGAGTTGTTGGCTAGACTCAGAATCTGGGGGTCCCGGCCCTTCGGTCCGATTCTTTCAAGATTTCGAGTCTCCATTCTGTATCTGATGTCCCAAGACCTTCTCTTTCTTGCCAGTAAAGGAATCGAGAGGTTAGCGCTGGGAACAGCTGCAGTTTGTCCTCAGTTGCAGCCGATTTGGGAGCACAAGGAGGACATGGGGGGAGAGTCACCAGTATACCTCTTCAGCCCGGACTCAAGGACATTCATCTCGACCTGTCTCCAGACCCTCCCCTGTCACGTCGCCCTACAGCACGATGTTGGATACATCGCAACGTCCCTCGCCTTCGAGTAATACTACTCTGTGACGCAGGTGCTACAAGCTGGAGTCTGGAAGCGTCTAATGACCTTCGCAGCCCGCTTCCTGCAGGGCGTGACCCACAGGAGTCTCGATACGTTTTCTATCGCTCTGTGGTGGCTACACAACAGCTGGTCTAACCTCAGGCTCCTTTTTGGACAGGTAGCAGAAGGTTGAGGGCATTGTTATCAGGTTTTAGTCTGCATGAACGAAAGAAGTATGTCTGGCCCTTACTTCTTTCTTCATCATCCCCTCTACGGGGATGCAGCATCCTGGTCTCTGCATAGCTGACCTCGAACCTCTGCAGGTAAACCATGCTTCCTTGTGTTCCGAGTATTGAGTCAATACTGTCGCGTCCCCCATACCCTGACGAGGTGGTATTGGGAACGTCCTAACCCAGAGTTCCTTCTGGAACTCCAGGTCAACTGCCTAGGACGGGTCACACTTCTTCCTTCACACACAAGCTTATGTAGGCCACATGGTTCCTTGCGGAGCAAGGAACTTGTGAGGTGCAGGGACTCCTTTTCTCGAGTGCGACTCACTCGGATTCTGAGTCCCCGGGTAAAGCCAAAGCCAGTATGGCTGGGGACTTTCCACCCTTCCTAAGGGGTAAGTCACCCTTTGTAAATAGCGTGGTTTGTATTTCGGTTACGGAACAAATGACAAATTCGAAGATAATTTGTATTTTTCCTAACCATACAAACCTTAGCTATTTACACATATTTGCCCGCCAGCCCTGTCCCCCAAGACAAGTCCTACCTCTAAGTGAAAGTGAGTATTCACCTGTGTGTGAGGGGGAGGAGGGGTAGCTAGCTACCACTCCCCTACCCCCCGCTAACTAGCGCGGGGGTAATACACCCTCGTTAAATTCTAATGGCTCGCCATTTCAGCTACGCTAAAAGGTAACCCTTTGTAAATAGCTAAGGTTTGTATGGTTAGGAAAAATACAAATTATCTTCGAATTTGTCATATTTCTTGTGTGCGGATCTTCGCCGATCGCCGGTGTCGCCATGGCGCTGTCGTTTTTTGTACATGTACTATTTAGTTAGCAGAACGACATTCCGGTGTAAATAGCTTATTCATTGTTATGAAAGCTATTTAGGCATTATATATTGTAAAGATATCTATAAGCATATTTTTCCCTTTCCGTGGCGATCGTATATGTCAGAGTTTTGGTGATTTAGGTAACCGAAATCTCGTCTTGTCTGGGTAACATAACCTAGACAACATATACTTTCCTCATTTCCCCGGTTACCCTTGTGTATTGGTTATCATTCCTGGAGATCGATATCTCCTGGAATTATATTAACCATCATCAATTTCACTAGAGATTTATGGGTAATCTCTCTTCCCTCTGAGAGTAGCCTTAGGCTACAACTCTCTGCATCGGCCTTGAATTTCGAATTCAGGCATGACTAGCCTAGGGTTTTCTGTCTCATCCCTTAACGGCCGTCGGCAAGTTTTGGGATTTGATCAGAACCTCAGAGTATTTAGACTTTGTCGGCAGTTGGTCGGCGGGGTGATTGCATTCCCTTGCTGTCGGGAATTTCGACCTGATCAATCGAAGTTCCCGCCATTTGACTCCGCCTACGACTACGTCAAATTGGAGGGAGAGGAGAAGACTCGCGGGCGAATGAATGTCGTTCAAGACGAGAATGTTTAGAACCAAAAAGAGAAACCGCCTGGTAGGGGAGGCGCTGAGACTAAAGAAATCAATTACTTGTAATTTAAGATTAAGAAAAATAACGTCATTCTATTGTAACATGATAAAAAAATCCAATCTAGAAATTTAGGTTCAGGAAAAATTGCGCCAAAAAAGTGACGTCGAAGGTTGCAAGGCTTGCTCTGTCTCTTTGATCCGACATCCCCAATCACAGTAATTCCTATTTAATTGTTCTCTCTCCCCACCCCTAGTGTACCCAGGTCGGTTTCCATGTAAGTCTTGATAGAGTTATTCTAAAGTTTGTATCTGTTAATATTTTGTCGAGCCTTGTGCCAGGGGATCAGTATTATTGTGTAAAGCACGTCTAAGGGTCTCGATAAGGGGTTTATCGAGATAACCTTATAAATGTTCAATTAATTTTGTTGATATCTTGAGTTCGAAGTGGACATAGTTTTTTTTTCGCTCACACATGTTCTTGTATGTCAAGTAAGGGTTAATTTTTCATGTTTCTCGTATTAGATTATTATTTTTGTAATAAAATTTGTTAAAATATAACCATATTCTATTTACTTCCCCGAGGGTTTTGTGAAGTTTGTCCATAAGACCTTGTGATTCAGCCCAGTCTATCGGGCTATTTTGTATAAACCGGTGAAATTTCGCCACATTTGGTCCTTCGAACCGGATCACAAGTGCTTCCCAGAGCCGGACGGGACTAATTAGAGTATGTGCTTTTAAGGGTGGGAGAGAAGTAACAATTAAAGGTTCGTCTACGTCCCGATGTGCGATCGCCCACGTGGGTCAATTTCTTTGAGTCCCTTCCTAACGTAAAGTTACTTTGCTTTCCTTGCCTTGCCCAACCCCCCCAAACGTAAAGTAAAGTTAATTAAGATGGCTGTGTCCACGATCGTTCATATCGAGGCGTCGATGGGCCTACTGGAGGATTTACTAAGCGAAACGCAAAGGGCACTGATAGAGACCTACTCCGAGTCCGTTTACCAGAATTTGGTAACGGAGTTGCAGGCAGAGGTCCGACAGCTTAAAGAGCTATACAAAAGCCAGCGCGTTAAATTAGAATCTAATATCGAAGCCCGAATTAGGCATATGTTAGGTGAAGCTACACGTGCTTCCACCCTATAGTATAATAGAATAGATAAAGTGAAAGGCCCTTCAACGGGGAATGTTGCCCTCCCCAGGTTGAAGCCGCTGCCTCTCCCCACGTTTGAAGGGGAAGTGCAAGAGTACGCATCGTACCGTGAACTATTCACGATCCACGTGGATCGAAGAGCTGATTTAGACGAAGTGTCTAAATTCACGTATTTATTGGGGACGTTGGGCAAAGAGCCGCTTAGGATCATCAAATCTCTAAGTTTAACCGCCGCGAACTATAGTGTAGCATTAGACCTATTAGATAAGCAGTATGGCAACGTGCACCAGACACTCGTGATTCTGCACCGTAAATTAGCCAACATCTTTGTGCCGTCACTAAACCCAGTAGAACTCAAAAGGTTCCGTTTTGAGTTGACCATCATTATTGAACAAATCAAAAGACTTAGTATCAATGACTTAGGCCAGGGCATGGTCATGAGCCTCATTAATCAAAAACTTCCAGAGGGAAAACTATACCGCAAAGTGGTAGAGCATTTGAGGAAATGCGACTATACGTTGGACGAGTTTTTTGAGGCAATAGATTTTATTGTGAGAATGTTAGTGTGGTATCATGTAGTCCCATGTAGCTATGAATAAAGGGCAGTCTCTACCTAGCACCCAAGCCATCAAGACCTGTCTTTTAATCACTGCAACCTCTTGCATATTATATCATGGTGGCAGCGTGGTAACGCAACCCACGCCATTCCATCAACAAACCCGGACCATAGAGACACTTTACATACCTCTCCTGTCCGTAATAACTGAGAAGAGGACTCATAATCAGCCCAAGTTTATTACCAGCGGCCGCAGATGACGCCATTTTCACCCAATGGCAACTAAACAAAGACTGTCATACCGGCCCAGATAACAACCGTACATAACTTATATCGTCAGAATATGGCATAGAATGGACATTAGTGCACCGTGATTACAGTGAGAATTGTGAAGAAAGTTGTGAATAGATTACTTACAAGTATTTTGGCCATTGTTATCCGCGCACTACTTCACAAAATGAGCCAAACAACGACGTACATTCAGCAGTGTAAACAAAACTGAAAACCGTGCCGACTACCAGTGACAAATTTTTGTAGTGATTTCCATACTCTTTATTATATGTCTCTTTTTGTGAACCGTAAACTGTGTTATTAATCCAATCACTATCTATCTATTGTGTAACACTCGAAACCAAATCCAATCATGGCCCAGCCTAAATGCCCAAGTATGGACTGGGCTCACCAGCCCCTGGCAGAGTCATTTCGTGCATTCAAGGCGCGCATGAACTTATACCTCGAAGACCAGGAAGTCACAGACCCGGGCAAGCAAGCAACTAAAATCAAAATTGCCCTCGGCGATGAGGGCATGAGGCGTATCTTGGCGAGCGGCCTCACTGAACAGGAGCAACGTGTGCCGCAGAACATATGGAGGCTTATTGAAAGTGAGGTTGATGCAACGGTGAAAATAAATTTCCGAGTTCACCGCCTCGAATTTGCAAATACCAAACAGAAACCTGCTGAAACAATCAGTCAATTCCTGGCCAGACTCCGTGAAAAAGCGACAAAGTGCGAGTTTGAAGACAGAGAACTCAACGAACGACTTATCGAAATGACCATACTACGAACACAATTCGAAGAATTTCGGAAAGAGCTCCTAACTAAACCGAAGGGCTATGCTGTGAGCAACGTTCTAGAGAGAGGTCGGGAATACGAAGCCATTGCGGCCTCCACGGCATCATTACGCTCCATACAGATGAGCTCTGAGAACACAAGTACAAGCCATACCAACGTGGATGCAATTCGAAGAGAAAGCAACGAGCCACGGAACAAACTACAAACCACGGACAACCCCTGCTGGAACTGTGGGCTTAGCCATCCCATAAGGTCATGCCCCGCTTACAATGACAGATGCAGTGGTTGTGGCATCAAGGGGCACTGGAAAAAGATGTGCCGCAAAACTGATGGAGGCAGAACAATGCCAGGAGACAACATGCAACAGACACAACGTCAGAGCAAGACAAGAGGGCGCTCCTACCGACGGCCGAATCGGGCTCCTAACCACAGGCAACACGAAGTCATGGTTAATGAAAACCCTAATCTTGATGAAGAAACAGATTATATGCCAAACTTCGACATGATAACAATATCCGACATAGGAGTGGCACTGAAACGAGAAGCATTCTCAAAGCTCATGGTCAAGCATGAAAACCCCCCAGCCTATGGGCCCCTGAAACTCAAAATCGACACAGGTTCCGGTGGCAATACGCTGCCCTTGCGGACATACAAGCAAATGTTTGGTGATGCACCCACCAGCCTCGTACTATCCCCAGAACCATCAGTAAGACTAACATCATACAGTGGCGACAATATTCCCTGCCTAGGGTCACTAATGCTCAGCGTCCGCAAACTCAGCAACCCAGCATTCTCGCAAGAAAAGTTCTTCGTGGTTGATGTGTCTGGTCCAGCCATACTTGGCCTTCCCTCATGCCAAAAACTCGGTATTGTGGATATCAATGTCAACGACGTTACTGGAATACCTGAGCAACCAAGCCAACAAGGCCCTATTAGGTCAGTCGAACAACTAAAAGCACAATTCCCAGCACAGTTTGACTGTATCGGCAAACTAAAAGAGCCCGCGATGCTCCACCTCAAGGATGATGCGATACCTTTCTGTGATCCGCCCCGTAAGGTGAGTATCCACCTGAAGCCCCGCATCAAGTCCGAGCTTGACACTATGGAGAAAGAGGGGGTTATCAGACGCGTAACGGCACACACAGACTGGTGTAGCAGCCTTGTGTATGTCACAAAACCCGATGGAAGCCTACGGATCTGCCTGGACCCCAAGCGGCTCAACCAAAACCTCAAAAGATGTCCCCACAAGATTCCCACTCTAGAAGAGATCAACCCGGTATTCTCCAAAGCGAAAGTGTTCTCCAAGCTAGACGCCAAAGCAGGCTACTGGAGTATACCGCTACATGAGGACTCACAACTACTGACAACGTTCCGAACACCACACGGCCGGTATTGTTGGACAAGGCTACCATTCGGGCTGAATGTAAGCCAGGACATATTTCAAGCCAGGATGGACTCCATCATCGAGAATCTCCCAGGTGTTGTTGGCATCGCTGATGACGTGGCAATATGTGGGAAAGACCAGTCGGAACACGACAAAAACCTGATGGGGTTCATGCAGCGTGCAGCCCAACACGGACTCAGCCTAAACTCGAAGAAATGCTCCATTTCAAAACCAGAAATCGAGTTTTTCGGAACACGTTATACCAGCAAGGGCATGATGCCAGACCCGTCAAAGGTACACGACCTGCATAGCATGCCGTCACCCTCCAATAAAGAGGAACTACAGAGATTTCTGGGAGTAATGACTTACCTCAGCCCCTATGTACCACATTACTCAGCTCAGTCACAAAGACTTCGAGATCTGATCAAGGAAGATGTGCCCTTCCAATGGGAAGAAGACCATGAATCCACCTATCAACACCTGAAACGCCAAATAGCACCATCAAGCACGCTGTCTTACTATGACCCAACTCGACCCGTGACTCTTGAAGTCGATGCATCGCAAAAAGGCCTCGGGGCGGCCCTCATCCAAGACGGGAAGGTAATAGCCTTCGCCAGCAAAGCCCTGACACCAACGCAGGCAAATTACAGCAATATCGAGCGAGAGGCCCTTGGACTAGTACACGGTGTGCAACGATTTCATACCTACCTATACGGAAGAGACTTCGAAGCTGTCACTGACCACAAACCCCTCGTTAATATCTGGGAGAAGCCACTTATCAGTGCCCCACCTAGACTACAACGTCTCTTCTTGAAACTGCAGGGGTATGACATGAGGGTCAAGTACAAGGAAGGACGAACCCTTGTACTCTCCGACGCCCTATCACGCCTTCCTAACCCACAAAATGACAAGGAAATCCCTTTGGATACACGAGTGGACGGACTGGAACTAGATGACATCGACGTGATATCAGTTGCACTCATAAAATTTGGTCCCCAGATTTTGGAAGAGGTCCGCCATAGGTCTGACACCGACCCAGTGCTGCGCACTCTCAAGCATACTATCATCGAGGGTTGGCCTACCTCAGTAAAAGGCTGTCACCCCGATATCCGCCAGTTTTTCTCATACAGAGAATGCCTTGCCGTGGAAGACGGAGTCATATTCAAAGGGCGACAAGTTATCATCCCCAAAGAGGTCAGAGGCCGGGTATTGGACCAGCTCCACCGGTCCCACCAAGGGATCACAAAAACACAAGCCCTGGCACGGGAGTGTGTATTCTGGCCCAACATTGCAAAGGATATAGAGGACAAGGTCAGGGCATGTGACATATGCCAGAAGTACCAACCCCAGCAAAGTCCTAGTGAAACCACGCATCATGACATTCCCCCAATGCCCTGGTTCAAAGTCGCTTCGGACATCTTCCAAATTGGCCACAGGACATATCTGATCACAACTGATTATTTCACAAAATTCCCGATAGTCACCGAACTAAAAAACCTGTCCTCTGAAAGTGTGGCCAACCACCTCAAATTCCTGTGTTCGCTGTTCGGATGCCCCAAAACCCTGGTCTCAGACAACGGACCTCAATACACGGGAGCAGCCATGAGGGACTTCACAAAAGCCTGGGGTATTGAGCACATCACATCAAGCCCACATTACCCTCAGTCCAATGGCCTCGCGGAGCGCGCAGTTGGAACATGCAAGGCGATTATCAAAAAATGCCTTGAGACAGGCGGTGATATGCATACTGCATTACTCCACTTACGGGCCACCCCGATCGACAATAAGACAACCAGCCCCGCAGAGCTCATGTTTGGTCGCCATGTGACCACTGATCTACCAGGCAGATACGAACCACATCTCGCACACATCACGACCCGCAACCACCTCCAGGACCGCCTGGGACCAAATCGGACACAACGGCACTTCACAGACCTCCAACCCGAACAACCAGTCCGAATATTCGACAAGGCCTGCCACACATGGGTGCCAGGCAGAGTGGTACGTAAGTCAGAAGAACCCCAATCATACATTGTGGAAGCCCAAAACGGAGCGTGTCTCAGGAGGAACCGGTCCCACATCCGTCCGACACCGCTCGCGACAAACACAGAACCGCCCAACATCCGGCAGCAGGCTCCAACATCATCAGCACAGCCTCCACCACGACCCGCCGATATATCGCTGCCGCCACCTAGTGAGACCGAAATAACCCACCAAAGACCCGCAACTAGTGATAACTCTACAGACCCGACAGCGGTGTATACCAAGTCAGGCCGGCTGGTGAAAACCCCATCCAGATATATTGAAAGTAACGCAGTCACATACTGTAAATTCCCATAAAGTGTTAAGTTGAATAATAATATACAACTCCCCCCCTCGTTTCATGACCGAAAATTCTGAGAGGTCGTTACCAGAGTTTGAAACTCAAGAAAAGTTATCAGTCTCAGGACTGATAAGTGATTCAGAATAATGAATTTTATTTGAAAATTTACGAGTCTCAGACTGGAGAACAGGCTCCATTTCGAACGCTCGTTACATGTGTATCAGGTTTCCATTTTGTTTTAATATATTTTGGGTGTTGTTCTTTGCATCAAAAAAAAAAAAAAAAAAAAAAAAAAAAAAAAAAAAAAAAAAATTATAATTTGCCATTTATTTTCATATTTATGACTGCCCTGCTGTAACCAACACTATTCTGACCAAAGTCTGCAAAGATAATAGCTGTTATGTTTATATTATTATCCACAATCACAAATTGTACTATGCATGTTTATTATGAAGGGATGAAAACAATGGAATACGTTTGAATATGGAACTTTCATCGTTTATTTCTTTGTACTTATATGCCAGATTAGTTATTATGTGTAATCAATTCTTTGTATGTGATAAGGGGGATGTGGTATCATGTAGTCCCATGTAGCTATGAATAAAGGGCAGTCTCTACCTAGCACCCAAGCCATCAAGACCTGTCTTTTAATCACTGCAACCTCTTGCATATTATATCAGTTAGAAGACGATGCGTTGCAGAGAGGTGACAGTCTTGAGAGTGACAAAAGACCAGACAGTAGTGTAAGACCGAAAACCCATCCCATCCACCATAATTCCTGCCCATTTTGTAGCGAACGGCATCCGCCTAACGGATGTCGCCAAGTGACTGACGTAGTTGCTAGACGTCGCATTTTGCTAAAAAGGGGTCTTTGTTTTAATTGCACGAAATCAGGCCATCGTAGCGATGAATGTCCCGTTTCAAATTCCTGTAGAAACTGTAATGCTAAGCACCACACTGCAATTTGCGATGCGGGTAGACCGCAATCAATCCCTAGTCATAGTAGTAATAGTCAATCAACAACGTCCTGCCCCGTAGTAAATGCGACGCCTGCGCAGAACCAAACTGCCCCCCGTCCATCCAAAGTTAAAGTAGAATCTAAACCATGCACAAGCGCAAAGATCGCGCAGAGGTCTGATGTGGACCTCCCATGCACTATCTTGCCAACAGCCATGGCAGGTATCCAACTAAGGCAAGGTAGTAAGCGAGTCCGCCTATTTCTCGACTCGGGAAGCCAGAGGAGCTTCATCTCAGCAAAAATTGCCCGTCAATTAGGCCTACCGTTGGTAGGAGGAGTATCCTTGAATATAGCTCCGTTTGGTTCCGAGGAAATAAGCGGACAATACGATGTAGTAAGTTGCAGGGTTGAAATGGGGAAAAGAATCGTGCGTTTGAAGTTGGTGGCACACGAACACGTGGACGTCCCGATACATAACGTGGGTTATGTAAAGGTCCGACAGCATCTGTTGACCAAGGGAGTCACGTTAGCCGACCCAGCAAACCAATCAGATACCATGAAGAACGTTCACATTTTAGTTGGGGCTGATTATTTTAGCTATTTTATCATAGGTGTAGAAAAAGTAGATGGGATAAATCTTTTCTTAACGCATAATGGTATGTCCCCGTACGGGAAGGTGCCACAGTGGCTGTTCCAAGGGGAAAAGGTCGAACAAGTAAGAACGTTGAGAGTGTGCAGAATCACGGACGAGCCATATCTGTATGATGTAGACGAGTGGTGGCGATTAACGGATTTTGAGCGAAGCGTAAAATCTATTCTTGGGTGAGATAGCCATGGCGTCCTGATGGAAGGTTCCTTTTTGGTAGCTTCCTTGGGTATATAACTACTAAGATATTCCCAGAGAATTTAACCACAGGTTATCACAGAATTCTAACTTCTGGAGCGAGTATCCTAAAGGTTTCCCTTTTAAGACATCGTATATCAACAGGGGACGCATGTATTAACGCGCCACATAGCTATCTACACCCCAAACAGAGTTAACACCTCGGTGTGTAAGGGCGGAGAATAGCTGGGAGCCGTTCCACAGCTAATCTCGTTCGTGGCTACTTTTGGTACTCGAGACGTAAACAAACGGGCGCCATTGCTAAATGACGTCACGTCCGTCCTCATCCTGAAGCCAGTTGCTTGCCGATCACCATGATACAGCAGAGCAGGGTGGGACCTAAAAACTGGACGAAGTAGCAGGGAGGGTCCATCAGGACGCCATGGCTATCTCACCCAAAAATAGATTTTTTGCTTCGCTCAAAATCCGTTTTTTGGGCTCAAGCTATGGCGTCCTGATGGAAGAATACCAGAGAATCAATGTATCGTGGTAGATATTCCCCTATTGGGTAAGTGCCAAAGGCTTTGAACAAGGTAGCATAGTAATCTTAATAAAAGAACCGTAGGGAAGAACCTTCCTGCCCCCCTTGGCAGTGAAGTTCCCACGGGCCATGCCGAGATCAAAGTGGTTATCGAAGGACTATTCACCTTGCTAGAAGAACCTGAAGAACTTGGAGACGAGACTGAATGGTTGTCATTCGTATCGGAACATTCTCGAAGGCAGACAAGTGGTGGTTGGACACTGTATGTAGAGAAGGATAGTTTCGTCTCTAGGGTATGAAGAGTAAGTATTCGTATTGGAATATTACATTGCAAAGGTGAATATATAATAAGGGTTAGGACCTTAGTATCTCCATGAACCATAAGGAAGGGGATAATAAAACTATGACAGGCATATATTTCATAGTATAAGTAGGAGCGGATTGAGACGCACAAGTAATAAAATAGGAATTTTATTTCACAATTGCAGAAAATTAAATGAATTGCAATAATAAGTAAAGTTAATTTACAGTAAATTATAATGTACATAGTAATAAAGACTTGCTCTTGAATCTGAAAGGGAATTTCAAATTTATTAGTAGGCACTCGTTCTCGAGGAACGTTAGTCTTTAATTAAAACACATCATGCTCTAGGCATGCGGCACTTGTGTGACGACTATGACATTTCACCTGGGATAAGAACAGTTATAAGAAAGCACTAAGTGTTTTCGACATCACTACGTATCGCTCGAGGGTCAACATAGGCACCCGAAGAGTTAGAGTCCCAAGTAACTCGCTGTTCTATGCAGAGTTAGGTGCAGGTTTCATAACACTACCTGCGGCTACCACAAAATGTTTGACTTCGTGCACTTGTTTCGCATAATGTTTGAAGAAAACACGCGAGGACTTCCAGCCTGTGAAGCTTTTCAGGCTTTCGAAGTCCATACTCTGAAAGAAATTCAGAGACGATGCAACTTTTCTAGGATCGTGACCGGCGGGTGTACTGTCAGGTGATTTTCGCTCTTAGTTGTTTCAGTGACAGGTCGCTGCCCGATGTTTCTCCTTTGAAGAGTTGGCCTCCACCAAAGTTCGAAGTTCTGCGAAGATAGACCTTGAGGCTCTCTACTGGGCATAGAGAGGCATCTTCCTTCAGGGGGCATATTCTCCAGGGGCCCCATCTTTTGGTGGGTAATTCATTTTTGGCGAGAAACGTCGGATCAGGGGAGAGGGTAATGTCTCCTGTATCAGTAAACAGGATGTGACCCTCTTCTCTTGATAATGCCACTATTTCGCTGACTCGGGCTCCCGAAGCAAGAGCAAAGAGAAATATAACTTCTGAGTCAGATCCTTGAGAGGGCATGAATCATTATCCAAGTTGAAGGCGAATTGGAGCACCTTGTCCAATGACCAGGAGATCGGTTTCGGTGGGGGTGCTGGGCGTAGACGAGCGCATGCTTTCGGCAGTTTATTGAAGATGTCGCTGGACAGATCAATTTGGAAGGCATACAACAGTGGTCTAGTCAAGGCCGATTTGCAAGTAGAGATCGTATTGGCTGCTAATCCCTGTCCATGAAGGTGAATGAAGAAGGACATGCAGAAATCAATGGTGATTTCCTTAGGATTTTTTGCCTTGACGAATGAGACCCATTTTCTCCAAGATGATTCGTATTGCCGTCTTGTGGATTCGGTCTTGTATTCCTCGAGGAAGTCTAGACTTTTCTTCGAGATCTCAAACCTCTTCTTTGCGGCTAGGGAGAGAAAATCATGAGATGAAGGTCCTTGATTTTCGATGATGAAGCGAAGACAGTCGACTTCTGTACTTGTTGGGAGAGAACTGGGCCCGGGAGAGGGATCAGCGTGGGCTGCAGCTCCAGGACCAGGGGGTACCAGTTGCTCCGGGGCCACTTGGGAGCCACTAGGGCCGCTGTCCCTTTGAAGGTTCTCAGCTTGGAAAGGACTTTCAGCAGAAGGTTGGTGGGAGGGAACAGGTAGATCTTGGACCATCTGTTCCAGTCCAGTGACATGGCGTCCACTGCTTCTGCCTTGGGGTCCTCGTACGGGGCCACGTACCGAGGAAGTTGATTGTTGTCGCTCGTTGCGAAGAGATCGATCTGAAGTTCTGGGACTTGGTGAGAGATGAAGGAGAATGATCTTGCGTCTAGAGACCATTCCGACTCTATCGGGCTTGTCCGAGATAGAGCGTCCGCCGTCACGTTGCGGAATCCTTGTAGGTGAACTGCAGACAGGTGCCATTTCTTCTTCGCTGCCAGACGGAAGATTGTCAGAAGCACCTGATTTATCTGGGGCGATCTTGAGCCTTGGCGATTGAGACATCGAACTACCACCGAGTTGTCTAGGGTTAGACGAATATGGATCGAGGGAGGCGGGGAGAGTTTCTTCAGAGTTAGAAGGACCGCCATGGCCTCCAAGATGTTGATGTGAAACGTCTTGAATAGGGGAGACCATGTGCCTTGAGCCTGTTTTTGGTGGGAGTGACCTCCCCAACCCTCCAGCGAAGCGTCCGTGTGGATGTTGAGTGATGGAGGTGGGTGTTGAAGAGGAATGGACCTTTTCAGGGCCTTTGCTTCCGACCACGGCTTGAGGAGAAGTCGAAGTCTGTTTGGGAGCCGTCTCTTGAGGTCTCTTCGAGCGATGGATGCAGAACGTCTCCAGACTCCCGCGGCATCCTTTAGCTGTGCACGAAGCACCGGGTTTGTCACTGAGGCGAACTGTAGAGAGCCTAGAACTCGTTCCTGCTGGCGTCTTGAGATCCGCTTGGATTTCAGTAGTCGCTTGACAGACCCTGCTATTTCCTTCCTTTTCTTCTGGGGGATGGAAAGGCGGTGTGACTGAAGGTTCCATTGGATTCCTAACCATTGGAACTTCTGAGCTGGAGAGAGGCGAGATTTCTTCACGTTTATCTTGAATCCCAGGTGTTCTAGGTACTGGGTGACTTTGCTGCAGGATTTTAAACAATCCTCGGGCGATGGAGCCCAGACTAGCCAATCGTCGAGGTAGGCCATCACCTGGACGTCTCGGAGGCGGAGCTGTTGTACTATGGCGTCCGCCAGCTTTGTGAAGATCCGAGGGGCCACATTGAGGCCGAAGGGCATGGCCCTGAAGGCGTAGCTTTTCCTTTGGAGTCGAAATCCTAGGTAGGAGGAAGCGTGATGGTTCATTGGAACGTGCCAGTAGGCATCCGCCAGGTCTATGGAGACCGTGTAAGAACCTCGAGGCAGAAGGGTCCTTATCTGTTGAAGAGTCAGCATCTTGAACTTGTCGTTCGCTATGAACTTGTTGAGGGGGGATAAGTCCAGAATGACTCTGAGTTTGTCGGAGTCTTTCTTGGGGACGCAAAATAGTCTCCCTTGGAACCTGGTGGACTTTACCCTCCTTATCACCTTCTTGTTCAAGAGATCTAGGACATATTCTTCCAGAAGGAGGGTTGATTGTTGGAAGAATTGCTGGAAGGTTGGGGGTGGTTGAGTCCAACTCCAGCCTAGACCCTTCTTGACTATGCTGTGCGCCCAGGGATCGAAGGTCCAACGATCCTGGAATTGGCGGAGTCTTCCTCCCACCGGAAGCACTTCATTGCTTCTGGTGTCCCGAGGGTTTACTGCCTCGGACGCTAGCTCCCCTTCCTCCTCTGCCTCTGGAGGGACGGCGAGATGCATCTCTGCCTGCACCTCTGTTTGAGCCTCTACCTTTGGGACGAAAGGTAGTCGTCTGTTGCTCGAAAGCAGGGGTGAAAACCGGCGACTGTGACAAGACTGGTTGGGTGACCAGCTGAAAGGTCTGCTGTGGCTGAGCTGCCACTTGGGGAGTAGCGGGTCCCGGAAACTGCCGTCTCTGTTGACGTTGCTGGGGTTTCTGCTTGGAGGATTTCCTCTTAGGTTGAGGTCCGTCGTCCTGAGAGGATTTCCTCTTCTTCGACATGCCCCACTTGTGGAGAAGGTTCCTGTTCTCCGTGGCGGCCTTGTCGGTGATCTCTTTCACCAGGTCAGAGGGAAAGAGTTGCTTACCCCAGATGTTGGAGGAAATCAGCCTCCGGGGTTCGTGTTTCACAGTGGCACCTGAGAACACGAATTCTCGACAGGCTCTCCGAGCCTTCATGAAGTGGTACAAATCCTTCACCAGAGTTGCCCTGTGGGATTTGGCGAGTACCATGTAGTGGTCTGGGACTCTGGTGTCACAAGCCATGATATCAAGTTGTACCTGGTGGGACATGGATGCTGCAAGCCTTTCCTTCGTATCTTGTTCCCGACGAAGGAGGTGGTCGTTGAGTTTCGGGAGGTCTTCGTTAAACTGACGTCCGGCTACGTCAGGATCTAGCTTTCCCACCACGAATGTATGCTGGATATCCTTCCAGTGTCGAGCGTCGGGGGGAGTTATTATGGAGAAGGGTCTGCACTCCTCCAGTGCAGGGCAGGGTTTTCCTTCTTCCACAGCCTTGTGGCACGCAGCGAAGGCCTTTTCCATGAAGGGAAGGACTGCATCGTCGGGTGCGACGTAAGTAGGGTGCTTCTTGCTCAGGGCCGGAAGCTTAGAGCAGGTAAAACCCCTACTTTTAAATGCAGTGGCTAGCATAGCCTGGGCCTTCGAGAGATCGAACACTATCTCCTCCTTGGGTTCGGTCTCTTCTTTAGAGGCAGGTTCAGAACGAAGCCGGACGTAACAGTCCGGGTAAGCCTCAAAGTTCGGGAAGAACTCCACATCTTCCAGGGGGACCGTGCCGATCTTATCGCTGATAAAGATCCTGCCGGTCGCGATAACCATAGGCTCGGCATACCTTCATGGACCTGATGAACTCGTGAGTTTCTTTAAGCCTGTCGTCCATAATGGCTTTGATCATCCGGAACATCTCTTGGGCGGATGGAATGGGTTCCGGGGTAGCGGAGGTAGACGGGAGAGACACTTCCGTCGGTGTAGGAGTAGGGGCGGTGATGGAAGGCGGAGCGACCTCCTGCTCCGACTCGGCGTATTCCACCTGGTCCTCTTCATCTTCCGCACCTTGGGCCATAAGGGTCTTCTCCGTGCCCTCCGAAATATCCGACATATGTTCGTCGTTCTCGGAATCCAGGTGGCACTCGTGCATGGACTGGGCCATGACTACGTCTGGTTCCACCGTGATCTGGACAGTGGGGATCAGATCTTTGGGCACCACAGAATCGGGGGAGGCCTTTGGTAACAGAAGGGACCTCATTTTTTCAGTGGCCAGGTATGGTCCAGTGGCGTTCTTCTGGAAGCCACGCACCCACCTGCGTAGCTTATCCCGAGAAGTGTCCCTGACCTCCGCTGAGGGAGGATTATGAAAGGCATCGACTAGGCGATCCTGGCAGACCATACAGTTCTGCGGGTCCCAGAACTTCAAATCCCCTTTCTTGTTGGCACAAGGGGCGTGGGTCCTACACGCCGTATGCCCGTAGAAGTGCGGGCGTTTCACGGCGCAGAACTCGTGATCACACTTCATCTGCTCCTCCTGTAAAAGAAAGAGAATATGAGTATGGGGAGGTCACAAGAATGACTCTTAAACTAAAGTTAATATTAATCATTAATTTTAACTTGATAAAGGGTGTGATGCACAGAGGAAGGGCTGAGATAGGATAGGTACATACTCCGTGCATCCCGCCCGGCTGGTTACCGTAACCTTCATCCGTGGACAATCCGAAGTGATCGAAGGCACAGGATAGAATTCAATATAGAAAGTCCGTAGGGCAGATAGAATTCTATTGGGAATTGTCAAGGATATAAGGTTGGGACTGAGGCCACTCAGTTCCAGAATAGGGGACTAAAAGATCCCATAGGGTAACGGTTTCCGGCAACCAGCCGTGCTAAGATACACACAGCATGCTGGAAATCCGTGATATGCAAGAAGACAGCATGATTACCAATAGAACGGTAATAAGATACCGATCCATTTACGTAAACAAGTCATCTGGTTGCAGCGTAGGGCTATCAATATCAGATGATAGCTAGTAGAAGGGGGTGCAAGTCGCCTTGACGCCTCCGGAAGGCTCCGGCAGACCGCCGGCACGCCGGAGGCCGCTCCAGCAGAGTTTCTGGCATTAGGACAGACAATATAGAAGTCAAGAGTAATACCAGGGTGGCGGCCGCCGGCACAGCGGCGGCACGCCGGCGGAGGGAGCGGCGGCTCCGGCAGCCGGAGGTTGCCGGCTTGGTGACAGGAACAAGGATGGTTATAGCAGAACCGGACTGCCGGCGGCGGATGCCGGCACTCCGGGGCCGGCCGGCGGACGGACGACCAAGCTATGAGGAAGGAGGGAGAGCCATCGGCTGGAAGCCGGCGGCAGGCGGCAGTCCCCCGGCACACGGAGGACTGGCGGCCGAGAGGTTAAGGATGAGTCACCAAGGTAGGAGGTGGGTATCACCGACAGTGGAGGCGGCAAGGGACCGGCACCCGGATAGTGAAAGAGACAGAAGGAGGGATGTAGGGGTCCGGTCACGGACCCCAGACATCCCACCTGAGTGGGTGTACCTATGATAGAGGCTGACCCTATCACCCAGAAGCAGGGGCCGCAGAGGACCGGGAGCTAAGGTAGCCCAAGGGAGGGCTAGGGGACACCCAAGAGCGGGGGGAGGAAAACCCCTGCATACAGAACGCATCCAGTGGCTAACCCCATAGGACACTATGAGGGTATATGTACCAGAGCGGACTGCACACAGAAGCTCAAGGTAGCCCTATCACTCCACCCTAAGGAGGAGTTGTAGGACAGGGGACAGATGGGTATAGACTAACCTAAGTATAGGCTAGGCCATACAAGAGATAGGTGGGGAGGGGAGAAGAGAAGGGTCTTCCGTGGAGGGGGTTCTGTACCAGAGCGGCCACTGAGGAAGGGAGGACACTCCCTAGCCTAAGGTAAGGCAGCTTGACTGAAAAACGGTGCATGGGTATCGTTTCAGCAAGGAACAGAACTAACCCCTCCAAAACCTAACCTAGAGCAGGGATGTACGTCCTGAACTAGGAAGGATGGAAGACGTATCGCTATTGCAGGAAAGGTCGTAGACCTAGCCCCAGCAATAGAGGAAGGACTAGCCGTTCCTCACTCTCGGACGCAACCCTAAGGGGGGATCATTCCCTTAGGGAGGACAGAGAGGCGATAATATACTCTGATATGAGCTTGATCCCCTTACGTGGTAGGGGGAGCAAGGCTACACAGAGGGGATGCCCTAAGGCAGGGGATGAAGGAAGCATATAGGGGTCCTACTTGTAGGTTAGGTTAGAAAGACACACTATCTAACCTGTCCCCTATATGGTCCCTGAAGGCGAAAACACTTGCATCACAGTCAAAAGTATTGTAAAATAATGCCACTATCTTCATAAGTTAGCCTAGGATCACTGAAAATATCATGCATGAACACTGATATAGGCGCTCTGGCCTGGGGACTATAGTAGCCAACTGGTATGGGGTCAGTCGATGACCGATAATAAAGCGTCAAAACACGATATAAAAGTTCCTAGCTATGAAGACTAAATAAACTAATAGTATCGATTAGTTAATAAGGCCGGAAAACGTTGTTGAGGCTAACTAAATAAGGCATGCAGAACAACAACGACGCCATAAAATGGCGGGTCCGGTTGAGGCACAGCTCTGCCACAAAACATCAATTATCTCGAAAAGTAAAATTTACTTTACGGTCAGAGCTTAATTAAACAATACTGGAACCTTGTACTCAACTTTCCAGAAGAAGGCGAGGCCGAAGGTAGCGACATGACGAAGATGCAAGTTGATAAAAAGAGCGTAGGGAAAATCCGTCTAAGATAGGCGAGCTACTAGCAGAAGGATGAGGACGGACGTGACGTCATTTAGCAATGGCGCCCGTTTGTTTACGTCTCGAGTGCCAAAAGTAGCCACGAACGAGATTAGCTGTGGAACGGCTCCCAGCTATTCTCCGCCCTTACACACCGAGGTGTTAACTCTGTTTGGGGTGTAGATAGCTATGTGGCGCGTTAATACATGCATCCCCTGTTGATATACGATGTCTTAAAAGGGAAACCTTTAGGATACTCGCTCCAGAAGTTAGAATTCTGTGATAACCTGTGGTTAAATTCTCTGGGAATATCTTCGTAGTTATATACCCAAGGAAGCTACCAAAAAGGAACCTTCCATCAGGACGCCATGGCTTGAGCCCAAAAAGACCGTGTTGGCATCGCCCCATCTGAGCAATACACTGTTCGCGAGGCCGAGGCCGTGCGAAAGGTATCGCAAAGCGTTGTAAGGAAACCTGAGGGATATCAGGTTAGCCTACCGTTCGGGTCGGATGCTAGGCCAGAAACAAATTATCGTAACGCTGTGGCGCAGCTAGAGTCGTTGCAGACCAAATTCAGAAAGGATAGGGAATATTTTGAACAATATCAGGGAGTGATAGATAAATATATCGAAGCAGGTTTTATATCAGAGGAGAAAAATCCCATAGTGGAAGGTTATTACATGCCACACTTTGGTGTTAAGAAAGACAGCCGTACCACCCCCCTTAGAATCGTGTTCAATGCCTCGGCAAAGTCAAAGGGTTGCAAGTCATTGAATGAATGTCTCTTACCTGGGCCCAATTTGGTAGAGGTAGCATATAGTTTAATTATAAGGTTTAGGTTGAACCGATATGCCATGTTAGCCGACATAAGTAAAGCATTCCATCGTGTTTTGTTAGATCCTCGTGATGCCAAATACACACGATTTCTGTGGCGCGAGGCAGCTGGTCGAGCGCTTACCTTCGCCTTTAGAGTCGTGGTGTTCGGCATCACAGCTAGTCCATTTTTGCTACAACAGATATTAAATTGTCATTTTAAAGAGGAAGGGCGCCCAGATTTGGTAAAATCCTTTTATGTCGATAACTATCTAGCCATGTTTGAAGATTTAGAACATATGAGGCGAGAGCATGAGTCTGTTCATAACATCTTAAAAGGGGCGGGTATGCCCTTAGAAGGGTGGGCAAGCAATCACTTGGCCTTCGATAGCGAGAAACAGTGGAGTGAGCCTGTGAGTGTGAACGTGCTCGGGCTGCGATGGGCCCGGGACGTGGACAGATTGTGTGTGAAAGAAAGTAAAAGGATCTGTGAGTTGGGGGAGGGATGGGTGCCTACGAAGCGTAGGGTACTTTCCCTATTAGTCTCCATTTATGATCCGATAGGTTTGATAAGCCCATTATTTGTAAGGGGAAAGCCTTTCCTTCAACAACTATGGGAGGATAATGTAGGTTGGGATGATGTGTTAGGAGAAGAAAGGGCTAAAGAGGCAAGTGAATTGTTGAATGATTTGAAAGCGGTGAGCGACATCACCTTTCAAAGATCGATAGGAAGAAGGGGCTTGGAACTTCATGTGTTCACCGATGCCAGCAGTAAGGCATATGGAGCAGTGGCATATACTAGGGACGAATGCAATCGGGTAAGTCTGGTTACTAGTAAAACCAGGATCACTCCGAAAGGGATGAGCAAGCTGACGATCCCTAAGCTAGAGCTACTGGCCTTGTTGTTAGGCAGCAGACTAGCAAGAACGCTCAAGGAACTGATCGAGCCACGGGAAATAGTAATGTGGACCGACAGTAAGGTAACGTTGGCATGGGTAGCATCTCCCGATGCCAGGTCTAATAAAAATGTGTTTGTTTCTAACAGAGTGGCGGAAATTATTTTTATTCAGCAGGTTTGTAGTTTCAGTCTGAACTATGTCCCAAGTCATCAGAACCCTGCCGATATCCTATCCCGAGGTGCAACGGCTCGACAATTGCAAGCTAACTCCCTGTGGAAGAACGGTCCAGAATTCCTCAGGACCACGGGAAAGCCTGTTCCTTACAAGGAGGAAGATCCACTACATCAAACTCACGTAGTAGCGGCGGTGCAGGAGTTGAGGGAGGAGATGTGTCCTACCCCCCCAGGCGAGATTTGGGACATCCTGAAAAGGGAAGTAGGGTTCCAATTCTTGTTGAGAGTAGCCAGACTAGTTTTAAAGTTTGCTAAGATAGAATGGCATCCGTTCAGTATTGTTGTACAATTAGAGCAAAAACATTATTTGCCTACTGTTTATGCCTACTTAGAGGGCGGAGTCAGACCCCCTCGTGAAGTTGCTAATTTTGTCAGACAATTGAATTTAGTCTTAGTAGATAATCTCATCTGCACCAGGGGACGAGTGTCCCATGTAGGAGAAACTGATCACTTAATTCTCTTGCCAGCCAAAGGGCATTTAGTTAGGATGTATTTAGATTATTTACATCAGTTACATTTGCATTGTGGGGTGAATACTCTAATAGGTATCTTTCGACAGAAATGTTGGGTGGCGGGTCTACGTTCCATTGCGAAGCGAACCGTGCGGCAATGCCCTGAATGCAAGCTAGCCTTCCAGCCTCTAACGAGACAGCCACCACCACCCCCCCTGCCAAAGGAAAGGATCACCCTCACAAAACCCTTCACAGCGGTCGGAGTGGACCACACAGCAGCGATCCAAACCGAGACACGGCCAGGATATATACTTATCATAACCTGCATGGCTAGCAGAGCCGTGTACCTTGACTTCTGTCCCTCTTTGGAAGCAGAAGAATTCGTGTTGGCACTTAGACGGTTTAGTGCCACCCATGGTGCCCCACAGCTCATCATGTCCGATAACCATCAAACCTTCAAGGCTGCCAGCCACCTCCTGCAGGGACTTTATGAAGAGGATGAAGTCCAGCAGTTCCTGAGGAAAACTGGCATAAAGTGGCGGTTTCAGACGCCCCGTGCACCTTGGAAAGGTGGGTTCTTCGAGCGTTTGATAGGAGTAACGAAACGGACCCTCCAGATAGCCCTCGGAAAGAAGTACCTGCCGGACGCCCACGTGCTAACCCTCGTGAAAGAAGCAGAAGCAGTGGTGAATAATCGACCGCTTATGTACAGCGGTGACGAGCGCGAGGATGAAGTTCTCACCCCCTCCCATTTGATAAGAGGACACCAAGTCCACTTCATGGCACCAATCTTACCGGACGACCATCTCAACGCAACCTTCACCTCTCGGAAGCTACGTGATCGTTACATAAGATTGACAGATTCACTCAAGGCGTTTAGGGAACGCTGGAGATGAGAATACTTGAGTGCCTTGAGAGCCCGGCACGACTGTCGGCCCGGGGAACCCTCCAAGCTGCACCCCGGAGACATCGTGCTAGTTAAGCAGGAGAATAAGAAAAGAGCAACATGGCCTCTGGGACGTGTCGTGGAGACATATCCTGACGACGACGGAGTCGTACGTTCGGCTAAAGTATTGTTTGAGGGTGTCGAATCGCTGCGAGCTGTCAGCCACCTGGTTCCCCTAGAAATAGCCCCCTCTGAGGATGACGATGGAGGAGAAGACGGCGATGACGGAGAAGAGGGCGCGTACAGTTCGACAGCCGGAATGCCAGGGATAGCGGAGACGTCTGGGGACGACCAGGGTATGGCAACAGCTATGACAACTCAACAACCAGCCACAGGAACGGACGACAACGACGAGAAAGGTGAGAACTATGCAGTTAGTGAAAGAAGTGAAAATGAAAATGAAAATGAATCTGACTCAGAGCAGACGAACGCACAAAGACGTTCTGCACGCCCATTGAGAAGGGCTGCCGCGAAACAGCGAGAACTAATGGACTGTCTACTGAAAGGTGACGACATTTAAAACGTAGCTGTAAACAATGAGTGAAAAAGGGGCGTGTCCTATCTGGAAGGTAGGGAGGGTGGAGTTTGTGAGGTGTGCATGAATCTGCGGAAGTTGGAAGTGCGTAGAGGTGGAGAACGGGGACGGGATGGTCTCTCGTGCGTACAGACCGAGCGTTGCACAGAACCAACCCCTCCCTCTTGTACTCCATTAAGTAACAGCCTGCATGTAGCAGCGCTATAGAAGTCTCGATTATTGTGAGTTGAGACAGACTGAATTTGAATTGTCATGTATGCATTTCTGCCATTTTCTGATTGCCTTAGGCCCATTGCCTAATTGCTTTTGCACTCGAATTGTTATGTATGCATTTCTGCCATTTTCTGAATTGTCTTAGGCCCATTGCCTAATTGCCTTTGCACTTGAATTGTTATGTATGCATTTCTGCCAGTTTCTGAATTGTCTTAGGCCCATTGCCTAATTGCCTTTGCACTTGAATTGTTATGTATGCATTTCTGCCATTTTCTGATTGTCTTAGGCCCATTGCCTAATTGCCTTTGTATTGAATTGTAATGTATGCATTTCCATTGCCATTTCTCTTTGTTTTAGGCCCATTGCCTACTTGCTTTGCCATTTGAATTATGTAAAATGTGTGTGTACATTATCACTGATTTCTGCTGTTCCTTATGTGTATTATACACGAGTGCATTAGAATTGCTAGGCCCATTGCCTAATTGATCTGTTGTATGACTATGTATATTATTGATTGTGTTTATTACCCCGGGGTAACATTGCTGTGTTGTATATTGTGCGTACTCTGTTCGAGTCGTTGCGGAGCGCTACGCAGCGAGCCTAACAGAGTCTGAGTGAGTCACTCCCCCCACCCCGAGTCTAGCTCCATCCAATTGACCGACGTTTCATCGCTCCTTATCTTGGGGCGTGGAGGATGTCGGGAATTTCGACCTGATCAATCGAAGTTCCCGCCATTTGACTCCGCCTACGACTACGTCAAATTGGAGGGAGAGGAGAAGACTCGCGGGCGAATGAATGTCGTTCAAGACGAGAATGTTTAGAACCAAAAAGAGAAACCGCCTGGTAGGGGAGGCGCTGAGACTAAAGAAATCAATTACTTGTAATTTAAGATTAAGAAAAATAATGTCATTCTATTGTAACATGATAAAAAAATCCAATCTAGAAATTTAGGTTCAGGAAAAATTGCGCCAAAAAAGTGACGTCGAAGGTTGCAAGGCTTGCTCTGTCTCTTTGATCCGACGTCCCCAATCACAGTAAGTCCTATTTAATTGTTCTCTCTCCCCACCCCTAGTGTACCCAGGTCGGTTTCCATGTAAGTCTTGATAGAGTTATTCTAAAGTTTGTATCTGTTAATATTTTGTCGATCCTTGTGCCAGGGGATCAGTGTTATTGTGTAAAGCACGTCTAAGTGTCTCGATAAGGGGTTTATCGAGATAACCTTATAAATGTTCAATTAATTTTGTTGATATCTTGAGTTCGAAGTGGACATAGTTTTTTTTTTCGCTCACACATGTTCTTTTATGTCAAGTAAGGGTTAATTTTTCATGTTTCTCGTATTAGATTATTATTTTTGTAATAAAATTTGTTAAAATATAACCATATTCTATTTACTTCCCCGAGGGTTTTGTGAAGTTTGTCCATAAGACCTTGTGATTCAGCCCAGTCTATCGGGCTATTTTGTATAAACCGGTGAAATTTCGCCACACTTGCCGTCGGAACTACCGGCATAGGAGGCTAGCCCTCCCTAGACTACACCTGAAGTGGTCGAATGTTACTGACACCTTCTCCCTGTGGTCTAGTAGACTAGTCCTATGCTCGCAGACCCTAGGCTATAGAGTCGTATACTCTTGTGGCCTAGGATGGCGCCGGCATTGGAACTCTGTTTCTCCCTTGTTGAAAGGAAGGCATGAGCTACCGTCCCCTTAACTGTATTAGCACCTCCTAAGCTGGAGAATAAATGATTCTCCTGCCGCTTGTGATTGTGCCGGTACTGAAACAGAGTTTCTTCAAAGTGTGTAGATCCGGCAACATTGCCGGTCCCTCCTATACCTCATATAGGACCCTTTCCCCTCCCCTCTCTGTTCTTTTACTATGGCCGAGCCATTGTCTTTCCTGTGCTGGAGTCCTGCAACCTTACCATTGCAGGTGGGTTGCCGGAGCCGCCCAGACCCCCCCCCCCCCCACCCTTCCTCAGCCGTCAGCTGTCGGCGACTGCCGACTGCCAACGGCCATGACGGCTGTCGGCGACTGCCGTCTTCCAGCGGCTTTGGCGGCTATGGATGGGAGGCTCCTTTTGTCACCAAGGTTCTCCAGTTCTCCCTTGAACTGCTAGCCACAGTTTCTGTTGTCGGCGTATTGTTCTGGCCGGCAGTAGACCGGCACAGATAGATACTGACTCAGTAGGTAGCATGCCGACTGTACTCGTGCTGCCGGAGGCTGGCCTACAGTAGTAAGCCGGCAATAGTACTGTGGCTAAATGGAAGTGAACCTTCTTTTCGGAGAAAGGCAGTAAAATTAGACTTTTACATCTTTTATTACTCTATACATATACAGTAAAAGATAGCCTTCACTTCATGCTTTCTCTCTCTCTCTCTCTCTCTCTCTCTCTCTCTCTCTCTCTCTCTCTCTCTCTCTCTCTTCTCTAGCTTGCTAGATGCTCCGACAATAGCTAGCTAATCCGGCAATATGCCGGCTGAACTACAGTATATGTTTATACAGGTAATCAGTATAATTGCAGTATAGTATATACAGCAGATGAATATCTATCGTATATATTATACTAGTAGTTATTTCCAATATAGCTTGGGTATCCCTGCCCAGATATTTGCTGAACCCAATTCTATATTGATGGATTAATATTTCATCAATATTCTGATTTGAAATCAGTTTCCATTTACCCGGCAATATTGAATTTCGTAAAGGGCTGGTGGTGTGACACCTCTAACCCCTATAGGGGAGAGCCCTTATCCCTGAGTTTCCCTGATCAAGAAACTCCCTGATTTAATATTGTACGAGAGGTTACAGCAAATAGATTGGTTGGGATTCATAAATATTTGTCTTTTATTTTCTGCCGGCTGAGCTACGGTATAGGTCTATACAGGTTGTCAGTATATTTGCGGTATAGTAAATACGGCAGATGGATAACTAACGTATAGATTATACTAGTAGTTATTTCCAATATAAATTGGGTGTCCCTGTCTAGATATTTGCTGAACCCAATTCTATATTGATGGAATAATATTTCATCAATATTCTAATTTGAAATCAGTTTCTATTTACCCTGCAATATTAAATTTCATAAAGGGCCGGTAGTGTGACACCTCTGACCCCTAAAGGGGAGAGCCCTTATCCCTGAGTTTCCCTGTTCAGGAAACTTCCTGATTTAATATTGTAAGGGAGGTTGCAGCAAATAGATGGGTTGGGATACACAAATATATGTCTTTTAATTTCTAATCAACATATCTTGGAGGCGAGCTTCTGCTGTTACCGCTCCTATTTCGAAAGAATGACATTCCTTCGATACTCTGATTGTGTATCAATCCTCCTTACCTCACAGCGTTAAGCATAGAAGGGGACAGTGCATGTACACTTCATTACACCTAGGTGTTCGAGCCCCCTTTTCATCAGGGAATTCCCCGGTTGGAGGAATTTCCTTAAGACTGAGGAGAAGTAACAGCATTGGCTCACAGGGGATACACGGCTATGTGTCTCCCACTATCTCTTTTAGCTTTCTGTCCTAAGCTATTTTATCAAAAGACAATTTTGCAAATTGCTTATCGATGCGATAATCAATTGAATACTCCTTTCTGTTCTCCCTTCCTTACAGAAGGGACACCAGATGATGCATTGCAGTCTTCTGCAGTTATAAAGATGAGTATTTTCACGGACATAATATATGCAGGTTCCCCCAGTAATATTATTTCCAAAATCTCCAATCTACAAGACGGCAGTCTAGAGCTGTCGAACTGTGGTTGGTTTCGTTTCGAAAGTTATCTCTTAAATGCGGTTCAACTGCGAACTCGTAAAATGCAAAAACTCTACGAGAATTGGACTTTCACTTTCTCATTACTAAAAATGCCGATTTAGTGCTCCTTTTAAAGGTTTTTAAGGTCTAAACCCCACCCCCCAACCCTGCCTCTCAAGTTGAGGTTGCAGACACTAACGGCATTGGTGAGTCTGAGCAGGACTCGAACCCCCGACTGACAAACTCCGGGCAGAGACTCCACATTCAAGCCACACCTTGTAGTGAAATCAACGACAGCAGTCATTGTTTCACTGTCACATCTGACTCCGCCGCCAAGAGCCGGCAGTGTGTGCCCTTGGTCACCACCCAGCCAATAGCTGAGTTGGTATACCTTCAATCGACAGCCCGCCGATTACTGACGGTCTGCCGACAGCCCGAGGAGTCTCCTCTGGTTCAGAGATCCGCTGACTATGCGTATAGTTTTCACCACTACCCAGTCACATTGAATACTGGCTAGGATGGTGTGACGTCTGTCAGCGACCCGCTGACAGCCGACAAGTCACTGAAATGTCGAAGACCTGCTAGCCATATCGGTACTGAAGTACTGTGCCAGTTAACTTACCCCCAAGCACTAGCCTTGACAGTAACTTGCCAGTTATATAGGGGTATACAATACCCTGTACACCTGCAGTTTAGGACCATATCGCAGACAGAAATCCTTGGTACATAACCATACAATAGAATGGTTTTCCAGTACGTTGTGCTTCTAAGCACAACCCCTTGCTGAGACCTACCTCATTTGGGGGATCCACTCCCCCCCCCTTTTTTTTTCCTTACGCTGATGCTTCATCAGCCTCTTGATTCTCATTATTAATTCCCTGGATGTAGGGCGCTACTCTAGCCTTATGGACTAGAATCTTCCATCGGCCTCTTCTTGAAAGGGGATGCCCTAGAATCAATAATTAGGAAGACCGCAGCAGTTGGCTGGAAGGATTTACACGTCTGTGTCTCTCCTCTTTTCCAGCGTACTTATCCTAAGCTTTATACAATAGAAAGGAATCTTCTATTACAGTGAAACACTGAAAAGCTGATATAGGCAAACAGTCAGGGATGGCCTGAAAGGAGAATGGAAGGGTTTCTTAGTTCTCCCTAGGATGTTAAACAGCATCCCACAGTTACAATGACCGTTGTTCCACAGACAGTCAGATTTATACACCTTCGGATCAAGCGAAGCAAACAGACGCTTCTGGTAGGAGGGAAGTTCCTCCTGGATCGCCGGACCTTTGATCACTGGAGTCCAAGGCCTGACCAAGATGAGACTAGAATGGAAATGGACATACCTCCACCATCTTTTCCTCAACTCTTCTTATATTCAAATTCCCCCTAGAAGAGTATACCTTAAAGCTCTAGAGCATACTAGCGGTGAGGAAAGTAGAGTCCATCGATTTCCAATGAAGGCAGTTTAGTGTTTACATGAAAGACTCAAGAAATCTCTGAGTCATTCTGGACTTGGTGCCACGCAACAAGTTCCAATAGAACAGCAAGTTCAGAATGATAATCCTTCTGAACATAAGGACCCTATTCAGTAAGGGGTGTTGACAATCTAGCCAGCCCTGGAAGATGTCTATCAGCAACTTCCAGTCAGTCACCCCCTCCCCTCCTACCTAAGATCCAAGTTACAGAAGATAACATATATCCTGGACGAGATTCTCGTCGGACTAGTTTCAGTCCTAGGATCCTTACGGAATTAGCAGACACGGTCAAGCAAAACCAAGCTTAGAAAGAGTTCAGGCAACGATGGCCCTGGACGACAGGCTGGGGTGGGCAGCACCCGAAATTACTGTCTATGAGCACCCATGGAGATGATCCGGCCCTGGAACATTGAGGATGCAAATAATAGAATCTTGATTCTCTCCAGCTCAGGGGCTTCAATGTTTTAAAAAAATCATTGAAACCTGTAGTCACCCTAACGCCCCCTTTTTCCCCTGGGGATGTAAAAGGAGATTGCAAGGTCTGTCAAGAGACTATGGTAATCAGTCAGGATTCCATAACGCTAACAGGGAAAAGTTTCGAACTCTCTCCAGTTCACGATGATGACAGACCCAGTGCTACGTGCACAACTATAAGATGCGCTAAGAGGCTGGAGAAGATACGCATCAAACGCTCGAAGAGATCTAATAGGACCAATGATGGTCATTCCCTCTCCGCTTACCCTACAATGACCAAGGGCCACGGACCCGTAGGCCATTTTAGCCCTGTAATTGGTGAATAAACTCTCTCCACACAGATCGGACCTCCTCAGGTTGATCTGGGGCATCGAAGCGATAATGAGGCGTCGAAACTGTCGAGGATAAGGGACGTCTCATTTCATTAGGGAATGCTAGCCATCCCTTCCTTAAGGGAATGGCGCCTATCAGCAGCTCGTTTATATATGATCCGCAAGGTGACAGCGGATGCTCTTCTCGGGTTCCACCCAATAGAGTTGGAATGGTACACGGACGCAGACCCATTCCCTCCCAGAAAGGGACAAGTCCCCGAGCTGCAGATCGTTCTCTTCATCATGAGCGTTATCAAGATACTATCTCGTTATTTAGTCCCATACGAGGACCCTCTAATGGAGGTAACAGACATCATGTCTCTACATTAGAAGTGATGGACTTAGAATTCCTATTCAGCCCATCAAAATTTCCTCCAGAAGGCCCTCTACATGCTGAGACCCTTCCAAGGAAGAGGGGCTCTATTGGCTCCCAGAAAGCCCAAGAACATCCCGTTCCCTGTAATGAAGGAACTGAGGCTGAGGCTAGTCCTAGTTATGCACCTAGGATTATCCAGGAGGTTCAGAAGTTTTCTGCCTTCGATTTATCACAGTTCACCTGATCCCTTCATATTACAAATTCCTTGCCCTTAACGGTTAGGAAAAAGACTGGGATCTTAAAGGCAAAATAGAATTCCTAGAAGAATACAAGTCTAGTCAACGAGAAGACAATACGAGTCTTCTTGGGAAAGTAAATTGTTTTGTAAAGCAAAAGGGCCCGAAAACAATCTCATGATCTTCTGCCTGTCCTTCTCTGTCCACCCCTATATTCAGGGTCTGGCGGCCGACAGCACGTTGGCCTTTGAGGAAGGAGACAGTGTACCCTTGAATACTATGAGAACGCTAGTTTTTCGGCCTTGTCTCCATATAAACCCTTGAGTAAGCACCAAGGGTATGGCCGACTTTGCGAGAGAGGTCACTTAATGGGATCTTTGGATCCATGGACCATTATCTCTGTGCAAGTCAGCCCCGACTAGACCTCTTCTATATGCCCTTTAAATGGATCTAACGATTGGAATCTTTAATAAATTTCCGATAACATGTGCAGGCTTAGGCCTGCAACGCCACTAAAGCCCATCTAATGGTCTTTGGACAAGGTCCTACATTATGCCTCACCTGTGAACAATGAGGATTGTTCCCTCAACCATCTAACCTAAAAGGTTAATTTTTCGGTTCACTATAGCCTCTGGGACCAGAGTTAGTGAAATAGTGGCCCTATCCTGAGGGCCACATTAAGTGGGAGATCTGCATCTCTTTCTGATCTAACCTTTCTCATTAAAGACGTCCTACCTACTAAGAGGTGGGGCTCCTGGAGAATCTCCCCTCTGAAGGAAGATGTCTCTCTAGGTCTGCTAGAGCATCTAAGGTCTATCTTCATAGAAACTTCAGACTTCAGGAGGAACAGCTCTTTACAGTAGAAAACTTTGGATCAAACTATCCCTACAACTGAGGGCGAAGCTCACCTACCTTTTTTGCGGAGCGGATCCTGACAGTACTCCTGCAGATAAAAGATCCGAGGAAAGTTGCTTCATCACTGAACCTTTCAGTGCGTGGACTTCAGCCTTTTCGTTCACCTACTGATCGGAGGTTGTCCAATGCGTCTTACAGACACTATACGAAGCAAATCTATGGATTGAAGCATTATGTGGTGGCGGCGGGTGCTATTTGGACCCTGTTGTCTAGCTCTGCAATGAACAGTAAATTGATTGGGACTATCAATTAAAAGGAGAAGGGGTCAGCAATTTTCGTGTGACCTCCCTTTCAATAAGTGTTGCCAAGGTAACACTAAATCTGTTCAGAATCTCAGGTGTGAAATTATACGGATACCACTAGTGCCGTGTATACATAGTACACAGTGTTGTTAGACTATTTCATGTACAGAAATTATAAAGAAAAGTCTTGTTAAAAGAGCTTTTCTTCAGTTTGAGAGTGGCACTCATCATTTCCCCCTTTCAAAAAGGGGAACATTAATTTCTGTGTATGTCTCTCGTATAATTTCCTTATCATGCTACATTCATTTAGCATGTAGTCATTTATTAGGAATAAATGTCTATTAAAATGCAGTTGCGTCCTAATTTACCCAACAATTGCATGTTTTTAAATACCAGAGTTCCTTAACTTACTCATGTAAGTATTTCTCATATCATTGTATGCTTACAATCAATGGATGGGGACACTGATATTGGTTCCACATTATATACAATCCTTGAGACTGTTTGTATTCTCAGTGTATACTTATGTTTGTTCATACAATATATTCTCCCCTTTAGGGGTCAGAGGCGTCACACCACCGGCCCTTTATGAAATTTAATATTGCAGGGTAAATAGAAACTGATTTCAAATCAGAATATTGAAATCTATACTTAGTTATCCATCTGCCGTATTTACTATACCGCAAATATACTGACTACCTGTATAGACCTATACTGTAGTTCAGCCGGCAGACAATAAAAGATATACTTATGCATCCCAACCAATCTATTTGCTGTGACCTCCCGTACAATATTAAATCAGGGAGTTTCTTGATCAAGGAAATTCAGGGATAAGGGCTCTCCCCTATAGGGGTTAAAGGTGTCACACCACCCACCAGCCCTTTACGAAATTCAATATTGCTGGGTAAATGGAAACTGATTTCAAATCAGAATATTGATGAAATATTAATCCATCAATATGAAATTGGGTTCAGCAAATATCTGGGCAGGGATACCCAAGATATATTGGAAATAACTACTAGTATAATATATACGATAGTTATTTATCTGCTGTATATACTATACTGCAATTATACTGATTACCTGTATAGACATATACTGTAGTTTAGCCGGCATATTGCCGGATTAGCTAGCTATTGTCGGAGCATCTAGCAAGCTAGAAAAGAGAGAGAGAGAGAGAGAGAGAGAGAGAGAGAGAGAGAGAGAGAGAGAGAGAGAGAGAGAGCATGGAGTGAAGGCTATCTATTACTGTATATGTATACAGTAATAAAAGATGTAAAAGTTTAATTTTTGGGTTCAAGCCATGACGTCCTGATGGAAGGTTCCTTTTTGGTAGCTTCCTTGGGTATATTGACTACAAGGATATTCCCAGAGAATTAAACCACAGGTTATCACAGAATTCTTCTGGTGCGAGTATCCTAAAGGTTTCCCTTTAAGACATCGTATATCAACAGGGGACGCATGTATTAACACGCCACATAGCTATCTGCACCCCATATAGAGTTAACACTTCGATATGGAGGGGCGGAGAATAACTGGGGAGCTGTTCCACAGTTACACTCGTCCGTGGCTACTTTTGGTACTCGAAACGTAAACAAACGGGCGCCATTGCTAAATGACGTCATGTCCGTCCTCATCCTTCTGCTTGTAGCTGCCTTGCATAGACGGATTTCCCCTTGTGTGTTTTTTATCGGCTTGCATCTTCGTAATGTCGCTACCTTCGGCCTCGCCTTCTTCTGGAAAGTTGAGTACCAGGTCCCAGTATTGTTTAGATAAGCTCTGGCCGTAAAGTAACTTCTACTTTTCGTGATATTTCGTGTTTTGTGGCGGAGCTGTGCTGCTACCGGACGTGCCATTTTATGGCGTCGCTGTTCTCTTGCATGCCTTATTTAGCTAGTCAGAACAGCTTATTCCGGCCTCTTAACTAATTGATATTATTAGTTATTTAGTCTTTATAGCTAGGAACTTCATATATCGTGTTTTAACGCTCTATTATCCGGTCATCGTCTGACCCCATACTAGATTGCTAGCTTAGCCCCTAGGCCAGATTGCCTAGCACCAGTGTTCATGCATGATATATTCCGGCGATCCTAGGTTAAGTTATGAAGATAGTGGCTTTATTTATCATACTGTTTACTGTGATGCAAGTGTATTTCGCCTTCAAGGACCATATAGGGGACTGGTTTGATTGTGTGCCTTTCTAACCTAACCTAAATGTAGGTACCCCTATATGCTCCCTTCATCCCCTGCCTATATAGGGGAATCATGTCCATAATCAGAGTATTTATCGCTTCTCTGTCCTCCCTAAGGGAATGATCCCCCCTTAGGGTTGCGACCGAGAAAGAGGAACGGCCTGTCCTTCCTCAGTTGCTTCAGTTAGGTTACTTAACCTTCCATGCAACTTGCGATGTGTCTTTCAGCCTACCTAGCTTGGGATTTAACACTCCTTATCTAGGTTAGGCCTTGGGGGGGGGGGCCGCTAGTTCTGTACTGTTATAGTTTGAGACAGTACTCGTGCACCGTTCTCATTCAGGTTACCTACTCTAGGCTAGGGAGCGTCCTCCCTTCCTTGGTGGCCGTTCTTGTACAGAGCCTCCCCTATGGAAGACCCCTCTTCTTCTCCCTCCCCACCTATCCCTTGGCATAGACTAGCCTATACATAGGCTAGCCTATACATATCTGTCCCTAGCCCTACAACTCCTTCGGGTGGAGCGTTAGGGCTATCTTGGTCTCCTGTTGAGCAGGCCGCTCTGGTACATATACCCTTCATAGCGTCCTATGGGGTTAGCCACTGGAAGCGATTTGTCCAACAAGGGTTCCCCCCCTCTTGGGTGTACCCTGACCCTCCCTTGGGTTACCCTGGCACCCGGCCGACTGCCGGCCCCCTGCCATTGGATGATAGGGCCCACTCCTATCATGGATACACTCACTCAGGTAGGATGCCAGAGGGGTATGTGATCTTACCCCTCCATCCCCCTTATCTGTCTCTCTACCTATCCTGGTGCCGGTCCCTTTCCGCCTCTACTGCCGGCGATACCGCCGTTCCCTTGGTGACACATTCTTGAGATACCCCCCTCCCCTAAGTCGCCAGCCTTCCATGTGCCGGAGGGCTGCCGCCTTCCGTCGGCGTACAGCCGATGGCCCACCCCTCCATTACCTGGTTTCGGTTGTCCGACCTTCGGGCCGGCCTCCGGCGTGCCGGCATTGATTGCCGGCGGTCTGGGTATACTAACCAATTCTGCCTTATCTTATGAACTGGTCACCAAGCCGGCAGCCTTCGACTGCCGGAGCCGCCGCCGTGCCGGCAGCCGCCAAGTTGGCATTATGCTTGAATCCTCAATGTGTCTACCTTAATGCCATAAACCCTGCTGGAGCGGCCTCCGGCGTGCCGCTGGTCTACCGGCGCCCCCCGGAAGCACCAAGGGACTTGCACCCCTTCTACTAGCTGTCGGCTACATGCCGATAGCCTTACACTGCAGCCAGATAGCTTGGCTACTCCAATAGATAGGTATTGTCTTACCGTTCTACTAGTGGCTGTACTGTCTTCTTGCATATTACAATTTCCAGCATACTGTGTGTGTCTTAGCACGGTTGGTTGCCGGAACCTGGATCTATATGGGGTCTCCTGCTACCCCTTTACCCTAAGGGTCTGAGTGGTATCAGTCCTTGATACACCTCGCAGGCAATCTCTGCTAGAATTTATCTTCTACCCACTACGGTGATCCATGAAGATTTCCGTTTTCTGTCCTCGGTCACAAATGAAATTGCCTATTGATAAGGTTACGGTAACCAACTGGGCGGGATTCACAAGTATGTGTCTATCTACTTCCCTTTCCCGCTCCTCTCTTTAACATTAAAATATTCTTGAATTATTTAATGTTAAGTGAAATTTTAACTACTTAAAATCTAACTTTAGAGTAATGTAAGTCATTCTTATGCCTTCCGTATACTCATGATCTCTTTTTTTTACAGGAGGAGTACATCAAGTGTGACCACAACTTCTGTTGAGTGAAGCGCCCGGACTTCTACGGGCACACGGCGTGTCGGACCCACGCCCCCTGCGCCGCCAAGAAAGGCGACCTGAAATATTGGGACCCGCAGCACTGTACAGTCTGCAAGAGTCGTCTGGTCGAAGCGTTCGACGATCCTCCTTCAGCAGAGGTAAGGGACAACGCTCGAGAGAAGCTACGCAAGTGGGTGCGTGGCTTCCAGAAGAATGCCACCGGACCGTATTTGGCTACCGAAGATTTGAGGGTCTTGCTATTTCCAAAGGCATCAAAAGACTCAGTGGTCCTAGTGATCAGATTCCCACCGTCCAGATAGTGGTGGAACCTGATGTGGTCATGGCTCAGTCCATGCATGAGTGCCGTTTAGATTCCGACAACGTGGACCGTATGTCGGAAGTGTCGGAGACCATGGAGAGGAACCTCATGGGCGACGAGCTCGACTATGAGGAAGATCAGGTGGAATACCCTGATTCGGAGCATGAGGTCGCTCCAGCTTCTACCCCTGCACCAACTCCTACACCGACTGAGGAATCACTTCCTTCTACATCCGCTACCCCGGACCCTACCCCATCTAGCACTCAGGAGATCTTCAAGATGCTTGAAGCTCTCATGGATAAGAAACTTCGCGAGACGCATGAATTTTTCAGGTCCAACCTCGGAAGTTCGAAGCAACCGAAAAGGATTTCGGTTAAGGACCTCCCTGCATGCTCGGATACTAACCCATGGAGGTATGCCGAGCACATGCCGATCACCACGGGCAAGATCTTTATCAGTGAGAAGGTCGGCTCGATCGCGTTGGAAGAAGTGGAATTCTTCCCGAACTTTGAGGCTTACCCGGACTGTTACGTCCGACTCAGGTCCGAACCCGCCTCTAAAGAAGAGACCGAACCAAAGGAGGTTATCGTGTTCGATCTCTCGAAGGCCCAGGCTATGTTAGCCAACGCGGTGAAAAGTAGGGGCTTCACCAACTCGAAAATGCCGGCGCTTAGCAAAAAGCACCCGACCTTCGTCGCACCAGACAATGCGACCTTCCCCTTTATTGAAAAGGCCTTCACTGCGGTACATAAAGCAGTGGAAGAAGGGAAACCTTGCCCTGTACTGGAGGAGTGCAGGCCCTTCTCCCTGACAACTCCCCCTGATGATAGACACTGGAAAGGCGTCCAGTCGACCTTCATAGTGAGGAAACTAGAGCCTGACGTCGCTGGTCGTCAGTTTAACGAGGACCTCCCAAAACTTAACGATCACCTCCTTCGTCGGGAACATGATACGAAGGAAAGGCTCGCCGCATCTATGTCCCTCCAAGTACAGCTCAAAGTCATGGCCGGTGACACTAGGGTCCCTGACTTCTACATGGTCCTTGCCAAAACACATCTGGCAACGGTCGTGAAGGATCTGTACAACTTCACGAAGGCTCGTAGAGCCTGTCGTGAATTCGTGTTCGCGAACGCTACGGTGAGACACGAACCCGGAGGCTGATATCCTCCAACATCTGGGGAAAACACCTCTTTCCCTCCTCCCTAGTGAAAGAGATCACTGACAAAGCCGCCACTGAGAACAGGAACCTTCTCCACAAATGGGGCATGTCAAAGAAAAGGAAATCCTCTCAGGACGACGGACCTCAACCTAAGAGGAGACCCACGAAACCAAAACCCCAGCAACGTCAACAGAGACGGCAGTTTCCGGGATCCGCTACTCCCCAAGTGGCAGCTCAGCCACAACAGACCTTTCAGTTGGTCACCCAACCGGTCTTGTCACAGTCGCCGGTCTTCACCCCTGCATTTGAGCAGCAATCCACTACCTTTCGTCCCAAAGGTAGAGGCTCATACAGAGGTGCAGGTAGAGATGCATCTCGCCGTCCCTCCAGAGGCAGAGGAGGAAGGGGAGCTAGCGGCCGAGGTAGCAAACCCTCGGGAAGCCAGAAGCAATGAAGTGCTTCCGGTGGGAGGAAGACTCCGCCAATTCCAGGATCGTTGGACCTTCGATCCCTGGGCACACAGCATCGTCAAGAAGGGTCTAGGCTGGAGCTGGACTCAACCACCCCCAACCTTCCAACAGTCAACCCCCCTCCTGGAAGAATATGTCTTAGAACTCTTGAACAAGAAGGTGATAAGGAGGGTAAAGTCAACCAGGTTCCAAGGGAGACTATTTTGCGTCCCCAAGAAGGACTCCGACAAACTCAGAGTCATTCTAGACTTATCCCCCCTCAACAAGTTCATAGCGAACAACAAGTTCAAGATGCTGACTCTTCAACAGATAAGGACCCTTCTGCTTCAAGGATCCTACACGGTCTCGATAGACCTGGCGGATGCCTACTGGCACGTTCCAATGAACCACCACGCTTCCTCCTACCTAGGATTTCGACTCCAAAGGAAAAGCTACGCTTTCAGGGCCATGCCCTTCGGGCTCAACGTGGCCCCGCGGATCTTCACCAAGCTGGCAGACGCCATCGTTCAACAGCTCCGCCTCCGCGGCGTCCAGGTGATGGCCTACCTAGACGATTGGCTGGTCTGGAAGACATCGCCCAAAGATTGTGTAAGATCCTGCAACAAAGTCACCCAGTTCCTAGAACACCTGGGATTCAAGATAAACACCAAGAAATCTCGACTCTCTCCAGCTCAGAAGTTCCAATGGTTAGGATTCCAGTGGGATCTTCAGTCACACCGCCTTTCCATTCCGCAGAAGAAAAGGAAGGAAATAGCAGGGTCTGTCAGATAACTGCTGAAATCCAAAAGGATCTCAAGACGTCAGCAGGAACAAGTTCTAGGCTCTCTACAGTTCGCCTCAGTGACAAACCAAGTGCTTCGTGCACAGCTAAAGGATGCCGCGGGAGTCTGGAGACGTTCTGCATCCATCGCTCGAAGAGACCTCAAGAGACGGCTCCCAAACAGACTTCGGTTACTCTTAAAGCCGTGGTCGGAAGCAAAGGCCCTGAAAAGGTCAATTCCTCTTCAACACCCACCTCCATCACTCAACATCCACACGGACGCTTCGCTGGAGGGTTGGGGAGGTCACTCCCACCAACAACAGGCTCAAGGGACATGGTCTCCCCTATTCAAGACGTTTCACATCAACATCTTGGAGGCCATGGCGGTCCTTCTCACTCTGAAGAAACTCTCTCCGCCTCCCTCGATCCACATTCGTCTGACTCTGGACAACTCGGTGGTAGTTAGATGTCTCAATCGTCAGGGCTCGAGATTGCCCCAGATAAATCAGGTGCTTCTCCCAATCTTCCGCCTGGCAGAAAAGAAGAAATGGCACCTGTGTGCAGTTCACCTACAAGGATTCCGCAACGTGACGGCGGACGCTCTATCTCGGACAAGCCCGATAGAGTCGGAATGGTCTCTAGACGCAAGATCATTCTCCTTCATCTCTCACCATGTCCCAGAACTTCAGATCGATCTCTTCGCAACGAGCGACAACAATCAACTTCCTCGTTATGTGGCCCCGTACGAGGACCCCAAGGCAGAAGCAGTGGACGCCATGTCACTGGATTGGAACAGATGGTCCAGGATCTACCTGTTCCCTCCCACCAACCTTCTGCTGAAAGTCCTCTCCAAGCTGAGAACCTTCAAAGGGACAGCGGCCCTTGTGGCTCCCAAGTGGCCCCGGAGCAGTTGGTACCCCCTGGTCCTGGAGCTGCAGCCCAAAATGATCCCCCTCCCAGGCCCAGTTCTCTCCCAGCAAGTACAGAAATCGACTGTCTTCGCTTCATCATCGAAAGTCAGGGACCTTCATCTCATGATTTTCTCTCCCTAGCCGCGAAGAAAAGGTTTGGGATCTCGAAGAAAAGTCTAGACATCCTCGAGGAATACAAGACCGAATCCACACGACGGCAATACGAATCCTCCTGGAGAAAGTGGGTCTCATTCGTCAAAGCAAAAAACCCTACGGAAATCACCATTGATTTTTGCATGTCCTTCTTCATTCACTTTCATGGACAAGGCTTAGCAGCCAACACGATTTCTACCTGCAAATCGGCTTTGACTAGACCACTACTGTACGCCTTCTAGATTGATCTGTCCAGCGATATCTTCAATAAACTACCAAAGGCATGCGCTCGTCTACGCCCAGCACCTCCCCCAAAACCTATCTCCTGGTCCCTGGACAAGGTGCTCCATTTAGCCTCCAACTTGGACAACGATTCGTGCCCTCTCAAGGATCTGACTCAAAAAGTTATATTTCTTTTTGCTCTCGCCTTGGGAGCCCGAGTCAGCGAAATAGTGGCATTATCAAGAGACGAGGGTCATATCCTGTTTTCAGACTCAGGAGAACTTACCCTCTTCCCTGATCCGACGTTTCTCGCGAAAAACGAATTACCCACCAAGAGATGGGGCCCCTGGAGAATCTGCCCCCTGAAAGAAGATGCCTCTCTATGTCCGGTAGAGAGCCTCGAGGTCTATCTTCAGAGAACTTCAGACTTTGGTGGAGGCCAACTCTTCAAAGGAGAAACATCGGGTAGCGACCTGTCACTGAAACAACTAAGAGCGAAAATTACCTACTTCATTCGCAGAGCAGATCCTGACAGTACACCCGCAGGTCACGATCCTAGAAAAGTCGCATCATCTCTGAATTTTTTCCACAGTATGGATTTCAAAAGCCTCAAGAGCTTAACAGGATGGAAATCTTCGCGCGTTTTCTTCAAGCACTACGCGAAGCAAGTGCATGAAGTCAAACATTTCGTGGTAGCCGCAGGTAGTGTTATGAAACCTGCAGTTAACTCTGCATAGAACAGTGAGTTACTTGGGACTTTAACTCTACGGGTGCCTGTGTTGACCCTCGTGTGATACATAGTAATTTCATGGACACTTAGTGTTTCTCATAGACTGTTCTTTACAAGGTGAAATGTCATAGTCTTCACATGAGTGCCACATGCCTAGAGCATGATGTGTTTTTTTTTCCCTTATTAAAGACTGACGTTCCTCTGGAACTTGTGTTTTCTAATAATTTGAAATTTCTTTCAGATTCAAGATCAAAGTCTTCTCATCTCTATGTACATTATAATTTTGTTTGTAAATTAACTTTACATCATTTATTGCATTTATTATTACTATAACCTGCAATTGTGAAATAAAATGTCTATTTTATTATTTGTGCGTCTCTCTCCGCTCCTATTTATACTATGAAATACATGGTTGTCATAGTTTCATTACCCCTTTCTTTGAAATAAGAAAAATAATATGTTTTATCCATATTATATACTCACCTATGCTGTGTAATATTCCTAATTGAATACTTACTTGCGCCATACCTTCGAGACCAGATTGTTCTCTAACCATGGAATATAGTGCCTAACCACCACTTATCTATTTTTGAGAATGTTCCTACACGAATATCGACCATTCTGTCTTGTCTCCGAGTTCTTCACGTACTCTCCGCAGGGTGAGTAGCCCTTCGATGACCACTTTGAACTTTGGTATGACCCGTTGGGACTTCTCTGCCAGGGGGCCAGGAAGCTGCATCCCCACGGAACCTCTATCGAGGTCACAATGCTTACCTTTATTCAAAGCCCTTGGCACTTACTCTATAAGGGGAAATCTACCACGATACATTGATTCTCTGGTACTCTTCCATCAGGACATCATGGCTTGAGCCCAAAAAACGGATTTTGAGCGAAGCGAAAAATCTATTTTTGGGTGAGATAGCCATGACGTCCTGATGGACCCTCCCTGCTATTCTAGTCCAGCCTTTCAGGCCCCGCCCTGTCCTGCTGTATCATGGAGATTAGCAAGGAGCTGGCATCAGGATGAAGACGAACGTGAAGTCATTTAGCAATGGCGCCCGTTTGTTTACGTTTCGAGTACCAAAAGTAGCCACGGACGAGTGTAACTGTGGAACGGCTCCCCAGTTATTCTCCGCCACTCCATATCGAAGTGTTAACTCTATATAGGGTGCAGATAGCTATGTGGCATGTTAATACATGCATCCCCTGTTGATATACGATGTCTTAAAAGGAAACCTTTAGGATACTCGCACTAGAAGTAAGAATTCTGTGATAACCTGTGGTTTAATTCTCTGGGAATATCCTTGTAGTCAATATACCCAAGGAAGCTACCAGAAAGGAACCTTCCATCAGGACGTCATGGCTATCTCACCCAAAAATAGATTTTTCGCTTCGCTCAAAATCCGTTTTCACTGCCTTTCTCCGAAAAGAAGGTTCACTTCCATTTAGCCATAGTACTATTGCCGGCTTACTACTGTAGGCCAGCCTCCGACAGCACGAGTACAGTCGGCATGCTACCTACTGAGTCAGTATCTATCTGTGTCGGCCTACTGCCGGCCAGAACAATACGCCGGTAACAGAAACTGTAGCCAGCAGTTCAAGGGAGAACTGGAGAATCTTGGTGACAAAAGGGGCCTCCCATCCACAGCCGCTGGAAGCCGGCAGTCGCCGACAGCCGTCATGGCCGTTGGCAGTCGGCAGTCGCCGACACCTGACGGCTGAGGAGGGGGGGGGTGTCTGGGCGGCTCCGGCAACCCACCTGCAATGGTACGGTTGCAGGACTCCAGCACAGGAAAGACAACGGCTCGGCCATAGTAAAAGAACAGAGAGGGGAGGGGAAAGGGTCCTATATGAGGTATAGGAGGGACCGGCAACGTTGCCGGATCTACACACCTTGAAGAAACTCTGTTTCAGTACCGGCACGACCACAAGCGGCAGGAGAATAATTTATTCTCCAGCTTAGGAGACGGCAGCTCATGCCGTTCTTCTCAACAAGGGAGAAACAGATTTCCAATGCCGGTGCCATCCTAGGCCACAAGAGTATACGACTCTATAGCCTAGGGTCGGCGAGCATAGGACTAGTCTACTAGACCACAGGGAGAAGGTGGCGGTAACATTCGACCACTTCAGGTGTAGTCTAGGGAGGGCTAGCCTCCTATGCCGGTAGTTCCGACGGCAAAGGAATGCAATCACCCCGCCGACCGACTGCCGACAAAGACTAAATACTCTGATGTTCTGATCGAATCCCAAAACTTGCCGACAGCCGTTAAGGGATGAGACAGAAAGCTCTAGGCTAGTCATGCCTGAATTCAAAATTCAAGGCCGACGCAGAGAGTTGTAGCCTAAGGCTACTCTCAGAGGGAAGAGAGATTACCCATAAATCTCTAGTGAGATTGATGATGGTTAATATAATTCCAGGAGATATCGATCTCCAGGAATGATAACCAATACACAAGGGTAACCGGGAAAATGAGGAAAGTATATGTTGTCTAGGTTATGTTACCCAGACAAGACGAGATTTCGGTTACCTAAATCACCAAAACTCTGACATATACGATCGCCACGGAAAGGGAAAAATATGCTTATAGATATCTTTACAATATATAATGCCTAAATAGCTTTCATAACAATGAATAAGCTATTTACACCGGAATGTCGTTCTGCTAACTAAATAGCACATGTACAAAGAACAACAGCGCCATGGTGACACCGGCGATCGGCGAAGATCCGCACACAAGAAATACACAATTTCATTGCGAGGCTAGAACTAAATTACATATTGTAAAGAATCTATGCTCAACTTTCTAGATGGAGAAAGAAGCCGTAGAAGCATAAATATTCCCAGAAATCGATCGGAAATGTCAGATTGACAGGGAACACCACCATAGCGAGTCGCTACAGATAAAGGAATGGCCGCCAGAGGGAGTTGGCGCGGTTTTGATACGACTGTAGTAGGGGAACCAGGGTAATCTTTGTTGCGGTTACCCTTCTATTCTGCCACGTTTTCCCCCTAGAGCCTAGACGCGTAAAGGCTATTCGAGGTGCAGATTGCCATGTGGTGTGTCAAGAATTCGTCCCCTGATGATATATGATACCCTTGAGAGTAATTTTAAAGGTACTCGCGCCAGAAGTTAGAATTCTGTGAAACCTTTGGTTTGATTCTCTGGGAATATCACTGTAGTCATATATACCCTTCGGAAGCTACTAAAGGAACCTTCCATTAGGACGTCATGGCTTGAGCCCAAAAACAGGATTTTGAGCGAAGTGAAAAATCTATTTTTGGGTGAAAGAGCCATGTCGTGCTGATGGAAGTTCCTTCATTAGTAGCTTCCTAAGTTATATGTGACTACAGTGATATATCCCAGAGAATTTACCGAAGGTACCCAGAATTCTAACTCCTGGAGCGAGTATCCCTTAAATTTCTCCAAGGGATATCGCGTAAGGACGTATCTTGACACATCTCATAGCTATTTACACCCCGAATAACCTTTCACTTCGAGAAGGAAAGTGGCAAGAAAAATAGGAGAGTCGTTAAAGAGGTAAACAACTCGACTCTCCTAATGTACTGTAAATAGTTCGGCCAATCGCCACCATACGGCGCCACCAAACCATTCTCCGTAGCTTTGTAAGTTTTACAAATACAGTACTAAAGGGAGGGATTAACATCCTTTTACCAAAGGAGGGTTGGTCCATCAGGACGACATGGCTCTTTCACCCAAAAATAGATTTTTCACTTCGCTCAAAATCCGTTTTTTGGGCTTAGGCCATGTCGTGCTGATGGAAGTTTACCAGAGCATTAATGTATCTGTGGATTTGATAGTGCCGTTATCTCGAATTGACTATTTCCTAATCGGTCATAAAGACCAAAGACACTTAATGTTACCGTAATACATCAACCAACTGAGCATACCATATGCCAGCTCTTCCTGCCCCCTACAGCGAAAAGTCTGTATAGACTCTAGGAAAAAACCCGAGATTGTGAGTTCAAAGAACAATAAGCAAGCAGAAAGTATATCGTGTCGTATATACGTAAAGCGTAGTTTGTACTAAAGCGCTGAATAGAGCACTGTACCTCCCAGGTCTGGATCAGGCAGACAAGTTTATGTTCACGTAGGAATCGAAATACAGTTAACAAACATAGCACAACCAAATTTACCTGTTTGCATGGTAAGGGAGACTTTGTCCCACAAGGTCCATAAGAGGATCAAGGATGCTCTGAATATAATCTAATAATCTTAAGGCGAAAGAGACGCAAAGATTCCTTCTATAGTTTATTTACAAGAAACACAGAAGTTATGATTAAATGATATATTTATGCTAAACATAGACATAACAGGCATAACAGTAATAACAAAATAAATAAGTTTCATCTGAAAGAGAAACATTGCCACTCCATAAAATTAGGAAATTTCATTATATATGGTATTACTAAAAAACATTATGCATAAAAAGCCTAGCGCTCATGTCAAAATATTATGCTTAAGGTCACTTAACTATGGAAGACAGTTCATAAAGTCCATATCAACACTAAAATATCATGATATACCTAAGTCTATCATGCACACCCTTCACTAACAGTCCCAATTAGTGCACTGTCCTTCGCAGTAATCAAGCTGCAGGCTTTATTACACTGCCTGCAGCCACCACATGAAATTTGATTTCTTGTAATTGCTTCGCATAGTGCCTAAATAATATTCTGGAAGACTTCCAAACATTATAAGCACGCAGGTTATTAAACGACATAGTCTGAAAGAAGTTTAGAGACGAGGCAACCTTTTTCGGATCATGACCTGCGGGTGTACTATCAGGATCCACTCTGCGAATAAAGTAAGTGATTTTCGCCCTTATCTGCTTCAAAGATAACGTCGAACCAGAAGTCTCTCCCCTAAAAAGCTGACCTCCCTTAAAGTCTGAAGTTGTACGAAGATAGACCTTTAGGCATTCCACTGGGCAGAGGGATGCTTCTTCCTTCAGAGGGCAGATTCTCCAGGGACCCCATCTCTTAGTGGGTAGCTCACTCTTGGCGAGAAACGTCGGTTCGGGAAAGAGATTCAGTTCTCCATTTGGTGTAAACTGAATGTGGCCATCATCCCTCGAGAGGGCCACTATTTCACTAACTGGCTCCTGAGGCTAGTGCAAATAAAAATATCACTTTCTGAGTCAAGTCTTTCAGCGAGCAATCTTCATTGTTCAAGGTCGAGGTCAGATGAAGAACCTTATCCAAAGACCATGAAATAGGCTTTGGAGGGGCTGCAGACCGAAGTTTTGCGCAGGCTTTCGGAATCTTGTTGAAGATTTCGCTGGAAAAATCCACTTGGAAGGCATATAGAATCGGTCTAGCTAAGGCAGATTTACACGTCGTGATCGTATTAGCCGCTAATCCTTGTCCGTGAAGATGGATGAAGAAGGACAAGCAGAAATCCGTAGAAATCTCTTGAGGTTTCTTCGCCTTAACAAAGGCCACCCATTTCTTCCAGGAAGATTCGTATTGTCTTCTTGTTGACTTTGACTTGTATTCTTCTAAGAAATTAATACTGTCTGCAGAAATCCTGAACCTTTTCCTGACCGCTAAGGCAAGAAAATCATGAGATGAAGGTTCTGGGTTTTCTCTGATGAAGCGTAGACAGTCGAATTCTGTACTAGCTGAGTCAGAACTGGTTCTGGCAACGGGATCAGCTTCAGGTGTAGTTCTGTTATCAATGGAAACCATACACTGCCTGGCCACTTGTGGGCCACTATCGCTGCCCTCCCCTGAAAGGATCTCAATTTGTCGAGGGCTTTCAACAATAGGTTGGTTGGTGGGAACAGGTAAATCCTGGACCATCTGTTCCAATCCAGGGACATTGCGTCCGTTGCTTCCGCTAGAGGATCCTTGTACGGGGCTATTTACTGGGCCAACTTCTTGTTGTCGCTCATTGCGAAGAGATCTACCTGCAATCCTGGGACTTTGCTCAATATGAAGGAGAATGATCCTGCGTCTAGGGACCATTCGGACTCTATCGGGTTGAACCTGGATAGAGCGTCCGCCGTCACATTACGGAATCCTTGAAGGTGGACTGCTGATAAGTGCCATTTCATCTTCTTGAACAGATGAAAGATGGCTAGTATCACATGATTTAACTGAGGCGATCTTGAACCCTGTCGATTTATGCATCTCATAACCACTTCGCTGTCTAGGACCAGACGAACGTGGATTGAGTGGCGAAGTTTCAGTTTCTTCAAGGAAAGAAACACTGCCATGGCTTCCAGATAGTTGATGTGGAAGGTTCTGAAGAGGGGAGACCAAGTTCCTTGCACTTTCCGATGATGAGAATGACCCCCCCCCCCCCCTCCCCATCCTTCCTTTGAGGCATCCGTGTGGACGGTGACTGCAGGAGGAGGTGGTTGCAAGGATACCTTTCTTCTTAAGTTCTTCGCTTCCAACCATGGCTTGAGAATCGATCGCAGACGATTTGGTAATGGTCTTTGTAGATCTCTTCGATCATTGTAATCGTATTTTCTCCAGATCCCTGATGCATCTTTTAACTGTGCTCTCAAAAGTGGGTCCATCAAAGAGGCAAACTGGAGAGACCCCAACACTCTCTCCTGTTGTCTTCTTGATATCCTTCGGGATTGAAGAAGACTTTTGACGGCCCTTGCTATCTCCTTTCTCTTTGCTTTTGGCAAGGAGAGGCAATGTGACTGTAAGTCCCAGTGAATTCCCAGCCACTGGAACTTTCGAGCCGGAGACAGCCGAGACTTCTTCAGGTTTAGCTTGAATCCTAGGTACTCTAGGAATTGGATCACTTTTCTGGAGGCTTGCACGCATTCTTCCTTGGATGCTGCCCACACCAGCCAGTCGTCCAGGTAGGCCATCACCTGAACACCTTTGAGGCGTAGTTGTCGAATAACTGCGTTCGCAAGCTTTGTGAATATTCTCGGTGCAATGTTCAAACCGAAGGGCATGGCTCTGAAAACGTATTTTCTTTTATGGAGCTTGAACCCTAGGTAGGGGGAAACCTGACGGTTGATTGGTACATGCCAGTAAGCATCCGTCATATCTATGGAGACTGTGTATGCCCGTTTGGGCTGAAGGGTCCTTATGTGCTGAAGCGTCAGCATTCTGAACTTGTAGTTCACAATGAACTTGTTGAGTGGTGATAAGTCCAGAATGACTCTGAGCTTTTCCGAATCCTTACTCGGAACACAGAATAGCCTTCCTTGGAAATTGATGGACTTTGCTTTCCTTATGACTCTCTTGTCTAATAGCTCTTGAACATATTCTTCCAGAACTGGGGTTGAAGGTTGGAAGAAATGAGGAAAGCTTGGTGGAGTTGAGTTCCAACCCCGCCCCAGTCCCATCTTGATCAGGCTGTGGGCCCAAGGATCGAAGGTCCACCGATCCTGAAAGTGTAGAAGTCTCCCTCCTACCGGCAGCATCTCATTTTGAGTGCTGGTTGGAGGATTTACCTCCTTGGCCATGACCATCTTTGTTGCCTCTTCCATCTAGAGGAGCCCCAAAAGGAGCCTCGAAACTTTGGCTTAGAAGAAGCCGATTGCCTTTCATAAGCTGGGGTGAAAACTGGTGATTGAGACGCCAGTGGTTGGGGCACCAGTTGAAAGATAGTGGTGGGTTGTGCCACCGTCTGGGACACTGTGGCCACGGGAAGCTGTTGCTGTCTTGGCCGAGAGGCGAAGCGAGGCCGCTTTGACTTGTTCTTCGGCTGGGGACCCCCATCAGCGGAAGATTTTCTCTTCGAAGACAAGCCCCATTTGGAGAGGAGATTCCTATTCTCCGAAGCAGCCTTATCTACGACCTCCTTGACCACATCATTAGGAAAGAGGTCTTTTCCCCAGATATTAGAAGCTATCAGCTTCCTAGGTTCGTGTTTCACAGAAGCGGAAGCAAACACGAACTCCCTAAAGGCCGTCCTGGCTCTGATAAAGTTGTACAGATCTTTAGTTACTGTAGCCAAGTGAGCCTTGGCAAAGACCATATACATATCTGGGGTATCAGGAATGCTAGCCATCGTTTCTAGCCCTGTTTGTAGAGACATGGACGCAGCCAAGCGTTCCTTAGTCTCGTGTTCTCTCTTCAGGAGAAACTCTGACAGCTTTGGGAGGTCCTCGTTGAACTGACGTCCAGCGATATCGGCCTCCAACTTCCCAACTGAGAAGGTAACATGAACGTCCTTCCAGTCTTTGTCGTCTGAAGGGAAAGCAAGGGAGAAAGGCTTACTTTCTTCTAGCGTGGGGCAGGGTTTTCCTGCCCTTACGGCCTTCAGGGCTGCTTTAAACCCTTTATCCATAAAGGGAAAAGCACATTGAGGGTCAGCAATAAACGATGGATGTTTCTTGCTTAAGGCCGGCACCTTTGAGCTAGTGAATGCCCTCTCTTTTAATTTCGATGTAAGCATCGCTTGTGCCTTAGCAAGCTCAAGGACAATTACTTCCTTGGGCTCAGTCTCTTCTTTCGAGGCCGGTTCAGTTCTGAGCCGGACATAACAATCCGGGTAGGACGCTCTGCTGGGCCAGAACTCAATTTCCTCTACTGGTACGGTACCCAGTTTCTCCGAGAGGAAAATCTTGCCTGCTGGCATAGGCATGTGCTCCGCATACCTCCATGGGTTAACGTCGGAGAACACAGGAAGGTCCTTAACATTTAACTTCTTCGGGGTTAAACGCGAAGAAACTAACTGTTCGATTTCCGACAGGAAAGTAGTCTCTTTCTTGGTAGACCTCTTCTGTAAGTCATATACCATGGACATCAGGGATTGAAGAGTATTTGTAATCGCCTCCAATTGAGGCGGTTGCGAAGAGGTTGAGGGTGCTGGTTCGGCCACAGCCGTTGAAGAAACCGAAACCGTTTCAACGTTTTCCACATCACTAGTAGGAGGAACAACTGCCTCCTGTTCCGACTCTTCCACGAGGAGATTCTTCTCGGTCTCCTCGGAAACGACAGACATATTGTCGTCCAGGTGGATACTCTCCAAAGTATCCCCAACGTCAGGTTCTCTAGGCTTCTGAACCTGAATCTGCACCAAGGGGATTGAAGGTTTTGTCTGGGGAATGATGGAATCATCACGAGCTCCGGGGAAGAGAGTCCCTCATCCTAACATTAGGAAGGTATGGGCCCGAGGTGTTCTTCTGAAAACCTCTTACCCATTTACGCAGTGTAGCCCTAGCTGCATCCCCAGTAGACTTTTGTTCATCAAAAGCCTCCTTTACCAACTTCTCACACACGGTACATACCTCTGGGTCCCAGTACTTGAGGGCCCCTTTGGTGACAGAACAGCGGGCGTGAGACCTAAACACGCCATGTCCGTAGAAGTCCTTGCTGCGGACCCTACAAAAGTTGTTCTCGCACTCGGGATGCTCCTCCTGTAAAGAAAAGAAAAGCAAATGAGTTTTCTGTGAAATCTTCAGATTTCAACATAACATAAATTATTATATTTAGCTTGGATAGGGTAAGCTATAATGTAGGAAAGACACCTACATGTGTTTCCCGTTCAGCCATTTGCTATGACCTCCTCCCATATTGAACTAGGAAATTCATAAAGAATTAAATAACAGAGGGAATATCCAAGATATGTAGTGTCTTCTTGACATATCCTCTTATAATGTTCAATATAGTGGATAAATTTAATGGACATAACCATTAATATAGAAGAGAATCAACTCTCTATGCGATGGTCTCACAAATGGCTGCTCAAGAACCACTTGCAGGTTGAAAAAATTACTATATTTTTCTAGGTACAGCAGTATGTTGGGCTAGCCAGTATATGCCAGCAGGCCGGCGTCTGCCGGGCCTGCCGGCAACTGCTGGCTATTAAAATTAAAATTATGGATGGAAGGCATAGGCCAGCTGCCGACAAGCTACACAGTTGCCGGTAGACGGGCCTAGAAAAACCCTACCAACGGCCACCGATCAACGGTGTCCAAGGTAAGGGATGATAGTGAACTGTTAGCCTAACCATCCAAAATAGCCGGCAGAATTAAATGCCGGCGGTAGCCCATGATTGACAGTAAAAGAGAAAGATAAGGATAGAAGACGGCAAAGGATCAGCTATGTCGTCTACATCCTGAAAGAGTGTGCCAGTGGAAGAGGGAAATAAATTCGGGGGCTTCCACTCAACCATATCCCATCTTAAGGCATATGGAAGGCAGTCCAAGGGAGGACTCTAAGGTACACTCAAAGATATGAGGTTATCTGTCAGCGAGCTAACTAGCCGCAGACAGAAAAACTCATGTCAGGTTTACAGACGTCCACAGGAGCATATGTAGAACCACGGCCATAAGGGTGTTGGTTCATTCAACACTAAAGAGATGGCGGGGAAGGGGTGAATAGTCCGTAAGCAAAGTAATACCCTAAGGCATTACCTAACCTGACGGATTCTGTCCTCATAGTAACCTCAAATAGGGGAAATCAATTCCCCAGGTTGGGTTAGGCAATGAGAGAACGTCCGAAAATGAACTCAAGAGAACAGAATCTCATACCAGGAATCAAAACAGAGAAGAATCCTATCTTCCAGTTAAGAACCCCTAATACAGGACTGTCTGCTAGACCCATAAAGAGGAAATTGTAAAACAATAACCTTTTTGGGCTCAAGCCATGACGTCCTGATGGAAGGTTCCTTCGGTAGCTTCCTTGGGTATATTTAACTACAAGGATATTCCCAGAGAACTAAACCATAGGTTATCACAGAATTCTAACTTCTGGTGCGAGTATCCTAAAGGTTTCCCTTTAAGACATCGTATATCAACAGGGGACACATGCATTAACACACCACATAGCTATCTGCCCCCCCTAATAGAGTTAACACTTCGATATGGAAAGGTGGAGAATAACTGGGGAGCTGTTCCACAGTTACACTCGTCCGTGGCTACTTTTGGTACTCAAAACGTAAACAAACGGGCGCCATTGCTAAATGACGTCACGTCCGTCCCCATCCTTCTCCTTGTAGCTACCTTGCTTAGACGGATTTCCCCTTGTGCGATTTTTATCGACTTGCATCGCCGTTATGTCTTTACCTTCAGCCTCGCCTTTTTCTGGAAAGTTGAGTACCAGGTCCCAGTATTGTTTAAATAAGCTCTGGCCGTAAAGTAACTTCTACTTTTCGTAATATTTCGTGTTTTGTGGCTGAGCTGTGCTGCTACCGGACACGCCATTTTATGGCGGAGCTGTTCTCTTGCATGCCTTATTTAACTAGCCAGAACAGCTTTTTCCGGCCTCTTAACTAATTGATATTGTTAGTTATTTAGTCTTCATAGCTAGGAACTTCATATATCGTGTTTTAACACTCTATTATCCGGTCATCGTTCGACCCCATAATAGATCGCTAGCTTAGCCCCTAGGCTAGATTGCCTAGCACTTGTGTTCATGCATGATATATTCCAGTGATCCTAGGTCAAGTTATGAAGATAGTGGCATTATTTATCATACTGTTAACTGTGATGTAAGTGTTTTTCGCCTTCAGGGACCATATAGGGGACCGGTTTGATTGCGTTCCTTTCTAACCTAACCTAAATGTAGGAACCCCTATATGCTCCCTACATCCCCTGCCTACGGGCATTCCCTCTGCGTGGCCAAGCTTCCCCTTCTATATAGGGGAATCTTGTCCACAATCAGAGTATTTATCGCTTCTCTGTCTACCCTAAGGGAATGATCCCCCCTTAGGGTTTCGACCGAGAAAGAGGAACGGCTCTGTCCTTCCTCAGTTGCTTATGGTTAGGTTACTCACCCTTCCCTGCAACTTGCGATGTGTCTTTCAGCCTACCTAGCATGGGAATTAACACTCCTTATCTAGGTTAGGCCTTGGGGGGGGGGGGCTAGTTCTGTACTTTTATAGTTTGAGACGGTGCTCTTGCACCGTTCTCATTCTGGTTACCTACCCTAGGCTAGGGAGCGTCCTCCCTTTCCTTGGTGGCCGTTCTTGTACAGAGCCTCCCCTATGGAAGACCCCTCTTCTTCTCCCTCCCCACCTATCCCTTTGGTGTAGGCTAGCCCATACATAGGCTTGCCTATACACATCAGTCCCTAGTCCTACAACTCTTCCCCTGGGTGGAGTGATAGGGCTATCTTGATCTCCTGCTGAGCAGGCCGTTCTGGTACACATACCCTTCATAGCATTCTATGGGGGTAGCCACTGGCAGCGATTTGTCCAGCAGGGGGTTCCCCCTCTTGAGTGTACTCTAACCCTCCCTTGGGTTACCCTGGCACCCGGCCGGCTGCCAGCCCCCTGCCATTGGATGCTAGGAGTATCTACTCCTATCATGTGTACACTCTCTCTGGAGGGATGCCGGAGGGGTATGTGGTCTTATCCCTCCAATCCCTCCTTATCTGTCTCTCCATCTACCCTGGTGCCGGTCCCTTGCCGCCTCTACTGCCGGCGATATCGCCCTACACTTTGGTGACTCTCCCTCTCATAAGATACCCAACCTCCTCTAAGTCGTCAGCCTTCCATGTGCCGGGGGCTGCCGCCTTCCGTCGGCATACAACCGATGATCCACCCCTCCCTTACCAAGTTTCGGTTGTCCGACCTTCGGGCCGGCCTCCGGCGTGCCGGCATTGATTGTCGGCGGTCTGGGTATACTACCATATACTTTATTGTCTTATGAACTGATCACCAAGCCGTCAGCCTTAGGCTGCCGGAGCCGCCACCTCCCGCCGGTGTACCGCCGCTGTGCCGAAGGTCGCCAAGTTGGTTTTATGCTTAGATTCTCAATGTGTCTGTCTTAATGCCTTACACCCTGCTGGAGCGGCCTCCGGCGTGCCGTCGGCCTGCCGGCACCCTCCGGAGGCGCCAAGGGACATGCACCCCTTCTACTACCTGTCGACAACATGCCGACAGTCCTACACTGCAGCCAGATGGCTTAGCCACTTCTATATATAGGTATTGTCTTATCATCCTACTAGTGGCTGGGCTGTCTTCTTGCACATTACAATTTTCCAGCATACTCTGTGTGTCTTAGCACGGCCGGTTGCCAGAACCTAGATCTATACGGGGTCTCCCATTACCCCTTTACCCCAAGGAACTGAGCGGTCTCAGTCCCTGATACACCTCGCAGGCAATCTCTGCTAGAAATTAGCTTCTACCCACCACGTTGATCCATGTGGATTTCCGTTTTGTGTCCCTCGATCACAAATTAAATTGCCTATTGATAAGGTTACGGTAACCGACTGGGCGGGATTCACAAGTATGTGTCTATCTACTTCCTTTCCCGCTCCTATTCTCAAACATTACAATATTCATGAATTATTTAATGTTAGATGAAATTTTGACTACTTAAAATTTAACCTTAGAGTAATGTAAGTCATTCTTATGCCTTCCATATACTCATGATCTCTTTCCTTTACAGGAGGAGTATATGAAGTGTGAACACAACTTCTGCGGAGTGAAACGCCCGGACTTCTACGGGCACACGGCGTGTCGGACCCACGCCCCCTGCCCCGCCAAGAAAGGCGACCTGAAATATTTTGACCCACAGCACTGTACAGTCTGCAAGAGTCGTCTGGTCGAAGCGGTCGACAATCCTCCTTCAGGGGAGGTAAGGGACAACGCTCGGGAGAAGCTACACAAGTGGGTGCGTGGCTTCCAGAAGAACGCCACCGGACGGTATCTCGCTACCGAAGATTTGAGGGTCTTGCTATTTCCGAAGCCATCAAAAGACTCAGTGGTCCCCAGTGATCAGATTCCCACCGTCCAGATAGTGGTGGAACCTGATGTTGTCATGGCCCAGTCCATGCATGAGTGCCGTCTAGATTCCGACAAGGTGGAACGTATGTCGGAAGTGTCGGAAACTACGGAGAGGAACCTCATGGGCGAGGAGCTCGACTATGAGGAAGATCAGGTGGAATACCCTGATTCGGAGCATGAGGTAGCTCCCACTCCTACCCCTGCACCAACTCCTATGCCGACCGAGGAATCCCTTCCTTCAACGTCTGCCACCCCGGATTCTATCCCATCAGGCACTCAGGAGGTCTTCAAGATGCTTGAAGCCCTCATGGATAAGAAACTTCGCGAGACCCACGAGCTATTCAGGTCTAACCTAGGAAGTTTTAAGCAACCGAAACGGATTTCAGTTAAGGACCTCCCTGCCTGCTCCGATACTAACCCATAGAGGTATGCCGAGCACATGCCGATCACCACGGGCAAGATCTTCATCAGTGAGAAGGTCGGCTCGATCGCGTTGGAAGAAGTGGAGTTCTTCTCGAACTTTGAGGCTTATCCGGACTGTTACGTCCGACTCAGGTCCGAACCCGCCTCTAAAGAAGAGACCGAACCGAAGGAGGTAATTGTGTTCGATCTCTCGAAGGCCCAGGCTATGCTAGCCAACACGGTGAAGAGTAGGGGCTTCACCAATTCCAAGATGCCGGCTCTTAGTAAAAAGCACCCAACCTTCGTCGCACCGAACAATGCGACCTTCCCCTTTATAGAAAAGGCCTTCACTGCGGTACATAAAGCAGTGGAAGAAGGGAAACCTTGCCCTGTACTGGAGGAGTGCAGGCCCTTCTCCCTGACTACTCCCCCTGATGATAGACACTGGAAAGACGTCCAGTCAACATTCACAGTGGGGAAGCTAGAGCCTGACGTTGCTGGTCGTCAGTTTAATGAGGACCTCCCAAAACTCAACGATCACCTCCTTCGTAGGGAACAAGATACGAAGGAGAGGCTTGTCGCATCAATGTCCCTCCAGGTACAGCTTGAAGTCATGGCCGGTGACACTAGGATTCCAGACTTCTACATGGTCCTTGCCAAAACCCATTTGGCAACTGTCATGAAGGACCTGTACAGCTTCACTAGGGCTCGCAGAGCCTGTCGTGAATTCGTGTTCGCGAACGCTACGGTGAGACACGAACCCCGGAGGCTGATTTCCTCCAATATCTGGGGTAAAAACCTCTTTCCCTCCTCCCTAGTGAAAGAGATCGCTGACAAAGCCGCCACGGAGAACAGGAACCTTCTCCATAAGTGGGGCATGTCGAAGAAAAGAAAATCCTCTCAGGACGATGGCCCTCGACCTAAGAGGAAACCTCAGAAACCAAAACCCCAGCAACGTCAACAGAGACGGCAGTTTCCGGGTTCCGCTACTCCCCAAGTGGCAGCTCAGCCACAACAGACCTTTCAGCTGGTCACCCAACCGATGGTCTCTCAGTCACCGGTCTTTACCCCTGCATTTGAGCAGCAAACCACTACCTTTCGTCCCAAAGGTAGAGGCTCAAACAGAGGTTCAGGCAGGGATGTGTCTCGCCGCCCCTCCAGAGGCAGAGGAGGAAGGGGAGCTAGCAGCCGAGGTAGCAAACCCTTGGGAAGCCAGAAGCAATGAAGTGCTTCCTGTGGGAGGAAGACTCCGCCAATTCCAGGACCGTTGGACCTTCGATCCCTGGGCACACAGCATCGTCAAGAAGGGACTAGGCTGGAGCTGGACACAACAAACCCCAGCCTTCCAGCAATTTTTCCAACAGTCAACCCCCCTCTTGGAAGAGTATGTCCTAGAACTCTTGAACAAGAAGGTGATAAGGAGGGTAAAGTCAACCAGGTTCCAAGGGAGACTATTTTGCGCCCCCAAGAAGAACTCCGACATTCTAGACTTATCCCCCCTCAACAAGTTCATTGCGAACAACAAGTTCAAGATGCTGACTCTTCAACAAATAAGGACCCTCCTGCCTCAAGGGTCCTACACGGTCTCTATAGACCTGGCGGATGCCTACTGGCACGTTCCAATGAACCATCACTCTTCCTCCTACCTAGGATTTCGACTCCAAAGGAAAAGTTACCCCTTCAGGGCCATGCCCTTCGGGCTCAACGTGGCCCCACGGATCTTCACCAAGCTGGCAGATGCCATCGTTCAACAGCTCCGCCTTCGCAGCGTCCAAGTGATGGCTTACCTAGACGACTGGCTGGTCTGGGCGACATCGCCCGAAGATTGTGTACGATCCTGCAACAAAGTCACCCAGTTCCTAGAACACCTGGGATTCAAGATAAACACTGAGAAATCTCGCCTCCCTCCAGCTCAGAAGTTCCAATGGCTAGGAATCCATTGGGATCTTCAGTCACACCGCCTTTCCATCCCACAGAAGAAAAGGAAGGAAATAGCAGGGTCTGTCAAAAAACTGCTGAAATCCAAACTGATCTCAAGACGACAGCAGGAACAAGTTCTAGGCTCTCTACAGTTCGCCTCTGTGACAAACCAAGTGCTTCGTGCACAGCTAAAGGATGCCGCGGGAGTCTGGAGACGTTCTGCGTCCATCGCTCGAAGAGACCTCAAGAGACGGCTCCCAAACAGACTTCGGTTACTCTTAAAGCCGTGGTCGGAAGCAAAGGCCCTGAAAAGGTCCATCCCTCTTCAACACCCACCTCCATCACTCAACAACCACACGGACGCTTCGCTGAAGGGTTGGGGAGGTCACTCCCACCAACGACAGGTTCAAGGAACATGGTGTCCCCTATTCAAGACGTTTCACATCAACATCTTGGAGGCCATGGCGGTCCTTCTCACTCTGAAGAAACTCTCTCCGCCTCCCTCGATCCACATTCGTCTGACTCTGGACAACTCGGTGGTAGTCAGATGTCTCAATCGTCAGGGCTCGAGATCGCCCCAGATAAATCAGGTACTTCTTCCGATCTTCCGTCTGGCAGAAAAGAAGAAATGGCACCTGTCTGCAGTTCACCTACAAGGATTCCGCAACGTGACGGCGGACGCTCTATCACGGACAAACCCAATAGAGTCGGAATGGTCTCTAGACGCAAGATCATTCTCCTTCATCTCTCGCCAAGTCCCGGAACTTCAGATCGATCTCTTCGCAACGAGCGACAACAATCAACTTCCTCGTCATGTGGCCCCGTACGAGGACCCCAAGGCAGAAGCAGTGGACGCCATGTCACTGGATTGGAACAGATGGTCCAGGATATACCTGTTCCCTCCCCCCAACCTTCTGCTGAAAGTCCTCTCCAAACTGAGAACCTTCAAAGGGACAGCGGCCCTAGTGGCTCCCAAGTGGCCCCGGAGCAATTGGTAACCCCTGGTCCTGGAGCTGCAGCCCAAGCTGATTCCCATCCCGGGCCCAGTTCTCTCTCAGCAAGTACAGAAGTCGACTGTCTTCGCTTCATCACTGAAAGTCAGGGACCTTCATCTCATGATTTTCTCTCCCTAGCCGCGAAGAAAGGGTTTGGGATCTCGAAGAAAAGTCTAGACATCCTCGAGGAATACAAGACCGAATCCACACGACGGCAATACGAATCATCCTGGAGAAAGTGGGTCTCGTTCATCAAAGCAAAAAATCCTATGGAAATCACCATTGATTTTTGCATGTCCTTCTTCATTCACCTTCATGGACAAGGCTTAGCAGCCAACACGATTTCTACCTGCAAATCGGCTTTGACTAAACCACTACTGTACGCCTTCCAGATTGATCTGTCCAGCGATATCTTCAATAAACTACCAAAGGCATGCGCTAGACTACGCTCAGCACCTCCGCCAAAACCTATCTCCTGGTCCCTGGACAAGGTGCTCCATTTTGCCTCTAACTTGGACAACGATTCGTGCCCTCTCAAGGATCTGACTCAAAAAGTTATATTTCTTTTTGCTCTCGCCTCGGGAGCCCGAGTCAGCGAAATAGTGGCATTATCAAGAGACGAGGGTCATATCCTGTTTGCAGATACAGGAGAACTTACCCTCTTCCCTGATCCGACGTTTCTCGCAAAAAACGAATTACCCACCAAGAGATGGGGCCCCTGGAGAATCTGCCCCCTGAAGGAAGATGTCTCTCTATGTCCAGTAGAGAGTCTCAAGGTCTATCTTCGAAGAACTTCAGACTTCGGTGGAAGTCAACTCTTCAAAGGAGAAACATCGGGTAGCGACCGGTCACTGAAACAACTAAGAGCGAAAATCACCTACTTCATTCGCAGAGCGGATCCTGACAGTACACCCGCAGGTCACGATCCTAGAAAAGTCGCATCATCTCTGAATTTCTTCCAGAGTATGGATTTCGAAAGCCTCAAGAGCTTCACAGGGTAGAAATCGTCGCGCGTTTTCTTCAAGCACTACGCGAAGCAAGTGCATGAAGTCAAACATTTCGTGGTAGCCGCAGGTAGTGTTATGAAACCTGTCGTTTAACTCTGCATAGAACAGCGAGTTACTTGGGACTTTAACACTACGGGTGTTTGTGTTGACCCTCGTGTGATACATAGTGATTTCATGGACACTTAGTGTTTCTAATAGACTGTTCTTACCAAGGTGAAATGTCATAGACTTCACATGAGTGCCACATGCCTTAGGGCATGATGTGTTTTTTCTTTGATAAAGACTGACGTTCCTCTGGAACTTGTGCTTTCTAATTTTTAGATTTCTTTCAGATTCAAGATTGAAGTCTTCTAATTTCTATGTACATTATTTATTATTGTAAATTAACTTTACATCCTTTATTGCATTTATTACTACTATAACCTGCAATTTATGAAATAAAATGTCTATTTTATTACTTGTGCATCTCTCTTCGCTCCTATTTACACTATGAAATACATGAATGTCATAGTTTCATTTACCCCTTTCCTTTGAAATGAGAAGAATAATATATTTTGTCTGTATTATATACTCACCTATGCTGTGTAATATTCCTACTTGAATACTTACCTTCGCCATACCTTCGAGACCAGATTGTTCTCTAACCATGGAATATAGTGATTAACTATCACTTATCTACTCTTGAGAATGTTCCTACACGAATATTGACCATTCTGTCTTGTCTCCGAGTCCTTCATGAATCTCCGCAGGGTGAGTAGCCCTTCGATGACCACTTTGAATTTTGGTATAACCCGTTGGGACTTCTCTGCCAGGGGGGCAGGAAGCTGGATCCCCACGGAACCACCTCTACCGAGGTCACATTACATACCTCTATTTGAAGCCCTTGGCACTTACTCTAATAAGGGGAAATTTTCCACGATACATTGATTCTCTGGTACTCTTCCATCAGGACGTCATGGCTTGAGTCCAAAAAACGGATTTTGAGCGAAGCGAAAAATCTATTTTTGGGTAAGATAGCCATGACGTCCTGATGGACCCTCCCTGCTATTCTAGTCCAGCCTTTCAGGCCCCGCCCTGTCCTGCTGTATCATGGAGATTAGCAAGGAGCTGGCATCAGGATGAGGACGGACGTGACGTCATTTAGCAATAGCGCCCGTTTGTTTACGTTTCGAGTACCAAAAGTAGCCACGGACGAGTGTAACTGTGGAATAGCTCCCCAGTTATTCTCCACCTTTCCATATCGAAGTGTTAACTCTATATGGGGTGCAGATAGCTATGTGGCATGTTAATACATGCGTCCCCTGTTGATATACGATGTCTTAAAGGGAAACCTTTAGGATACTCGCACCAGAAGTTAGAATTCTGTGATAACCTGTGGTTTAATTCTCTGGGAATATCCTTGTAGTTAAATATACCCAAGGAAGCTACCGAAGGAACCTTCCATCAGGACGTCATGGCTATCTCACCCAAAAATAGATTTTTCGCTTCGCTCAAAATCCGTTTATTGATAAACAATAGATAACAAGGTCAAAGTGCATTTTTTGGGCTCAAGCCATGACGTCCTGATGGAAGGTTCCTTCGGTAGCTTCCTTGGGTATATTTAACTACAAGGATATTCCCAGAGAATTGAACCACAGGTTATCAAAGATTTCTAACTTCTGGTGCGATTACCCTAAAGGTTTCCCTCTAGGATATCGTATATCAACAGAGGACGTATGTATTAACACGCCACATAGCTATCTGCACCCCATATAGAGTTAACACTTTAATATGGAAAGGTGGAGAATAACTGGGGAGCCGTTCCACAGTTACACTCATCCATGGCTGCTTTTGGTACCCGAAACGTAAACAAACGGGCGCCATTGCTAAATGACATCACGTCCGTCCTCATCCTTCTGCTTGTAGCGCCTTGCTCTAGTCGGATTTCCTCTTGTGCGATTTTCATCGACTTACATCGCCGTTATGTCTTTACCTTCAGCCTCGCCTTCTTCTGGAAAGTTGAGTACCAGGTCCCAGTATTGTTTAAATAAGCTCTAGCCGTAAAGTAACTTCTACTTTTCGTAAAATATTGTGTTTTGTGGCAGAGCTGTGCCGCTACCGGACGCGTCATTTTATGGCGTCTCTGTTCTTTTGCATGCCTTATTTAGCTAGTCAGAACAGCTTTATCCGGCCTCTTAACTAATTGATATTGTTAGTTACTTAGTCTTCATAGCTAGGAGTTACATATATCCTGTTTTAACGCTCAACTACTCGGTCGTTGTTCGACCCCATACTAGATCGCTAGCTTAGCCCCTAGGCTAGATAGCCTAGCACTTGTGTTCATGCATGATATATACCAGTGATCCTAGGTTAAGTTATGAAGATTGTGGCATTATTTAACATACTGTTAACTGTGATGTAAGTGTTTTCGCCTTCAGGGACCATATAGGGGATCGGTTTGATTGCGTTCCTTTCCAACCTAACCTAAATGTAGGAACCCTTATATGCTCTCCTAATCCCCTGCCTGCAGGCATTCCCTCTGTGTGGCCATGCTTCCCCTTCTATATAGGGGAATCTTGTCCACAATCAGAGTATTTATCGCTTCTCTGTCTACCCTAAGGGAATGATCCCCCCTTAGGGTTGCGACCGAGAAATAGGAACGGCTCTGCCCTTCCACAGTTGCATCTGGTTGGGTTACTCATCCCTTCCTGCAACTTGAGATGTGTCTTTCAGCCTACCTAGCCTAGGAATTAACTCTCCTTATCTAGGTTAGGCTTTGGGGGGGGGGGGCTAGTTTTGTACTTTTATAGTTTGAGACAGTACTCCTGTACCAATCTCATTCTGGTTACCCAACCTAGACTAGGGAGCGTTCTCCCTATCCTTTGGTGGCCGTTCTTGTACAGAGCCTCCACTTTGAAAGACCCCTCTTCTTCTCCCTCCCCACCTATCCCTTTGGTGTAGGCTTGCCTATACACATCTGTCCTTAGTCCTACAGCTCCTCCCCTGGGGTGGAGTGGTAGGGCTATCTTTTTCTCCTGCTGAGCTGGCCGCTCTGGTACATATACCCTTCATAGCATTCTCTGGGGGTAGCCACTGGCAGCGGTTCGGCCAGCAAGGGGTCCCCCCTCTTGAGTGCACTCTAACCCTCCCTTGGGTTACCCCAGGCACCCGGCCGGCTGCCGGCCCCCTGCCGTTGGATGCTAGGAGTACCTACTCCTTTCATGAGTGCATTCTCTCTGGAGGGATGCCGGAGGGGTATGTGGTCTTACTCCTCCAATCCCTCTTTACCTGTCTCTCCTTCTATCATGGTGCCGGTCCCTTGAAGCCTCTACTACCGGCGATACTGCCTTACCTTTGGTGACACTCTTTCATAAGATTCCCCCCCTCCTCTAAGTCGTCAGCCTTCCGTGTGCCGGAGACTGCCACCTTCCGTCAGCATACAGCCGATGTCCCACCCCTCCCGTTACCTAGTTTCAGCTGGCTGACCTTCGGGGCCGGCCGCCGGCGTGCCGGCATTGATTGCCGGCGGTCTAGTTATACTACCATATACATAATTATCTTATGAACTGATCCAAGCTCACCAGTCCGTCAGCCGTCGGCTGCCGGCGCCGCCGCCTCCTGCCGGCGACCCGCCGCTGTGCCGGCGGTCGCCAAGATGGTATTATGCTTAGATACTCAATGTGTCTGTCTTGATACCTTCTACCCTGCTGGATCGGCCTCCGGCGTGCCGTCGGCCTGCCGGCACCCTCCAGAGACGTCAAGGGACATGCACCCCTTCTCATACCTGCCGACAACATGTCGACAGTCATCACACTGCAGCCAGATGGCTTAGCCACTTCTATATATAGGTATTTTCTTACCATCTAAATCTGTGGCTGTGCTATCTGCTTGCAAATTACAATATTCCAGCATACTCTGTGTGTCTTAGCACGGCCGATTGCCGGAACCTATATCTGATACGGGGTCTCCTATTACCCTTCTACCCCAGGGAACTAAGTGGTCTCAGCCCCTGATACACCTCGCAGGTAATTCCTGTTAGAGGCTTAGCTTCTACCCACCACGGTTTATCCACATGGATTTCCGTTTTGTGACCTTCGGCCACAAAAGAAATTGCCTAATGATAAGGTTACGGTAACCGGCTGGGCGGGATTCACAAGTATGTGTCTATCTACTTCCATTCCTGCTCTCTACTCTCAAACATTAAAATACTTATGAATTATTTAATGTTTTAAATAAAATTCTGATTAATTAATCTTAATCTTAGAATAATGTAAGTCATTCTTATGTCTTCCATGTACTCATGATCTCTTTCTTTTACAGGAGGAGTATATGAAGTGCGAAAGCAACTTCTGCGGAGTGAAGCGCCCGGACTTCTACGGGCACAAGGCGTGTCGGACCCACACCCTCTGCGCCGCCAAGAAAGGCGACCTGAAATTCTGGGACCCGCAGCACTGTACAGTCTGCAAGAGTCGTCTGGTCGAAGCGTTCGACAATCCTCCTTCAGCGGAGGCAAGGGACAACGCTCAACAGAAGCTACGCAAGTGGGTGCGGGGCTTCCAGAAGAACGCCACCGGACCGTATCTCGCCACCGAAGATTTGAGGGCCTTGCTGTTTCCAAAGGCATCTAAAGACTCAGTGGTCCCCAGTGATCAGATTCCCACCGTCCAGATAGTGGTGGAACCTGATATTGTCATGGCCCAGTCCATGCATGAGTACTGTCTTGATTCTGACAACGCGGAACGTATGTCGGAAGTGTCAGAAACAACGGAGACGAACCTCATGGGCGAGGAGCTCGACTATGAGGAAGATCAGGTGGAATACCCTGATTCAGAGCATGAGGTCGCTCCCACTCCTACCCCCGCACCGACTCCTGCACCGGCCGAGGAACCCGTTCCTTCGACTTCTGCCACCCCGGACCCTCTCCCATCAGGCACTCAGGAGGTCTTCAAGATGCTTGAAGCCCTCATGGAAAGAAAACTTCGCGAGACCCACGAGCTATTCAGGTCTAACTTAGGAAGTTTTGAACAACCGAAACGGATTTCGGTTAAGGACCTCCCTGCATGCTCGGATACTAATCCATGGAGGTATGCCGAGCACATGCCGATCACCACTGGCAAGATCTTCATCAGTGAAAAGGTCGGCTCGATCGTGTTGGAAGAAGTGGAATTCTTCCCGAATTTCGAGGCTTATCCGGACTGTTACGTCCGGCTCAGGTCTGAACCAGCCTCTAAAGAAGAGACCGAACCGAAGGAGGTAATCGTGTTCAATCTCGCGAAGGCCGAGGCTATACTAGCCAACGCGGTGAAGAGTAGGGGCTTCACCAACTCCAAGATGCCGGCGCTTAGCAAAAAACACCCAACCTTCGTTGCGCCGAACAATGCGACCTTCCCCTTTATAGAAAAGGCCTTCACTGCGGTATTGAAAGCAGTGGAAAAAGGGAAACCTTGCCCTGTACTGGAGGAGTGCAGACCCTTCTCCCTTACTGTTCCCCCTGATGATAGACACTGGAAAGACGTCCAGTCAACATTCACAGTGGGGAAGTTAGAGCCTGACGTCGCCGGTCGTCAGTTTAATGAGGACCTCCCAAAGCTTAATGATCACCTCCTTCGTAGGGAACAGGATACGAAGGAGAGGCTTGCCGCATCGCTGTCCCTCCAGGTACAGCTCGAAGTCATGGCTGGAGACACTAGAATCCCGGACTTCTACATGGTCCTAGCCAAAACACATTTAGCAACGGTAATGAAGGACCTGTATAGCTTCACTAGGGCTCGCAGAGCCTGTCGTGAATTCGTGTTTGCAAACGCGACGGTGAAACACGAACCCAGCAGGCTGATTTCCTAGCTAGCGGCCGAGGTGGCAAATCCTCGGGAAACCAGAAGCAATGAAGTGCTTCCGGTGGGAGGAAGACTCCGCCAATTCCAGGATCGTTGGACCTTCAATCCCTGGGCACACAGCATCGTCAAGAAGGGACTAGGCTGGAGCTGGACACAACAACCCCCAGCCTTCCAGCAATTCTTCCAACAGTCAACCCCCCTCCTGGAAGAATACGTCCTAGAACTCTTGAACAAGAAGGTGATCAGGAGGGTAAAGTCAACCAGGTTCCAAGGGAGACTATTTTGCGTTCCCAAGAAGGACTCCGACAAACTCAGAGTCATTCTAGACTTATCCCCCCTCAACAAGTTCATTGCGAACAACAAGTTCAAGATGCTGACTCTTCAACAAATAAGGACCCTTCTGCCTCAAGGGGGCTACACGGTCTCCATAGACCTGGCGGATGCCTACTGGCACATTCCAATGAACCATCACGCTTCCTCCTACCTAGGATTTCGACTCCAAAGGAAAAGTTACGCCTTCAGGGCCATGCCCTTCGGGCTCAACGTGGCCCCATGGATCTTCACCAAGCTGGCAGACGCCATCGTCCAACAGCTCCGCCTTCGCGGCGTCCAAGTGATGGCTTACCTAGATGACTGGTTGGTCTGGGCGTCATCGCCCGAAGATTGTGTACGATCCTGCAACAAAGTCACCCAGTTCCTAGAATATCTGGGATTCAAGATAAACGCCGAGAAATCTTGCCTCTCTCCAGCTCAGAAGTTCCAATGGTTGGGAATCCATTGGGATCTTCAGTCACACCGCCTTTCCATCCCGCAGAAGAAAAGGAAGGAAATAGCAGGGTCTGTCAGAAAACTGCTGAAATCCAAACGGCTCTCAAGACGACAGCAGGAACAAGTTCTAGGCTCTCTACAGTTTGCCTCTGTGACAAACCCAGTGCTTCGCGCACAGCTAAAGGATGCTGCGGGAGTCTGGAGACGTTCTGCATCCATCGCTCGAAGAGACCTCAAGAGACGGCTCCCAAACAGACTTCGCTTACTAGTAAAGCCGTGGTCGGAAGCAAAGGCCCTGAAAAGGTCCATTCCACTTCAACACCCACCTCCATCGCTCAACATCCACACGGACGCTTCGCTGAAGGGTTGGGGAGGTCACTCCCACCAACGACAGGTTCAAGGAACATGGTCTCCCCTATTCAAGACGTTTCACATCAACATCTTGGAGGCCATGGCGGTCCTTCTCACTCTGAAGAAACTCTCTCCGCCTCCCTCGATCCACATCCGTCTGACTCTGGACAACTCGGTGGTAGTCAGATGTCTCAATCGTCAGGGCTCGAGATCGCCCCAGATAAATCAGGTACTTCTTCCAATCTTCCGTCTGGCAGAAAAGAAGAAATGGCACCTGTCTGCAGTTCACCTACAAGGATTCCGCAACGTGACGGCGGACACTCTATCACGGACAAACCCAATAGAGTCGGAATGGTCTCTAGACGCAAGATCATTCTCCTTCATCTCTCGCCAAGTCCCGGAACTTCAGATCGATCTCTTCGCAACGAGCGACAACAATCAACTTCCTCGATATGTGGCCCCGTACGAGGACCCCAAGGCAGAAGCAGTGGATGCCATGTCACTGGATTGGAACAGATGGTCCAGGATATACCTGTTCTCTCCCCCCAACCTTCTGCTGAAAGTCCTCTCCAAACTGAGAACCTTCAAAGGGACAGCGACCCTAGTGGCTCCCAAGTGGCCCCGGAGCAATTGGTACCCCCTGGTCCTGGAGCTGCAGCCCACGCTGATCCCCCTCCCGGGCCCAGTTCTCTCTCAGCAAGTACAGAAGTCGACTGTCTTCGCTTCATCACTGAAAGTCAGGGACCTTCATCTCATGATTTTCTCTCCCTAGCCGCAAAGAAAAGGTTTGGGATCTCGAAGAAAAGTCTAGACTTCCTCGAGGAATACAAGACCGAATCCACACGACGGCAATACGAATCCTCCTGGAGAAAGTGGGTCTCGCTCGTCAAAGCAAAAAATCCTACGGAAATCACCATTGATTTTTGCGTGTCCTTCTTCATTCACCTTCATGGACAAGGCTTAGCAGCCAACACGATTTCTACCTGCAAATCGGCTTTGACTAGACTACTACTGTATGCCTTCCAGATTGATCTGTCCAGCGATATCTTCAATAAACTACCAAAGGCATGCGCTAGACTACGCCCAGCACCTCCGCCAAAACCTATCTCCTGGTCCCTGGACAAGGTGCTCCATTTTGCCTCTAACTTGGACAACGATTCGTGCCCTCTCAAGGACCTGACTCAAAAAGTTATATTCCTTTTTGCTCTCGCCTCGGGAGCCTGAGTCAGTGAAATAGTGGCATTATCAAGAGACGAGGGTCATATCCTGTTCGCAGATACAGGAGAACTTACCCTCTTCCCTGATCCGACGTTTCTCGCAAAAAAAGAATTACCCACCAAGATATGGGGCCCCTGGAGAATCTGCCCCCTGAAGCAAGATGTCTCTCTATGTCCAGTAGAGAGTCTCAAGGTCTATCTTCGAAGAACTTCAGACTTCGGTGGAGGTCAACTCTTCAAAGGAGAAACATCGGGTAGCGACCTATCACTGAAACAACTAAGAGCGAAAATTACCTACTTCATTCGCAGAGCGGATCCTGACAGTACACCCGCAGGTCACGATCCTAGAAAAATCGCATCATCTTTGAATTTCTTCCAGAGTATGGATTTCAAAAGCCTCAAGAGCTTCACAGGGTAGAAATCGTCGCGCGTTTTCTTCAAGCACTACGCAAAGCAAGTGCATGAAGTTAAACATTTCGTGGTAGCCGCAGGTAGTGTTATGAAACCTGTCGTTTAACTCTGCATAGAACAGCGAGTTACTTGGGACTTTAACTCTACGGGTGCCTATGTTGACCCTTGTGTGATACATAGTGATTTCATGGACACTTAGTGTTTCTAATAGACTGTTCTGATCAAGGTGAAATGTCATAGACTTCACATGAGTGCCACATGCCCTAGGGCATGATGTGTTTTTTTTTTCTTTGATAAAGACTGACGTTTCTCCAGAACTTGTTTCTAAAGGTGAAATTTCTTTCTGATTCAAGATTGAAGTCTTTTATTTTCTATGTACATTATTCTTATTATTGTAAATTAACTTTACACCCTTTATTGCAATTATTATTACTATAACCTGCAATTTATGAAATAAAATGTCTATTTTATTACTTGTGCGTCTCTCTTCGCTCCTATTACTATTATGAAATACATGAATGTCATAGTTTCATTTACCCCTTTCCTTTGGAATGAGAAGAATAATATAAATTATCTGTATTATATATTCACCCATGCTGTGTAATATTCCTACTTGAATACTTACCTTCGTCATGCCTTCGAGACCAGATTGATCTCTAATCCATGGAGTATAGTGATTGATTATCACTTGTCTACACTTGAGAATATTCCTACCCGAATATTAACCTTCTGTCTTGTCTCCGAGTCCTACACGAACTCTCCGCAGGGTGAGTAGCCCTTCGATGACCACTTCGGATTTTGGTATAATCCGCCGGGACTTCTCTGCCAGGGGGGCAGGAAGCTGGATCCCCACAGAACCTCGACCGAGGTCACATTACATACCTCTATTCGGAGCCCTTGGCACTTACTTTAAAAAAGGGGAAATTTTCCACGATACATTGATTCTCTGGTACTCTTCCATCAGGACGTCATGGCTTGAGCCCAAAAAACGGATTTTGAGCGAAGCGAAAAATCTATTTTTGGGTGAGATAGCCATGACGTCCTGATGGACCCTCCCGTCTATTCTAGTCCAGCCTTTCAGGCCCCGCCCTGTCCTGCTGTATCATGGAGATTAGCAAGGAGCTGGCATCAGGATGAGGACGGACGTGACGTCATTTAGCAATGGCGCCCGTTTGTTTACGTTTCGAGTACCAAAAGTAGCCACGGATGAGTGTAACTGTGGAACGGCTCTCCAGTTATTCTCCACCTTTCCATATCGAAGTGTTAACTCTATATGGGGTGCAGATAGCTATGTGGCGTGTTAATACATACGTCCCCTGTTGATATACGATATCCTAGAGGGAAACCTTTAGGGTACTCGCACCAGAAGTTAGAATTCTGTGATAACCTGTGGTTTAATTCTCTGGGAATATCCTTGTAGTTAAATATACCCAAGGAAGCTACCGAAGGAACCTTCCATCAGGACGTCATGGCTATCTCACCCAAAAATAGATTTTTCGCTTCGCTCAAAATCCATTTTATAATATAATATAAAACGAAAATTGGAAATTTAGTGGAAAGCATAATTAAAATGGTAATATCAGAAATACTTGTTTCGCCTGAAAAGAAACGTGAAGCCACTTTAAAAGGAAATACAGTATTGTAATATTTCATGTTTTCTTATTTTTGTCGTTACAGTCTATAAACACTTGCATAGTTATGTGCATGGCACATGTGTAAGTCTTTTATGCTTTTTTCACCTTTATACTTAGAACAGTCCATAGTGTCACTACAATGATACTTCACTAAACATGTCACTCCGTAGGGAGGGATCATGTACACCCTTCACTAAAAGTCCCGATTAGTGCACTGTTCCTCGCAGTATTCAAGCGGCAGGTTTTAATACACTACCTGCTGCTACCACAAAGTACTTGATCTCTTGCACTTGCTTCACGTAGTGTTTAAAGAAAACCCTGGATGACTTCCATCTAGTATACGAGCGAAGACTTTCAAAATTCATATTTTGAAAAAAGTTCAGAGACGAAGCAATTTTTCTCGTATTATGACCTGCGGGTATACTGTCTGGATCCGCTCTGCAAATGAAATAGGTGATCTTCGCCCTTAATTGTTTCAAAGACAATGTCGAACCTGAGGTTTCTCCCCTAAAAAGCTGTTTTCCCCTAAAGTCAAAGTTCTACGAAGATAGACCTTTAGGCACTCTACTGGACATAGAGACGCATCTTCCTTCAGAGGACAGATTCTCTTTTGGTGGATAACTCATTCTTAGCGAGAAACATTAGGTCAGGAAAGAGATTCAGTTCTCCACACTCCGTGAACTGAATGTGGCCCTCATCCCTCGAAAGGGCCACTATTTCGGTAACTCTGGCTCCTGAGGCTAGTACAGATAAGAATATAACTTTTTGGGTCAAATCTTTTAAAGAGCAGTCTTCATTGTTCAGGGTTGAGGCTAAATGAAGAACCTTATCCAAGGACTAAGAAATGGGCCTTGGAGGTGCTGCGGGCCTAAGCCAAGTGCAGGCCTTAGGGATCTTATTGAAGATTTCATTAGAGAAGTCCACCTGGAAAGCATATAGCAAGGGTCTAGTCAAGGCAGATTTACACGTAGAGATTGTGTTGGGTGCTAAACCTTGTTCATGGAGATGAATAAAGAATGATAAACAGAAATCTGTTGAGATTTCTTTTGGTTTCTTTGCCTTGACAAAGGCAACCCATTTCTTCCAGGAAGACTCGTATTGTCTTCTAGTAGATTTCGACTTATATTCTTCTAAAAAGTTTATACTTTCCTTTGAAATCCCGAACCTTTTCTTGACTGCTAAGGCGAGAAAATCATGAGATGAAGGTTTCGGGTTTCCTGTGATGAAGCGGAGACAGTCGACTTCTGCACTTGTTGAGTCAGAACTGGATCTGGCAACGGGATCAGCTTCAGTTGCAGTTCCATTATCAGAGGGAACCAGGTGCTGTTGGGCCACTTGTGAGCCACTATTGCTGCAGTTCCCCGAAAGGATCTCAGTTTGTTGAGGACCTTTAGCAGGAGGTTGATTGGAGGGAACAGGTAAATCCTGGACCATCTGTTCCAATCTAGGGACATCGCGTCTACTGCTTCCGCTAGAGGATCCTCGTACGGGGCTACATACCGAGGTAGCTTCTTGTTGTCGCTCGTTGCGAAGAGGTCTATCTGCAGTCCTGGGACTTTGCGTAAGATGAAGGAGAATGATCTTGCGTCTAGGGACCATTCTGACTCTATCGGGGTGAGCCTGGATAGAGCGTCCGCTGTCACATTGCGGAACCCTTGAAGGTGAACTGCTGATAAGTGCCATCTCTTCTTTTCCGCCAGGCGGAAGATGGCCAACATCACTTGGTTGATTTGGGGCGATTTCGAACCTTGCCGGTTTAGACATCTCATTATCACTTCGCTGTCCAGGACCAGTCGGATGTGGATCGAGCAACGAAGCTTCAGTTTCTTCAACGATAGAAAAACTGCCATGGCTTCCAGAATGTTGATGTGGAAGGTCTTGAAGAGGGAGGACCAGGTTCCTTGGACTTTCCGTTGATGAGAGTGGCCTCCCCATCCTTCCTTTGAGGCATCCGTGTGAACGGTGACCGAGGGTGGAGGTGATTGTAAGGGCACCTTCTTCTTTAGGTGCTTGGCCTCCGACCATGGTTTGAGAAGTGATCGCAGACGAGTTGGTATCGGTCTTGTTAGATCTCTTCGAGCGTTTGATGCGTATCTTCTCCAGACTCTTGATGCATCTTTTAATTGTGCTCTCAGTACTGGGTCTGTCACTGAGGCAAACTGGAGGGAGCCTAGTACTCTCTCTTGTTGCCGTCTTGATATCCGGTCAGATTGTAGAAGTCTCTTGACAGATCCCGCTATCTCTTTCCTCTTCTTCGATGGAAGGGAGAGGCGGTGTGACTGTAAGTTCCAATGAACGCCCAGCCATTGAAACTTTTGAGCTGGAGATAGTCGAGACTTTTCCAAGTTGATCTTGAATCCTAGATGTTCCAGGAACTGGATCACTTCCTTGGAGGCTTGCGTGCATTCTGCTTCGGATGCTGCCCACACCAGCCAATCATCCAGGTAGGCTATCACCTGAACTCCCTTTAGGCGTAGTTGACGAATAACTGCGTTTGCAAGCTTTGTAAATACCCTTGGGGCTATGTTTAGTCCGAAGGGCATGGCTCAAGACGTATTGTCTCTTTTGCAGCTTGAATCCTAGGTAGGAGGAAACTTGTCGATTAATTGAACATGCCAATATGCGTCCGCCATGTCTATGGAGACTGTGTATGCCTGTTTGGGCAGTAGGGTCCTTATGTGTTGAAGAGTATGCATCCTGAACTTGTGGTTCACTATGAACTTGTTGAGTGGTGACAAGTCCAGAATGACTGAGTCTTTCCGAGTCTTTGTTCGGAACACAAAACAGCCTTCCTTGGAACTTAACGGACTTTGCTCTCCTTATGACTCTCTTGTCTAAGAGTTCCTGGACATATTCTTCCAGAATGGGGGTTGCGTGTTGGAAGAATTGAGGGAAAGTCGGTGGAGTTGTGTTCCAGCTCCAACCTAGTCCATTTTTTATCAGGCTGTGGGCCCAGGGATCGAAGGTCCAACGATCCCGGAAAGAGAAGAGTCTCCATCCTACCGGAAGCATCTCACCTGGAGTGCTGGTTGGAGGACTTGCCTCCTTGGCCACGTCCACCCTTGTTGCCACTGCCTCTTGACGGTTGTCTACAGGAGCCTCGAAAGGAACCTCTAGATTTTGGCCGAAAGGTCGTGGATTGCCTTTCGAAGGCCAGGGTAGAGACAGGCAACTGTGTCGCCAGCTGCTGGGGTACCAATTGGTACGTGGTGGGTGGTTGTGCCACCGTCTGGGACGCCGTGTCCACGGGAAGTTGTTGTTGTCTAGGTTGGCGAGAGGGTGCTCTTGGCCTCTTAGTCTTTCTTTTGGGTTGGGGACCTTCATCTGGCGAAGACTTTCTCTTCATCGACAAGCCCCACTTTTGAAAAGATTTCTATTCTCCGTGGCAGCTTTGTCGACAACCTCTTTGACCACTTCACTTGGAGAGAGGTCTTTACCCCAGATGTTGGAAGATAGCAACTTCCTTGGTTCGTACCTCACCGCAGCCGAGGCGAACACGAACTCTCTACAAGCCCTTCTGGCTTTGATGAAGTTGTACAGGTCCTTTGTCACTGTTGCCAAGTGAGCCTTGGCAAAGACCATGTATATATCTGGGGATAGGGAGATGCTTGCCATCGTCTCCAGTCCTGTCTGAAGAGACATTGAGGCTTCAAGTCTTTCTTTAGTTTCCTGCTCCCGACACAGGTGAAAGTCTGACAGCTTAGGGAGGTCTTCACAGAACTGACGTCCAGCAATGTCTGCCTCCAACATCCCGACTGAGAAGGTACTAAAGACATCCTTCCAGTTAACATCGTCTGATGGTAGGGCGAGGGAGAACGGCCTACACTCTTCGAGTGTGGGGCAAGGTTTCCCTGCCTCGACTGCCTTAAACCCTTTTACCATAAAGGGGAAGGCACGGGAAGAAGAAGCAATGAAGGATGGGTGCTTCTTACTCAGAGCCGGCACTTTGGAGCTAGTGAAGGCCCTTTCCTTCAACATGCTAGTAAACAAGGCCTGAGCTTTGGGGAGGTCAAGGATTATGACCTCTTTCGGCTCTGTCTCCTCTTTCGAGGAAGGTTCCGTCCTCAGACGAACGTAGCAGTCTGGGTAGGCCCCTTGACTGGGCCAGAATTCCACGTCTTCGACTGGGACTATGCCCAGCTTGTCGGAGATGAACTTCTTACCTCCTGACATGAGCATGTGCTCAGCATGCCCCTCCATGGGTTGACGGACGAGAAAGGGGAAAGGTCCTTGACATTTAGCTTCTTTGGAGCTACACGAGAACCTGCAAGGGTCTCCGATCGTAGCGAAGCTTCTTTTTTGGTTGACTGCTTCTTTAGGCCCTGGAACATAGAGAGGATGGAAGTCAACGTTTGACTTATGTCAGCCAATTGAGGGGCAGAGGAGGTCGAGGGGACGGGCTCTGCCACCGGAGTTGATGAAACCGAACCTATTTCGGTTCCTTCGTCGTCAGTCTCGGGAGCCAAAACAGACTCTTGCTCCTGATCTTTAGCAAGAAGACTACGTTCAGTGCCTTCTGAAACATCTGACATCTTGTCTTCTAACTGGAAGTCCTTCATAGCATCCGATACATCAAATTCTATCGGAATCTGGATGAGGGGGATCTCTGCATGAGGTTGTGGGATTACTGCATCCGAAGATGCCATAGGGAAAAGACAGGCCCTCATCTTTTCATTAGGAAGGTATGGCCCGGTGGTATTCTTTTGAAAACCCCTGACCCTTTTACGCAGCTTCTCTCTTGCTGCATCCCTTGACTCAGTAGACTTTTGGTCACATACGTCACATACCTGGGGTCCCAATACTTCAGAGTACCCGTTTGTTCAGCCAGTTGCTATGACCTCCCTCAAAATTGAATTCTGGGGTATTTCTAAAGATAGAAAACCCATAAGAAGATCTTAATCCTTCAGGATATATAGAGGTGTAACTTAACACCGTCTTCCGGAATTCAATATTGGTGATTGAATTTAGTGATCACTGAGAATTAAAGAAAGAACTCTTTCTTTATATCAAGTGGCCTCACAATAGGCTGCCCATGAAACACAGTGTATGTTAGAAAGTTTATGGGCTGCCGTACAAACTATACCGTGGTTTTCTGATTGCAGTATGATCTATATCGCAATTATACTGACCACTGTACAGTCATATACTGTAGTACCTGTCGGCATACCCCAGCAGGTTAGTACCTGGGTTTAAGTTAGAAGGTGTACTGCCTTCTAGTAGTAATGGGCGGCAGACCGCCGGGTGTTGTAGTTCTGCCGCCCCCGGGAGGCCGCCGACATTTGGCGGTCTCTGTCAGCCGGCGGCGAGAGATATGTCGTCAGATAGTCATTCGACCGGCTGCCGGCAATCAGCATAGCTGCCGGCAGGTATCCAATGGGTTGCCGGCTGCCAGTGGGTCGCCGACCATCGGCAACCCAAGCCAGCGGGCGACAGTACAATCTATCAGCGGTCTGCAGTCCAGCCGGCTGCCAGCAGCCTTATAGCTGCTGGCACTTGGGACCCAGGGTACTAGTAGTAAGAAAGAGAGAAAGCATGGATGAGGGGGCATGTAAAGGCTCAGCCTTACTACCCTCCATCCGGAATGAGGGTTCAAATGGAAGAGGGAAATGTAACATTCAGGATTCCATCCACCCACAACCTCACCAGTCTCTGCCGGCAGGGTTATGGAAGGCAGACCAAGAGAGGACTGAAGAACACTCGACAGGTGGTTAGGGTCTCCGCCGGCAGCCGGCACAGCCGAGCAGCCAATAGAAAACCTGAGCCAATCCCACAACCTACCGGCACTAGGGTCGATTGTAGGATGATGGCCAAGGTATGTGAAGGCTAGGCCATCACTAAAGGACAGAGAGGGGAGGGGTGAGGGTCCTGTAGGGTGAGGGAGGAGCCAGCAGTAAAGGCAATCCTACCTCACCTAACAAGACTCCGTTCCAGTATTAGAACTATCCCAAGGGGCCAGGGAATTCTATTCCCTAGCCTGGGGTTAGCCCAACACAGAAAGAGATTGGCAGCACCCTCGCTGCTATCTCAGACAGAAGGAACTGAGTCTAGTGTCGGAGTCCCCCAAGCAGTAAAAGAATTATATTCTTCGGCTTAGGTTCTGCCGGCACAGGACTGTCTGCTAGGCCACAGGGAGGAAGCATCATATCATATAATGCCTTCAGGTGAGGCCTTGGGAGGTCTAGCCTCCTGTGTCGGTAGCCTAACCTGACCCGGGAATTCAATTCACCTTGCCAGTCGGCAACCGACCACAGACGGAATACTCTGATGTTCTGACTAAACACAAAACCAGCATCTGCAGTTATAGGGAAGGGAGAAAATTATCCTAGCCTAGATTTACCCGAATGCAATTCAAGGCAAAGCTGACTAGAGTTCAGCCTAGGCTAACTCAGAGGGAGAAGAGATTGCTCTTAAATCTCCTAGGGAGATTAGTATCACTCTAAAAAAGACTAGGAGGTATCAATCTCCACTTAAATAAGGCGATAAAAGAGCAATCGGCGACATGTATGAAAGTATACTAAAGCCCCTAGGTTAGTAGCCTAGAAGCGGTGAGAATCGATTACCTGAATCACCGAAACTCTCTCGTATACTATCTTTGGAAGAGGAAAATCTATGCAGTAATATCTTACATGTATAAAATATTGCCTAAAGCTTCAATAAAATTACCACACTAGGAAAACTATATATCATGCATGAAGGCAGGCTAGACGCCTGGGAAGCCTAGAGTAAGTGAGGATCGGTTACCTAAATCACCGAAACCACGAATACTAATGGCATAATATAAAATTCCTAGCAATGAAGGCTGAATAGCTGAATTTATTAAAGCGAAATATACCGGGAAGGTCATTCTGGCTGACTAAACGGATTTTGAGCGAAGCGAAAAATCTATTTTTGGGTGAGATAGTCATGACGTCCTGATGGAAGGTTCCTTCGGTAGCTTCCTTGGGTATATTGACTACAAGGATATTCCCAGAGAATTAAACCACAGGTTATCACAGAATTCTTACTTCTGGTGCGAGTATCCTAAAGGTTTCCCTTTAAGACATCGTATATCAACAGGGGACTCATGTATTAACACGCCACATAGCTATCTGCACCCCATATAGAGTTAACACTTCGATATGGAGAGGTGGAGAATAACTGGGGAGCCGTTCCACAGTTACACTCGTCCGTGGCTACTTTTGGTACTCGAAACGTAAACAAACGGGCGCCATTGCTAA
>NC_090727.1:117380083-117463467 GCF_036898095.1 Palaemon carinicauda | reverse complement strand
AACGGGCGCCATTGCTAAATGACTTAACGTCCGTCCTCATCCTGATGCCAGCTACATGCTAATCTCCATGATACAGCAGGACAGGGCGGGGCCTTAAAGGCTGGACTAGAATAGCAGGGAGGGTCCATCAGGACGTCATGGCTATCTCACCCAAAAATAGATTTTTCGCTTCGCTCAAAATCCGTTTTTTGGGCTCAAGCCATGACGTCTTGATGGAAGAGTACCAGAGAATCTATGTATCGTGGAAGATTTCCCCTTATAGAGTAAGTGCCAAGGGCTTTGAATAAAGGTAAGCATTGTGACCTCGATAGAGGTTCCATGGGGATACAGCTTCCTGCCCCCCTGGCAGAGAAGTCCCAACGGGTCATACCAAAGTTCAAAGTGGTCATCGAAGGGCTACTCACCCTGCGGAGAGTACGTGAAGGACTCGGAGACAAGACAGAATGGTCAATATTCGTGTAGGAACATTCTCAACAATAGATAAGTGGTGGTTAGACACTATATTACATGGTTAGTGAACAATCTGGTCTCGAAGGTATGGCGCAAGTAAGTATTCAATTAGGAATATTACACAGCATAGGTGAGTATATAATACGGATAAAACATATTATTCTTCTTATTTCAAAAGAAAGGGGTAATGAAACTATGACAATCATGTATTTCATAGTGTAAATAGGAGCGGAGAGAGACGCACAAATAATAAAATAGACATTTTATTTCACAATTGCAGGTTATAGTAATAATAAATGCAATAAATGATGTAAAGTTAATTTACAAAACAAAATTATAATGTACATAGAAATTAGAAGACTTCAATCTTGAATCTGAAAGAATTTTCAAATTATTAGAAAGCACAAGTTCCAGAGGAACGTCAGTCTTTAATAAGGAAAAAACACATCATGCTCTAGGCATGTGGCACTCATGTGAAAACTATGACATTTCACCTTGTAAAGAACAGTCTATGAGAAACACTAAGTGTCCATGAAATCACTATGTATCACACGAGGGTCAACACAGGCACCCGTAGAGTTAAAGTCCCAAGTAACTCACTGTTCTATGCAGAGTTAACTGCAGGTTTCATAACACTACCTGCGGCTACCACGAAATGTTTGACTTCATGCACTTGCTTCGCGTAGTGCTTGAAGAAAACACGCGACGATTTCTACCCTGTGGAGCTCTTGAGGCTTTTGAAATCCATACTCTGGAAAAAATTCAGAGATGATGCGACTTTTCTAGGATCGTGACCTGCGGGTGTACTGTCAGGATCTGCTCTGCGAATGAAGTAGGTAATTTTCGCTCTTAGTTGTTTCAGTGACAGGTCGCTACCCGATGTTTCTCCTTTGAAGAGTTGGCCTCCACCAAAGTCTGAAGTTCTCTGAAGATAGACGTTGAGGCTCTCTACCGGACATAGAGAGGCATCTTCTTTCAGGGGGCAGATTCTCCAGGGGCCCCATCTCTTGGTGGGTAGTTCGTTTTTCGCGAGAAACGTCGGATCAGGGAAGAGGGTAAGTTCTCCTGAGTCTGTAAACAGGATATGACCCTCGTCTCTTGATAATGCCACTATTTCGCTGACTCGGGCTCCCGAGGCGAGAGCAAAAAGGAATATAACTTTTTGAGTCAGATCCTTGAGAGGGCACGAATCGTTGTCCAAGTTGGAGGCAAAATGGAGCACCTTGTCCAGGGACCAGGAGATAGGTTTTGGCGGAGGTGCTGGGCGTAGACGAGCGCATGCCTTTGGTAGTTTATTGAAGATATCGCTGGACAGATCAATCTGGTAGGCGTACAGTAGTGGTCTAGTCAAAGCCGATTTGCAGGTAGAAATCGTGTTGGCTGCTAAGCCTTGTCCATGAAGGTGAATGAAGAAGGACATGCAAAAATCAATGGTGATTTCCGTAGGGTTTTTTGCTTTGACGAATGAGACCCACTTTCTCCAGGATGATTCGTATTGCCGTCGTGTGGATTCGGTCTTGTATTCCTCGAGGAAGTCTAGACTTTTCTTCGAGATCCCAAACCTTTTCTTTGCGGCTAGGGAGAGAAAATCATGAGATGAAGGTCCCTGACTTTCAGTGATGAAGCGAAGACAGTCGACTTCTGTACTTGCTGGGAGAGAACTGGGCCCGGGAGGGGGATCAGCTTGGGCTGCAGCTCCAGGACCAGGGGGTACCAATTGCTCCGGGGCCACTTGGGAGCCACTAGGGCCGCTGTCCCTTTGAAAGTTCTCAGCTTGGAGAGGACATTCAGCAGAAGGTTGGTGAGAGGGAACAGGTAGATCCTGGACCATCTGTTCCAATCCAGTGACATGGCGTCCACTGCTTCTGCCTTGGGGTCCTCGTACGGGGCCACATAACGAGGAAGTTGATTGTTGTCGTTCGTTGCGAAGAGATCGATCTGAAGTTCCGGGACTTGGCGAGAGATGAAAGAGAACGATCTTGCATCTAGAGACCATTCCGACTCTATCGGGCTTGTCCGAGATAGAGCGTCCGCCGTCACGTTGCGGAATCCTTGTAGGTGAACTGCAGACAGGTGCCATATCTTCTTTTCTGCCAGGCGGAAGATTGGGAGAAGCACCTGATTTATCTGGGGCGATTTCGAGCCCTGACGATTGAGACATCTGACTACCACCGACTTGTCCAGAGTCAGACGAATGTGGATCGAGGGAGGCGGAGAGAGTTTCTTCAGAGTGAGAAGGACCGCCATGGCCTCCAAGATGTTGATGTGAAACGTCTTGAATACGGGAGACTATGTCCCTTGAGCCCGTTGTTGGTGGGAGTGACCTCCCCAACCCTCCAGCGAAGCGTCCGTGTGAATGTTGAGTGATGGAGGTGGGTGTTGAAGAGGAATGGACCTTTTCAGGGCCTTTGCTTCTGACCACGGCTTTAAGAGTAACCGAAGTCTGTTTGGGAGCCGTCTCTTGAGGTGTCTCCCAGACCAGCCAATCGTCTAGGTAGGCCATCACCTGGACGCTGCAGAGGCGGAGCTGTTGAACGATGGCGTCTGCCAGCTTGGTGAAGATCCGCGGGGCCACGTTGAGCCCGAAGGGCATGGCCTTGAAAGCGTAGCTTTTCCTTTGGAGTCAAAATCCTAGGTAGGAGGAGCGTGGTGGTTCATTGGAACATGCCAGTAGGCATCCGCCAGGTCTATAGAGACCGTGTAGGATCCTTGAGGCAGAAGGGTCCTTATCTGTTGAAGAGTCAGCATCTTGAACTTGTTGTTCGCTATGAACTTGTTGAGGGGGGATAAGTCTAGAATGACTCTGAGTTTGTCGGAGTCCTTCTTGGGAACGCAAAATAGTCTCCCTTGGAACCTGGTTGACTTTACCCTCCTTATCACCTTCTTGTTCAAGAGTTCTAGGACATATTCTTCCAGGAGGGGGGTTGACTGTTGGAAAAATTGCTGGAAGGTTGGGGGTGGTTGAGTCCAGCTCCAGCCTAGACCCTTCTTGACGATGCTGTGAGCCCAGGGATCGAAGGTCCAACGATCCTGGAATTGGCTGAGTCTTCCTCCCACCGGAAGCACTTCATTGCTTCTGGCTTCCCGAGGGTTTGCTACCTCGGCCGCTAGCTCCCCTTCCTCCTCTGCCTCTGGAGGGACGGCGAGATGCATCTCTGCCTGCACCTCTGTTTGAGCCTCTACCTTTGGGATGAAAGGTAGTGGATTGCTGCTCAAATGCAGGGGTGAAGACCGGCGACTGTGACAAGACCAGTTGGGTGACCAACTGAAAGGTCTGTTGTGGCTGAGCTGCCACTTGGGGAGTAGCGGATTCCAGAAACTGCCGTCTCTGTTGACGTTGCTGGGGTTTTGGTTTCGTGGGTCTCCTCTTAGGTTGAGGGCCATCGTCCTGAGAGGATTTCCTTTTCTTTGACATGCCCCATTTGTGGAGAAGGTTCCTGTTCTCCGTGGCGGCTTTGTCAGTGATCTCTTTCACTAGGGAGGAGGGAAAGAGGTGTTTTCCCCAGATGTTGGAGGAAATCAGCCTCCGGGGTTCGTGTCATACTGTCGCATTTGCGAACACGAATTCACGACAGGCTCTACGAGCCTTCGTGAAGCTGTATAGATCCTTCACGACCGTTGCCAGATGTGTTTTGGCAAGGACCATGTAGAAGTCAGGGACCCTAGTGTCACCGGCCATGACTTCGAGCTGTACTTGGAGGGACATAGATTCGGCGAGCCTTTCCTTCGTATCATGTTCCCGACGAAGGAGGTGATCGTTAAGTTTTGGGAGGTCCTCGTTAAACTGACGACCAGCGACGTCAGGCTCTAGTTTCCCCACTATGAAGGTCGACTGGACGCCTTTCCAGTGTCTATCATCAGGGGGAGTGGTCAGGGAGAAGGGCCTGCACTCCTCCAGTACAGGGCAAGGTTTCCCTTCTTCCACTGCTTTATGTACCGCAGTGAAGGCCTTTTCAATAAAGGGGAAGGTCGCATTGTCTGGTGCGACGAAGGTCGGGTGCTTCTTGCTAAGCGCCGGCATTTTCGAGTTGGTGAAGCCCCTACTTTTCACCGCGTTGGCTAACATAGCCTGGGCCTTCGAGAGATCGAACAAAATAACCTCCTTCGGTTCGGTCTCTTCTTTAGAGGCGGGTTCGGACCTGAGTCGGACGTAACAGTCCGGGTAAGCCTCAAAGTTCGGGAAGAATTCCACTTCTTCCAACGCGATCGAGCCGACCTTCTCACTGATAAAGATCTTGCCCGTGGTGATCGGCATGTGCTCGGCATACCTCTATGGGTTAGTATCCGAGCATGCAGGGAGGTCCTTAACCGAAATCCTTTTCGGTTGCTTAGAACTTCCGAGGTTGGACTTGAAAAATTCATTAGTCTCGCGAAGTTTCTTATCCATGAGAGCTTCAAGCATCTTGAAGATCTCCTGAGTGCTAGATGGGGTGGAGTCCGGGGTAGCGGATGTAGAAGGAAGTGATTCCTCAGTCGGTGTAGGAGTTGGTGCAGGGGTAGAAGCTGGAGCGACCTCATGCTCCGAATCAGGGTATTCCACCTGATCTTCCTCATAGTCGAGCTCCTCGCCCATGAGGTTCCTCTCCGTGGTCTCCGACACTTCCGACATACGTTCCACGTTGTCGGAATCTAAACGGCACTCGTGCATGGACTGAGCCATGACCACATCAGGTTCCACCACTATCTGGACGGTGGGAATCTGATCACTAGGGACCACTGAGTCTTTTGATGCCTTTGGAAATAGCAAGGCCCTCAAATCTTTGGTAGCGTGATACGGTCCGGTGGCGTTCTTCTGGAAGCCACGCACCCACTTGCGTAGCTTCTCCCGAGCGTTGTCCCTTACCTCCGCTGAAGGAGGATCGTCGAACGCTTTGACCAGACGACTCTTGCAGACTGTACAGTGCTGTGGGTCAAAATATTTCAGGTCGCCCGAAGGTCGGACAACCGAAACTAGGTAATAGAGGGGTGGGTCATCGGCTGTATGCCAACGGAAGGCGGCAGCCCTCCGGCACACGGAAGGCTGGCGACTTAGGGGAGGGAAGGTATCTCAAGAATGTCACCAAGGGAAGGGCGGTATTGCCGGCAGTAGAGGCGGCACGGGACCGGCACCAGGATAGGTAGAGAGACAGATAAGGAGGGATTGGAGGGGTAAGATCACATACCCCTCTGGCATCCCACCTGAGTGAGTGTACACATGCTAGGAGTGGGTCCTATCATCCAATGGCAGGGGGCCGGCAGTCGGCCGGGTACCAGGGTAACCCAAGGGAGGGTCAGGGTACACCCCAAGAGGAGGGAATCCCTGTTGGACAAATGGCTTCCAGTGGCTAACCCCATACGACGCTATGAAGGGTATATGTACCAGAGCGGCCTGCTCAACAGGAGATCAAGATAGCCCTATCGCCCCACCCGAAGGAGGAGTTGTAGGATTAGGGACAGATATGTATAGGCTAGCCTATGTATAGGCTACTCTATGCCAAGGGATAGGTGGGGAGAGAGAAGAAGAGGGGTCTTCCATAGGGGAGGCTCTGTACAAGAACGGCCACTAAGGAAGGGAGGACGCTCCCTAGCCTAGGGTAGGTAACCTGAATGAGAACGGTGCACGAGTACTGTCTCAAACTATAACAGTACAGAACTAGCCCCCCCTCCCCCCCAGGCCTAACCTAGATAAGGAGTGTTAAATCCCAAGCTAGGTAGGCTGAAAGACACATCGCAAGTTGCATGGAAGGTTAAGTAACCTAACCGAAGCAACTAAGGAAGGACAGGCCGTTCCTCTTTCTCGGACGCAACCCTAAGGGGGGATCATTCCCTTAGGGAGGACAGAGAAGCAATAAAAACTCTGATTATGGACACGATTCCCCTATATAGAAGGCACACAGAGGGAACGCCCGTAGGCAGGGGATGAAGGGAGCATATAGGGGTACAGTACCTACATTTAGGTTAGGTAAGAAAGGAACACAATCAAACCGGTCCCCTATATGGTCCCTGAAGGCGAAACACACTTGCATCACAGTAAACAGTATGATAAATAATGCCACTATCTTCATAACTTAACCTAGGATCACTGGAATATATCATGCATGAACACTGGTGCTAGGTAATCTTGCCTAGGGGCTAAGCTAGCAATCTAGTATGGGGTCAGTCGGTGACCGGATAATAGAGCGTTAAAACACGATATATGAAGTTCCTAGCTATGAAGACTAAATAACTAATAATATCGATTAGTTAAGAGGCCAGAATAAGCTGTTCTGACTAGCTAAATAAGGCATGCAAAAGAACAGCGACGCCATAAAATGGCGCGTCCGGTAGCAGCACAGCTCCGCCAGAAAACATGAAATATCACGAAAAGTATAAGTTACTTTACGGCCAGAGCTTATTCAAACAATACTGGGACCTGGTACTCAACTTTCCAGAAGAAGGCGAGGCCGAAGGTAGCGACATAACGAAGATGCAAGCCGATAAAAATCGCACAAGGGGAAATCCGTCTATGCAAGGCAGCTACAAGCAGAAGGATGAGGACGGACGTGACGTCATTTAGCAATGGCGCCCGTTTGTTTACGTTTTGAGTACCAAAAGCAGCAACGGATGAGTGTAACTGTGGAACGGCTCCCCAGTTATTCTCCACCTCTCCATATCGAAGTGTTAACTCTATATGGGGTGCAGATAGCTATGTGGCGTGTTAATACATGCGTCCCCTGTTGATATACAATGTCTTAAAGGGAAACCTTTAGGATACTCGCACCAGAAGTAAGAATTCTGTGATAACCTGTGGTTTAATTCTCTGGGAATATCCTTGTAGTCAATATACCCAAGGAAGCTACCAAAAAGGAACCTTCCATCAGGACGTCATGGCTTGAGCCCAAAAAACGGATTTTGAGCTAAGCAAAAAACGGATTTTGAGCGAAGCGAAAAATCTATTTTTGGGTGAGATAGCCATGGCGTCCTGATGGAAGGTTCCTTTTTGGTAGCTTCCTTGGGTAAATAACTACTAAGATATTCCCAGAGAATTTAACCACAGGTTATCACAGAATTCTAACTTCTGGAGCGAGTATCCTAAAGGTTTCCCTTTTAAGACATCGTATATCAACAGGGGACGCATGTATTAACGCGCCACATAGCTATCTACACCCCGAACAGAGTTAATGCTTCGGTGTGTAAGGGCTGAGAATAGCTGGGAGCCGTTCCATAGCTAATCTCATCCGTGGCTACTTCTGGTACTCGAGACGTAAACAAACGGGCGCCATTGCTTAAATGACGTCACGACCGTCTTCATCCTGAAGCCAGTTGCTTGCCGATCACCATGATACAGCAGAGCAGGGTGGGACCTAAAAACTGGACGAAGTAGCAGGGAGGGTCCATCAGGACGCCATGGCTATCTCACCCAAAAATAGATTTTTCGCTTCGCTCAAAATCCGTTTTTTGGGCTCAAGCCATGGCGTCCTGATGGAAGAATACCAGAGAATCAATGTATCGTGGTAGATTTTCCCCTATTAGTAAGTGCCATGGGCATTGACAAAATAGCATAGTAATCTTAGTAAAGAACCGTAGGGAAGAATCTTCCTGCCCCCCTTGGCAGTGAAGTTCCCATGGGCCATGCCGACGTCAAAGTGGTATTGAAGGGCTATTCACCCTGATAGAAGAACTTGAAGAACTTGGAGACGAAGCTGAATGTTTGGCATTCGTATAGGAACATTCTGAAAGCAGACCAGTGGTGGTTGGACACTGTGTGCTGAGAAGGTTGGTTTCATCTCCAGGGTATGAAGAGTAAGTATTCGTATTGGAACATTACATAATCAGAGTGAATATAAATTAAGAGTTAGTGTCTTAATTTCTCCATGAACCATAAGGAAAGGGGATAATAAAACTATGATAGGCATGTATTTCATAGTAAGTAGGAGCTGATTGAGACGCACAGGTAATAAAATAGAAATTTTATTTCACAAATGCAGAAATTAAATGAATTGCAGCAATAAGTAAAGTTCATTTACAGTAATTATAATGTACATAGTAATAAAGACTTGCTCTTGAATCTGAAAAGGAATTTCAAATTTATTAGTAGGCACTCGTTCTCGAGGAACGTTAGTCTTTGATTAAAACACATCATGCTCAGGGCATGCGGCACTTGTGTGACAACTATGACATTTCACCTGGGATAAGAACAGTTATAAAAGCACTAAGTGTTTTCGACATCACTATGTATCGCTCGAGGGTCAACATAGGCACCCGAAGAGTTAGAGTCCCAAGTAACTCACTGTTCTAAGCAGAGTTAGGTGCAGGTTTCATAACACTACCTGCGGCTACCACAAAATGTTTGACTTCGTGCACTTGTTTCGCATAATGTTTAAAGAAAACGCGCGAGGACTTCCAGCCTGTGAAGCTTTTAAGGCTTTCAAAGTCCATACTCTGAAAGAAATTCAGAGATGATGCAACTTTCCTAGGATCATGACCGGCGGGTGTACTGTCAGGATCCGCTCTGCGAATGAAGTAGGTGATTTTCGCTCTTAATTGTTTCAGTGACAGGTCGCTGCCCGATGTTTCTCCTTTGAAGAGTTGGCCTCCACCAAAGTTCGAAGTTCTGCGAAGATAGACCTTGAGGCTCTCTACTGGGCATAAAGAGACATCTTCCTTCAGGGGGCATATTCTCCAGGGGCCCCATCTTTTGGTGGGTAATTCATTTTTGGCGAGAAACGTCGGATCAGGGGAGAGGGTAATGTCTCCTGTATCAGTAAACAGGATGTGACCCTCTTCTCTTGATAATGCCACTATTTCGCTGACTCGGGCTCCCGAAGCAAGAGCAAAGAGAAATATAACTTTCTGAGTCAGATCCTTGAGAGGGCATGAATCATTATCCAAGTTGGAGGCGAAATGGAGCACCTTGTCTAATGACCAGGAGATCGGTTTCGGTGGGGGTGCTGGGCGTAGACGAGCACATGCTTTCGGTAGTTTATTGAAGATGTCGCTGGACAGATCAATTTGGAAGGCATACAGAATTGGTCTGGTCAAGGCCGATTTGCAGGTTGAAATCGTATTGGCTGCTAATCCTTGTCCATGAAGGTGAATGAAGAAGGACATGCAGAAATCAATTGTGATTTCTTTAGGATTTTTTGTCTTGACGAAAGAGACCCATTTTCTCCAGGATGATTCGTATTGCCGTCTTGTGGATTTGGTCTTGTATTCCTCGAGGAAGTCTAGACTTTTCTTCGAGATCCCAAACCTCTTCTTTGCGGCTAGGGAGAGAAAATCATGAGATGAAGGTCCTTGATTTTCAAGATGAAGCGAAGACAGTCGACTTCTGTACTTGTTGGGAGAGAACTGGGCCCGGGAGAGGGATCAGCTTGGGCTGTAGCTCCAGGACCAGGGGGTACCAGTTGCTCCGGGGCCACTTGGGAGCCACTAGGGCCGCTGTCCCTTTGAAGGTTCTCAGTTTGGAGAGGACTTTCAGCAGAAGGTTGGTGGGAGGGAACAGGTAGATCTTGGACCATCTGTTCCAGTCCAGTGACATGGCATCCACTGCTTTTGCCTTGGGGTCCTCGTACGGGGCCACATACCGAGGAAGTTGATTGTTGTCGCTCGTTGCGAAGAGATCTATCTGAAGTTCTGGGACTTGGTGGGAGATGAAGGAGAATGATCTTGCGTCTAGAGACCATTCCGACTCTATCGGGTTTGTTCGAGATAGAGCATCCGCTGTCACGTTGCGGAATCCTTGCAGGTGAACTGCGGACAGGTGCCACTTCTTCTTCTCTGCCAGACGGAAGATTGGGAGAAGCACCTGATTTATCTGGGGCGATCTTGAGCCTTGGCGATTGAGACATCGGACTACCACCGAGTTGTCTAGGGTTAGACGAATGTGGATCGAGGGAGGCGGGGATAGTTTCTTCAGAGTTAGAAGGACCGCCATGGCCTCCAAGATGTTGATGTGGAACGTCTTGAACAGGGGAGACCAGGTGCCTTGAGCCTGTTTTTGGTGGGAGTGACCTCCCCAACCCTCCAGCGAAGCGTCCGTGTGGATGTTGAGTGATGGAGGTGGGTGTTGAAGAGGAATGGACCTTTTCAGGGCCTTTGCTTCCGACCACGGCTTGAGGAGAAGTCGAAGTCTGTTTGGGAGCCGTCTCTTGAGGTCTCTTCGAGCGATGGATGCAGAACGTCTCCAGACTCCCGCGGCATCCTTTAGCTGTGCACGAAGCACTGGGTTTGTTACTGAGGCGAACTGTAGAGAGCCTAGAACTCGTTCCTGCTGGCGTCTTGAAATCCGTTTGGATTTTAGTAGTCGCTTGACAGACCCTGCTATTTCCTTCCTTTTCTTCTGGGGGATGGAAAGGCGGTGTGACTGAAGGTTCCATTGGATTCCTAACCACTGGAACTTCTGAGCTGGAGAGAGGCGAGATTTCTTCTCGTTTATCTTGAATCCCTGGTGTTCTAGGTACTGGGTGACTTTGTTGCAGGATTTTACACAATCCTCGGGCGATGGAGCCCAAACTAGCCAGTCGTCGAGGTAGGCCATCACCTGGACGTTTCGGAGGCGGAGCTGTTGTACTATGGCGTCCGCCAGCTTTGTGAAGATCCGAGGGGCCACATTGAGGCCGAAGGGCATGGCCCTGAAGGCATAGCTTTTCCTTTGGAGTCGAAATCCTAGGTAGGAGGAAGCGTGATGGTTCATTGGAACGTGCCAGTAGGCATCCGCCAGGTCCATGGAGACCGTGTAGGAACCTCGAGGCAGAAGGGTCCTTATTTGTTGAAGAGTCAGCATCTTGAACTTGTCGTTCGCTATGAACTTGTTGAGGGGGGATAAGTCCAGAATGACTCTGAGTTTGTCGGAGTCTTTCTTGGGGACACAAAACAGTCTTCCTTGGAACCTGGTGGACTTTACCTTCCTTATCACCTTCTTGTTCAAGAGATCTAGGACATATTCTTCCAGAAGGGGGGTTGATTGTTGGAAGAACTGCTGGAATGTTGGGGGTGGTTGAGTCCAACTCCAGCCTAGACCCTTCCTGACGATGCTGTGTGCCCAGGGATCGAAGGTCCAACGATCCTGGAATTGGCGGAGTCTTCTTCCCACCGGAAGCACTTCATTGCTTCTGGTGTCCCGAGGGCTTGCTGCCTCGGCCGCTAGCTCCCTTTCCTCCTCTGCCTCTGGAGGGACGGCAAGACGCGTCTCTGCCTGCACCTCTGTTTGAGCCTCTACCTTTGGGACGAAAGGTAGTCGTCTGTTGCTCGAAAGCAGGGGTGAAGACCGGTGACTGTGACAACACCGGTTGGGTGACCAGTTGAAAGGTCTGTTGTGGCTGAGCTGCCACTTGGGAGGTAGCGGGTCCCGGAAACTGACGTCTTGGTTGACGTTGTTGGGGTTTCTGTTTCGAAGATTTCCTCTTAGGTTGAGGTCCGTCGTCCTGAGAGGATTTCCTCTTCTTTGACATGCCCCACTTGTGGAGAAGGTTCCTATTCTCCGTGGCAGCTTTGTCGGTGATCTCCTTCACAAGGTCAGAAGGGAAGAGGTGTTTGCCCCAGATGTTGGAGGAAATCAGCCTCCGGGGTTCGTGTTTCACAGTGGCACCTGCGAACACGAATTCACGACAGGCTCTCCGAGCCTTCATGAAGTGATACATGTCCTTCACCAGGGTTGTCATGTGGGATTTGGCAAGTACCATGTAGTGGTCTGGTACTTTGGTGTCACAGGCCATAATGTCAAGTTGGACCTGGTGGGACATAGATGCTGCGAGCCTCTCCTTCGTATCTTGTTCCCGACGAAGGAGGTGATCGTTAAATTTCGGGAGATCTTCATTAAACTGACGTCCGGCGACGTCAGGATCTAGCTTTCCCACGACGAAAGTATGCTGGATGTCCTTCCAGTGTCGAGCGTCAGGGGGAGTAACTATGGAGAAGGGTCTGCACTCCTCCAGTGCAGGGCAGGCTTTCCCCTCTTCCACAGCTTTAAGGCACGCAGCGAAGGCCTTTTCCATGAATGGAAGTACCGCATTTTCAGGTGCGACGTAGGTAGGGTGCTTCTTGCTCAGGGCCGGAAGCTTAGAGCAGGTAAAACCCCTACTCTTGAACGTGTTGGCTAGCATAGCCTGGACCTTCGCGAGATCGAACACTATCTCTTCTTTCGGTTCAGTCTCTTCTTTAGAGGCAGGTTCAGAGCGAAGTCGGACGTAACAGTCCGGGTAGGCCTCAAAATTTGGGAAGAATTCCACATCTTCCAGGGGGACCGAGCCGATCTTGTTGCTGACAAAGATTCTGCCGGTCGCTATCACCATATGCTCAGCGTACCTCCATGGGTTGGCATGAGAGCAAGCGGGGAGATCCTTAACCGAGATCTTCTTCGGTTCTTTGGGTCCCATCATGGACCTGATGAACTCCTGATTCTCCTTTAACTTGTCGTCCATGACGGCTCTAATCAACCGGATCATTTCCTGAGTGGATGATGAGGGTTCCGGGGTCGTGGAGGTAGACGGGAGAGACACTTCCGTCGGTGTAGGAGTAGGGGCGGAGATGGAAGGAGGAGCGACCTCTTGCTCCGACTCGGCGTATTCCACCTGGTCTTCGTCATCTTCAGCTCCTTGAGCCATGAGGGTCTTCTCCGTACCCTCCGAGACATCCGACATGTGTTCGTCATCATCGGAATCTAGGCGGCAATCGTGCATGGACTGGGCCATGACTACATCAGGTTCCACCGTAATTTGGACAGTGGGGATCAAATCCTTGGGCACCACAGAATCAGGGGAGGCCTTTGGGAACAGAAGTGACCTCAATTCTTCAGTGGCCAGGTACGGTCCGGTGGCATTCTTCTGGAAGCCACGCACCCATTTGCGTAGCTTCTCTCGAGCAATGTCCCTGATCTCCGCTGAGGGAGAGTTATGGAAGCCATCAGCTATGTGAGCCTGGCAGACCGTACAGTTCAGCGGGTCCCAGAATTTCAAATCCCCTTTCTTGTTAGCACAAGGGGCGTGAGTCCTGCAGGCCGTATGCCCGTAGAAGTGCGGGCGTTTCACAGCGCAGAAGTCGAAGTCACACTTCATCTGCTCCTCCTGTGGAAGAAAGAGAAAATGAGTATGGGGGGAGTCATAAGAATGGCTCTTAATCTAAGTTAATATTAATCAATAATTTTAACTTAATGAAGGGTGTGATGCATAGAGATTGAAGTAGTAAAGAAAACATACTCCATGCATCCCGCCCGGCTGGCTACCGCAAGCTTTATCCTTGGATAATCCGAGATGGCCGAAGGCACAGGATAGTATTTCTTAGAAGTCCATAGGGCAATGGAATTCCATGGAAAATGCCAAGGATAAGTTTGGGACCGAGGCCACTCAGTCCCAAATTAGGGGGCTAACAGGTCCCTTAGGGTAACTGCTTCCGGCAACCAGCCGCGCTAAGATACACGCAGCATGCTGGAATTTTGAAGAATGCAAAGAGACAGTATGATTACTAATAGAACAGTACCAAGGCACTGATCTAATAGCGTAAACAGGCCATCTGTTTGCAGTGTAGGGCTATCAGTATTCATATGATAGCTAGTAAAAGGGGGTGCAAGTAGTCTTGACGCCTCCGGTGGGTTCCGGCAGACCTCCGGCACGCCGGAGGCCGCTCCAGCAGAGTTTCTGGCATTAGAACAGACAATATATAAGTCAAGAGTAATACCAGGGTGGCGGCCGCCGGCACAACGGCGGCACGCCGGCAGAGGAGCGGCGGCTCCGGCAGTCGGAGGATGCCGGATTGGTGACTGGGACAAGGATGGTTATAGCGGAACCAGGTTGCCGGCAATGGATGCCGGAACTCCGGTGGCCGACCGGCAGGCGGACGGCGAAGCTAGGAGGAAGGAGGAGAGCCATCGGCAGGAAGCCGGCGGCGGTCGGCAGTCCCCCGGCACGCGGGGGGCTGGCGGCAGGAGGGTAAGGGGAGAGTCACCAAGGTAGGAGGCGGGTATCGCCGACAGTGGAGGCGGCAAGGGACCGGCACCCGGATAGTGAGAGAGACAGGGGGAGGGATGTAAGAAGTCCAGTCATGGACTCCCAGACATCCCCCCCTGAGAGGGTGTACCCATGATAGAGGCTGGCTCTATCCCCCAGAAGCAGGGGTCTCAGAGGACCGGGAGCTAGGGTAGCCCAAGGGAGGGCTAGGGGACACCCAAAGAGGGGGAGACCTCTACATACAGAACACATCCAGTGGCTAACCCCATAGGACACTATGAAGGGTATATGTACCAGAGCGGACTGCACATAGAAGCTCAAGGTAGCCCTATCACTCCACCCTAAGGAGGAGTTGTAGGACAGGGGACAGATGGGTATAGACTAACCTAAGTGTAGGCTAGGCTATACAAGAGATAGGTGGGGAGGGGAGAAGAGAAGAGTCTTCCATGGAAGGGGTTCTGTACCAGAGCGGCCACTAGGGAAAGGGAGGACACTCCCTAACCTAAGATAAGGCAGCCTGGCTGAAACGGTGCATGGGTACAGTTTCAGCAGGGGACAGAATGACCTTTCCAAAACCTAACTTAGAGCAGGGCTAAAAGCCCTGAACTAGGAAAGATAGAAGACATATCGCTATCGCAGGACAGTCATAGACTAGTCCTAGCCATAGAGGAAGGGCTAGCCGTTCCTCACTCTCGGACGCAACCCTAAGGGGGGTTCATTCCCTTAGGGAGGACTGAGAGGCGATAATATACTCTGTTAGGCGCTTGATCCCTTTACTTAGTAAGGGAATCAAGGCTAAACAGAGGGAATGCCAAGGGCAGGGGGATGAAGGAAGCATATAGGGGTCCTACAAGTAGGTTAGGTTAGGAAGTGACACTAACTAACCTATCCCCTATATGGTCCCTGAAGGCGAAAAACACTTGCATCACAGTCGAAAGTATTGTAAAATAATGCCACTATCTTCATAATTTAGCCTAGGATCACTAATAAAATCATGCATGAACACTGATATATAGGCGCTCTGGCCTGGGGGCTATAGTAGCCTACTGGTATGAGGTCAATCGATGACCGATAAAAAGTGTCAAAACACGATATAAAAGTTCCTAGCTATGAAGACTAAATAAACTAATGTTATCGATTAGTAAATAAGGCCGGAAGCGTTGTTGTGGCTAACTAAATAAGGCATGCATAACAACAACGACGCCATAAAATGGCGGGTCCGGTAGAGGCACAGCTCTGCCACAAAACACCAAATATCTCGGAAAGTAATATTTACTTTACGGTCAGAGCTTAACTAAACAATACTGGAACCTTGTACTCAACTTTCCAGAAGAAGGCGAGGCCGAAGGTAGCGACATAACGTAGATGCAAAGCGATAAGTAAGGCACAGGGAAAATCCGTCTAAGTAGGGCGAGCTACTGAACAAAGGATGAAGACGGTCGTGACGTCATTTAAGCAATGGCGCCCGTTTGTTTACGTCTCGAGTACCAGAAGTAGCCACGGATGAGATTAGCTATGGAACGGCTCCCAGCTATTCTCAGCCCTTACACACCGAAGCATTAACTCTGTTCGGGGTGTAGATAGCTATGTGGCGCGTTAATACATGCGTCCCCTGTTGATATACGATGTCTTAAAAGGGAAACCTTTAGGATACTCGCTCCAGAAGTTAGAATTCTGTGATAACCTGTGGTTAAATTCTCTGGGAATATCTTAGTAGTTATTTACCCAAGGAAGCTACCAAAAAGGAACCTTCCATCAGGACACCATGGCTTGAGCCCAAAAATCTATTTTTGGGTGAGGTAGCCATGTCGTCCTGATGGAAGTTCCTTCGAAGGTAGCTTCCTAGGTATTTTTGGGCCCAGGCCATGTCGTCGTGATGGAAGTTCCTTCATAGGTAGCTTCCTAGGTATATTTGACTACAGTGATATATCCCAGAGAATTTACCAAAGGTATCCAGAATTCTAACTCCTGGAGCGAATATCCCTTAAAATTTTACGAAGGGATATCGCGTAATATCAGAGGACTTATTCTTGACACGTCTCATGGCTATCTACACCCCCAATAGAGCTTTCACTACGAGGGGAAAGAGAGGCAAGAATAAGGTAAGTCGTTCCAGAGACATCGCTCTCGACGAGTCACTACTGCTCTGCAAATAGTGCGCCTGTCCGCCACCGCGAGGTGCCACCGTCATTCTTTCGCTTGTAGCTTCGCTAGACCGGTGTTTTTCCCAGTTCTCTCGTGCTATTTTGGAATTTTTTGGATGCTATGATGTCTTCCCCAGCCTCATCAGCTTCTGGAAAGTTAAGTAATATCTTTATCTTGTGTAAATGTAAGCTCTTGCCAGTTTTGCTTTTGGATTGAGATCGTAATTAACGTAACAAGAGCTGTTGCCAGCCGGATGGCGTCAGTGACGCGGTCGTTCTTCTGTTCATTTAGTTAGCCAGAACGACCCTTTCCCGGCATTTATACGCTTTAATAACTTTAGCTATTTAGATTTTTAGCTAGGGATTCTTATATTATGTCTTGGTTGTCGTGAATTTGGCTATTATGAACGAGCCTCATGAGTGCTAGGCTTCCTAGCCTAGGCACCCTCACACTTCATGCATGATATAACCTTCCTGGTAAAGTTTTATTAAAGCACAGGCAATATTTTACACATTTATGATATTACTTAATTATGCTTTCCTCTTCCAAGATAGTATGCAGAGAGTTTCGGTGATCGATTCTCAATGCTCCTAGGCTACTAGCCTAGGGGCTTTAGTATACTTTCATACATGTCCCCATTGCTCTTGTATTGCCTTTTAAGGGGAGACTGACCCCTCCTATACCTTTTAAGTTAATACCAATCTCCTAGGAGATTTAAGAGCAATCCCCTTCCCTCCAATTAGCCTAGGCTATTCTCAGTTTTCTTTGCTGTGAACAGAGTTCTGGCAAAGTTTTACTGAGACATTCCGTTTTCTTTCTCTTAACCACTGAGTCTGTTTTGAGTTTAGGACGGGACATCAGAGTATCAGTCTGTGTTAGGCATCTTCCTGTCTTGGTGAAATGATTTCCCATGTCAGGTTAAGCAGCTCTTTCAGGAGGCTAGACCTCCCTAGGCCATACTTGGGGGTTTTGTATGACAATTCCCCCTTCCCTGGCCTAGAAAACAGTCCTGTGCTGGTAGACCCTAGACCGAAGAAAGGATTTCTTCACTGCCTGGGGTCTCTAGTACGAGATTCTGCTCTCCTGCGAGTTGGTGTCCTACGGACATCCTCTCCCTTGACTAACCCAACTTGGAGAAATGATTTCCCCTACCTGAGGTTACTTCACAAGACCAGAATCCTTCAGGTTAGGTAGTGCCTTCGGGCATTACCTTACCTATAGGACACCTACCCCCTCCCCGCTATCCCTTTCATGTTGAATGATCCAACACCCTCCCAGCCGTCGTTCTACATAGACCCTATGGTTCTTGTAGGACTGGCCTAAGGTTCCCCGTCTGCTGCCGGCGGGTATCCTCATATTCTTTAGAGTGTTCATCGGTCCTCCCTTGGACTGCCTTCCATAGCCCTCATGACTGGGATATGGTTGGATGGAAGCCCGAATTTAATTCCCCCTTCCACTTGAACCCTCCTTCTGGATACAGGTTGGCAAGACTGAGCCCTTGCCTTCCTCCATCCTTTCTTTCTCTCGCACTTTCATACTGGGCCAAAGACATTGGACATTCAGGTACCGACTGCCGGCCACTGAGTTGTCGGCTGGCAGCCGGCCACCCATTCCTGGTCCTCTGCCGCCGACTGCCTTGGGTCCCCTTGATGGAAGGATCCTCGGCTGCTGGCCGGGAGAGCCACCGCCGGCCGGCAGTACTACTGCCGGCCGGCAGATCCTCCGCCGCCGGCAGAGACCGCCGCTGGCCGGCAGAGACCGCCGCTAGCCGGCAGAGCTGTTGCGAGCCGGCAGAGCCGTTGCCGGCCGGCAGAGGCGCCGCCGCCGGCAGGGCCGCCTCCGCCGGCAGCCAGCAGAGCCATTGCCGGTGGCCTATCACTCAATGTTATGAAGACAATACTTGCCTTCAATAGCCCAGAATAGGCCGGCATGTGCCGGCCTGCCTGCCGGCCTGCCCGGCAGACGCCGGGAGGCCCGGCAGGTGCCGGAAGGCCTGACAAGTCTGACAACTTGTTGCCAAACAGTCAGTGCTGTAACCCAAAGTTTTTCCAACCTACAAGGTGCTTCATGGGCAGCCTATTGTGAGACCATCACATATAAGAGAGCGATTCTCTCTTCCTTTAATGGTTATGATCCATTATTGTCCTTAATCCCCAATATTGAAATTGGAAGATTGTGTTAAGATACACTCATATCATAGGATATCATCTTCCCCTAAAGATTCTTAAGAATTCTGCTTTCAATATTGGAGGAGGTCATAGCAATTGGCAGGACAGGAAACACATATAGGTGTCTTTCCTACTTATAGCTTACCCTATCCAAGCTAATATAACATATTATGTATGTTGAAATTTGAGAATTTCACCGAATACTAATAGACTTTTCCTTTCTTTACAGGAGGAGCATCCCGAGTGCGAGAATAGTTTTTGCAGGGTCCGCAGTAAGAACTTCTGCGGCCATAACATGTGCAGGGCCCATGCTCGCTGCGCAGTCACCAAGGGGGCTCTCAAGTATTGGGACCCGCAGGTATGTACCGTTTGTGACAACCTAGTAAAAGAGGCTTTTGATGACCAAAAGTCCACTGAGTCAAGGGACGCAGCAAGGGAGAAGCTGCGTAAATGGGTCAGGGGTTTCCAGAAGAATACTTCTGGCCCATACCTTCCTAACGAAAGGATTAGGGCTTGTCTTTTCCCTAGGGCATCTTTGGATGCGGTTATTCCCCAGGCTCAACCTGAGATTCCCCTTGTTCAGATTCCGGTAGAATCTGAAGTTTCGGATGCCTTGGAGAACATCCAACTAGAGGACAACTGTTCGGAGTGTAGGGAGTGGCCTGCCTCCCAGTGGGAGAGGTTCTGTTATGTATTATTGTAACAATGTACTATATTCAAGTGTTTCAGGTATTGCACAACATTGCATCATATTGCATGAATAAGACATGTTATGCTTTGATCATAAGAGTAACGATTTGTTTTGGTATTAGGATTCAAACATTTGTTGATTACCTCAGATAAGATGTGATTCTTTATGATTTGTACTGGAGTAGGATTTAAGTCTTTTCAGAGCGATGCTCTTTTGTTTAGCAATGTTTTGGTTTGTGAGATTTGTGTAAGACGCTCCATATGCACTTGAGAGTCAGCTGTCACAAAGTGAAGTTCATAATGTAGTCTCTTATACATTAAACGTATTATAATAATACCAACGTATTTTTGGGCTCAAGCCATGGCGTCCTGATGGAAGGATCCTTTTTGGTAGCTTCCTTGGGTAATCACTACTAGGATTTTCCCAGAGAATTAAACCACAGGTTATCACAGAATTCTAACTTCTGGAGCGAGTATCCTAAGGGTTTCCCCTTAAGACATCGTGTATCAACAGGGGACACGCATGTATAAACGTGCCACATAGCTATCTGCACCCCATATAGAGTTAACGCTTCAATATGGCGGACAGGGAGTGGCTGGGAGCTGAGCCGCAGCCAATCTAGACGTGGCGATATCGGTACTCGCGATGTAAACAGACGGACGCCATTGCTTTTGATGACATCACGTCCGTCCTCATTCCTTTGCTAGTAGCTCGCTCGATTGGGGTATTTTTCCCTTTGTGCGACTTTATCTACTTGCATCCTCGCTATGTCTCAACCTTCAGCTTCACCTTCTTCTGGAAAGTTGAGTACAAAGGTTTAAGTATTGTTTAAATAAGCTCTGGCCTTAAAGTAAATCTTACTTTTCGAGATATTTGCATAATTGCGGCAGAGCTTTGCCAGACCGGTCAGCGCCATTTTATGACGCTGCTGTTGCTTGCATGCCTTATTTAGTTAGCCGCAACAGCCTTACCGGTATATAAATTACTAATCAGCGCTATTAGTTATTTAGTCTTCATAGCTAGGAACTTTATATCGTGTTTTTGACGCATTAGTTAGGGTCTTCGCTGACCCCATACCAGTAGGCTTTAATTAGCCCCTAGGCCAGTGAGCCTATACCAGTGTTAATGCATGATATTTCAGTGATCCTAGTGTTAGTTATGAAGATTTTGGCATTATTTTACAATACCATTGACAGTGATGCAAGTGTTTTTTCGCCTTCAGGGACCATATAGGGGGTAGGTTATCTTGAGTGCCTTGCTAACCTAACCTTATGATAGGACCCCTATATGCTCTCTTCATCCCTAGCCCTAGGGCTTCCCTCTGGTAATCTTGTATCCTATTACATGTGATAGGACAAGACTCCTCAGAGTACTGTATCGCCTCCCCACCTAAGGGAATGACCCCTCCCTTAGTGTTGCGGACCTTAAAGGTAGGATCACCTCCTTTAAGCTGAATCGGTCCTTGACCTTTTCCTTGCGATACGTCTTCTCCCTTCCTTGATTAGGGTCTAACAACCCTAATCCAGGTTAGGTTGGGAGGGCTGGTTTATGTACCTTGCTGAAATATACGCGTGCACCGTTTTTCAGTTGGTCCACCTACTATAGGTTAGGGTGAGCATCTCCCTTCCTAGGTGGCCGCTCTGGTGCATAACCCATCCTTTCTTATAAGAAGACCCTTTACCCCCCCAACCTATCTCTTGCCTAGCCTAACCTACCAGTAGGTTAGGCTTCATATGTCCCCTGTCCTACACTCCACCCTAGGCTGGAGTGCTGGACCCCGTGGTGCTCCCAGTGTTGTCCGCTCTGATACATAGACCCTCCATAGTGCTATGGAGTCAGTTATCATTTGGTCGACATGAAGAGTCTCCACCCCTTCTTTGGGTACACCCTGTCCTCTCTTGGACTGCCTTAGCCCCCGGCCATTGCGGCCCCTGCTTAGGATGATAGATTCACCTCTATCATGGTGGTACCTTTTCCAGAGGTGTCTTGACTAGGCTAGTACAGCCTTGCCATCCCACCTCCATCTTTGGTGCTTGTCCCTTGCCGCCTCTACCCCGGCATTACCGCCGCTACGGGTGACTTCCTTATCCTTGCCGCCTTCCCCCGAGTACCGGAGGATCGCCGCCGGCCGCCGGCTTACCGCCGTGGCCTCTCCATTCCCTCATAGCCTCGGCACACTGCCGACCCCTCCCGGAGTGCCGGCACTAGCAGCCGGCCCCCGGCCCCGGCTATGCTCCTTTATCCTTACCCCTGTCACCCTCCGACTGCCTCCGGCTGCCGGAACCGCTGCTCCTTGCCGGCGGCCGCCGCTACCGGCTGCCGCCACCCTGGCTTCTTTTGACCATAGAATGATCATTCTTGAATGCCAGAAACTCTGCTCGAGCGGCTTCCGGCGTGCCGGGGGTATGCCGGACCCGTCCGGAGGCGGCAAGATGCCTTGCACCCCTTCTCTCAGCTATCTTTACTAGCGATAGCTCCTAAAAACCGCACCTAGACGGCTTGTTAACGCAGACAAACTGGTACGGAATCGTACATTTTGTTCAGTTTTCACTCTGTCTTCTTGCGTGTTTCATCTTTCCAGCACGCTACGTGTAATTGGCACGTCTGGTTGCCGGAACCTTACTAGGATCTCATGATCCCCAGACTTTCTTGATAAGATTTCAAGCCTAGTCTATAATATGGTAATTCTAAATGGAATTCCCATTATCAAGACACCTTCCATGGAGGCCTACGGCCACCTGGGACTGTCTGATGCTACGGCAACCAGCCGGGCGGGTTACACGAGGCATGCGTCTGTCTCCTTTCACCCACCCTTCTGTGCATCACAATTAACTTATGTTAATATTATCTTGTTAATATTAACTTTATATACGAGCCATATTATGACTCTACAATACTCATCGTCTCTTTCTTTTACAGGAGGAGTACGTCAAGTGTGACCACGACTTCTGCGCGGTCCGTCGGCCACACTTCTATGGACACACGGCGTGTAGGACACACGCCCCTTGTGCTCACAAGAGAGGGGATCTCAAGTACTGGGGCCACACCACCTGTTCGGTCTGCCAAGAATGCCTACAGAAAGCATTCTATGATCCTCCCTCAGCGGAGATTCGGGACACTGCTCGGGACAACCTACGCAAGTGGGTACGTGGCTTTCAAAAGAACGCCACTGGACCATACCTAGCCACAGAAGAAATGAGGTCTTTGCTGTTCCCAAAGGCCTCACCAGACTCGGTGGTCCCAGTCGAACAGATCCCCGTCGTCCAGATCACAGTGGAACCTGATACTGTCATGGCTCAGTCCATGAATGATTGTCACCTGGATTCAGAACATGATGAACACATGTCAGAGATCTCGGAGGACACCGAGAAAACCCTTATGGCCCAGGGTGAAGGGGAGGATGATGAAGAAGAGGACCGGGTAGTATATACCGAGTCCGATAAGGAGGATGCCCCTCCCTCCATCCCCCCTCCTACTCCTACACCGACGGAAGTGTCTCTCCCGTCTACGTCCTCCACCACGACTCCTCTACCTACGGCACAGGATATGATTCGGCTCATTGAATCCGTGATGGAGCAGAAGCTCCAAGAAACTCACAAGATCATTCGGTCGATGGGAGGTTCCAAGGAATCTCGCAAAATCTCCATCAAGGACCTCCCCACATGCTCGAGCGACAATCCGTGGCGGTTCGCCGAGCATATGGTCATCGCTGATGACAAGATCTTCGTCAGCGATAAGATCGGTTCCATACCCCTGGAAGAAGTGGAGTTCTTCCCCCGCTTTGAGGCGTATCCGGACTGTTACGTCCGTCTACGTTCAGAACCATCCTCAAAGGAAGAGACCGAACCGAAGGAGAAAATAGTGTTCGATCTCTCGAAGGCCCAGGCTATGCTTGCCAAAGCGCTTAAGAGCAGAGGCTTTACCTGCTCTGGACTTCCGGCTCTGAGCAAGAAGTACCCCACCTACGTTGCGCCCGATGAAGTGGTGATACCCTTCACGGAAAAGGCCTTCGCTGCCTGCCTTAAGGCTGTAGAAGAAGGGAAATCCTGCCCTGCATTGGAGGAATGCAGACCTTTCTCTGCAGCCACCCCGCCCGACACCAAACACTGGAAGGATGTGCAACACACCTTCGTGGTGGGCAAACTAGATCCTGACGTTGCTGGACGTCAGTTTAATGAGGACCTCCCCAAGCTAAACGAACACCTCCTTCGTAGGAAACAGGAAACGAAGGAGAGGCTGGCAGCATCTCTCACTCTCCAGGTCCAGATGGACGTAATGGCTGGTGACACCAGAGTCCCTGACCATTACATGGTCCTTGCCAAATCTCATATGGCAACCTTAGTCAAGGATCTGTACCATTTCATGCGAGCTCGTAGAGCCTGCAGAGAATTCGTGTTCTCCAGTGCCACTGTCAGACACGAACCCCGGAAACTAATTGCCTCCAACATCTGGGGCAAGTACCTCTTCCCGTCTGATCTAGTGAAAGAGATCACAGACAAGGCCGCATCTGAGAACAGGAACCTTCTCAACAAATGGGGCATGTCTAGGAAGAGAAAGCCCTCTCAGGATGACGGTCCTCAGCCTAAGAGGAAGCAGTCGAAGCATAGACCCCAGCAACGTCAGCACAGACGTCAGTTTCCGGCACCCGCTACTCCCCAAGTGGCCGCTCAGCCGCCACAGACCTTTCAGTTGGTCCCACAGCCGGTTTTGTCCTCATCACCGGCCTTCAACCCCGCCTTCGAGCAGCACTCCACTACCTTTCGTCCCAAGGGTAGAAGCTCAGGCAGGGGTTCCGGCAGAGATTCCTCTCGCCGGCCCTCCAGAGGCAGAGGAGGACAGGGAGCTAGCGGCCGAGGCAGCAAGTCCTCGGGACCCCAGAAGCAATGAAGTGCTTCCGGTGGGAGGAAGACTCCGCCACTTCCAGGATCGCTGGACCTTCGACTCCTGGGCACACAGCATCATCAAGAAAGGTCTGGGCTGGAGCTGGGCGCAACCACCCCCAACCTTCCGGCAATTCTTCCAACGTTCAACCCCCCTCCTGGAAGAATATGTGCTAGACCTCTTGAACAAGAAGGTGATAAGAAGGGTGAAGTCCACAAGGTTCCAAGGGAGACTGTTTTGTGTTCCCAAGAAAGACTCAGACAGACTCAGAGTCATTCTGGACTTATCCCCCCTCAACGTATTCATATCGAACAACAAGTTCAAGATGCTGACTCTTCAACAGATCAGAACCCTCCTGCCTCGAGGGTCTTTCACGGTCTCGATAGACCTGGCGGACGCATACTGGCACATACCATGAACCATCACGCTTCCTCCTACCTAGGATTCCGACTCCAACGGAAAAGCTATGCCTTCCGGGCCATGCCCTTCGGACTCAACGTGGCCCCTCGGATATTCACAAAGCTAGCGGACGCAGTAGTACAACAGCTCCGCATCCGAAACGTCCAGGTGATGGCCTACCTCGACGACTGGCTAGTGTGGGCGCCCTCGCCCGAGGATTGTATAGAATCCTGCTGAAAAGTTACCCAGTTTCTCGAACACCTGGGATTCCAGATAAACGCGAAAAAGTCTCGCCTATCTCCAGCTCAGAAGTTCCAATGGTTAGGCATCCACTGGAATCTTCAGTCACACCGCCTTTCCATTCCAGCAAAGAAAAGGAAGGAAATAGCAGGGTCTGTCAAGCGACTGTTAAAATCCAAACGGATCTCGAGACGCCAGCAGGAACAAGTTCTAGGCTCTCTACAGTTCGCCTCGATCACAAACCCAGTGCTCCGTGCACAGCTAAAGGATGCAGCGGGAGTCTGGAGACGTTCCGCATCCATCGCTCGAAGAGACCTCAAGAGACGGCTCCCAAGCAGACTTCGACTTCTTCTAAAGCCGTGGTCAGAAGCGAGGGCCCTAAAAAGGTCCCTTCCTCTCCAACACCCACCTCCATCTCTCAACATCCATACGGACGCTTCGTTGGAGGGTTGGGGAGGTCACTCCCACCAAAAACAGGCTCAAGGCACTTGGTCTCCCCTATTCAAGACGTTTCACATCAACATCTTGGAGGCCATGGCGGTTCTTCTGACGCTGAAGAAACTCTCCCCGCCCCCGTCGATACACATTCGCCTGACCCTGGACAGCTGTGTGGTAGTGCGTTGTCTCAATCGCCAGGGCTCAAGATCGCCCAAGATAAATCAGGTGCTCCTGACAATCTTCCGTCTGGCAGAAAGGAAGAAATGGCACCTGTCTGCAGTTCACCTACAAGGATTCCGCAATGTGACAGCGGATGCTCTATCTCGGACAAACCCGATAGAGTCGGAATGGTCTCTAGACGCAAGATCATTCTCCTTCATCTCTCACAGAGTCCCAGAACTCCAGATCGACCTCTTCGCAACGAGCGACAACCATCAACTTCCTCGATATGTAGCCCCGTACGAGGACCCCAAAGCGGAAGCGGTGGACGCCATGACCTTGGATTGGAACAGATGGGCCAAGATTTACCTGTTCCCTCCCACCAATCTTCTGCTGAAAGTCCTCTCCAAATTGAGAACCTTCAAAGGGACAGCAGCTCTAGTGGCTCCCAAGTGGCCCCGCAGCAACTGGTACCCCTTGATCCTGGAGATGCAGCCAACGCTGATCCCCCTCCCGGACCCAGTTCTCTCCCAGCAAATACAGAAGTCGACTGTCTTCGCTTCATCATCGAAAATCAAGGACCTTCATCTCATGATTTTCTCACCCTAGCCGCTAAGAAAAGGTTTGGGATTTCGAAGAAGAGTCTAGACTTCCTCGAGGAATACAAGACCGAATCCACGAGAAGGCAATACGAATCGTCTTGGAGGAAATGGGTCTCCTTCGTCAAGGCAAAGAACCCCTCGAAAATCACCATAGATTTTTGCATGTCCTTCTTCATTCACCTTCATGGACAAGGCTTGGCAGCCAACACGATTTCTACTTGCAAATCGGCCTTGACTAGACCTTTGTCATACGCCTTCCAAATAGATCTGTCTAGCGACATCTTCAACAAACTACCGAAGGCCTGTGCCCGTTTACGACCGGCACCTCCTCCGAGACCAATCACTTGGTCTCTAGACAAAGTTCTCCACTTCGCCTCCAACTTGGACAATGATTCATGCCCTCTCAAGGACCTGACTCAGAAAGTTATATTTCTCTTCGCTCTAGCTTCGGGAGCCCGAGTCAGCGAAATAGTGGCACTATCTAGAGAAGAGGGACATATCGTTTTCAACGATTCAGGAGACCTCTCCCTCTTCCCTGATCCGACGTTTCTCGCAAAGAACGAATTACCTACCAAACGATGGGGCCCGTGGAGGATATGCCCCTTGAAGGAAGATGCCTCTCTATGTCCAGTAGAGAGCCTTAAGGTCTATCTTCATAGAACTTCAAACTTTGGTGGAGGCCAACTCTTCAAAGGAGAAACATCGGGCAGCGACCTGTCACTGAAACAATTGAGAGCAAAAATCACCTACTTCATTCGCAGAGCGGATCCAGACAGTACACCCGCTGGTCATGATCCTAGGAAAGTCGCTTCGTCTCTGAATTTCTTTCAGAGTATGGATTTCGAAAGCCTCAAGAACTATACAGGCTGGAAATCCTCGCGTGTTTTCTTTAAACATTATGCGAAACAAGTGCACGAAGTGAAACATTTTGTGGTAGCCGCAGGTAGTGTTATGAAACCTGCTCTGAACTCTGCTTAGAACAGTGAGTTATTAGGGACTCTAACTCGTCGGGTGCCTATGTTGACCCTCAAGTGATACGTAGTGAAGCAGAAACCACCTTGTGTTTTCTTTAACTGTTCTTACCTCAGGTGAAATGTCATAGTAGATTACCACATGAGTGCTACATGCCACGTGCATGACGTGTGTTACATAAAGACTAACGTTCCGTAGAACGAGTGCCTACTAATACTTGATTCTTCCCTTTCAGACTCAAGAGCACGCCTTTATGACTATGTACATTTTTATCAATGTAAATGTTTTTTACTAATTATTGCATGACATGTATTGATTTACCTGCAATTATATAATAAAATGTCTATTTTATTACTTGTGCGTCTCCCTTGCTCCTTTCTTACTATGAAATATACTAATTGTCATAGTTTTATTACCCTTTATTCTTGGTTAAGGAAAATGCCAGGATTTACTCCGGGCATTTATTTATATAGAGCAAGTAAGTTTCCTTAGCGAATACTTACTCAATTATGAAGATGAGTCAACTCCATGCACGAAGTGTACAACCACCACTTCTTCAAGTTTGTTTCGACGCGAATACCAAATCGCTCTGACTTATCTTATGGATCTCATGGTTCCTTCAGCCCATATGAATAGCCTTCCCATGACCACTTTGATCTCAGCATAGCCCGTGGGGACTTCCATGCCAGGGGGGCAGGAAGGCAACTGCCTCACGGTAGCTCTAGTATAGACCACTATGCTCTCGGCTCAATGTTTTAGCACTCACTTATAAAGGGGAAAAAGTCTACCACGATACACTAATTCTCTGGTACTCTTCCATCAGGACGCCATGGCTTGAGCCCAAAAAACGGATTTTGAGCGAAGCGAAAAATCTATTTTTGGGTGAGATAGCCATGGCGTCCTGATGGACCCACCCTGTCTGTTATCAGGTCCCGCCCTGCGCCGCTGTATCATGGTGATGAGCGAGCTCCAGACTTTCGGAATGAGGACGGACGTGACGTCATCAAAAGCAATGGCGTCCGTCTGTTTACATCGCGAGTACCGATATCGCCACGTCTAGATTGGCTGCGGCTCAGCTCCCAGCCACTCCCTGTCCGCCATATTGAAGCGTTAACTCTATATGGGGTGCAGATAGCTATGTGGCACGTTTATACATGCGTGTCCCCTGTTGATACACGATGTCTTAAGGGGAAACCCTTAGGATACTCGCTCCAGAAGTTAGAATTCTGTGATAACCTGTGGTTTAATTCTCTGGGAAAATCCTAGTAGTGATTACCCAAGGAAGCTACCAAAAAGGATCCTTCCATCAGGACGCCATGGCTATCTCACCCAAAAATAGATTTTTCGCTTCGCTCAAAATCCGTTTATTATCCATCAAGCACACATCGACGAAGATGGGATCAGCTGAGAAATAATTACTAACAATTTATCATCTCTGTTCCAGGTAATTATTATGGTTAATAGAACTTCCTACCTAAGCATCCATATATTATATTTGGCGACGAGGATGGGATGACGGACAAGCAGGGAGAAGCAAGCAGGGAGAAGCATTGGAGCCTATGCACAAAGACGGCCAGCACAAGAGAAGGTCTTGGTACATCGGAAAACAAGAGTAAAATCGCCCAATGAAGATTTTACCAGCAGCAGAATAGGAATTTCATCAAATACACAAAAAGGGTGAAATTTAAGTTGGGTAGGTAGGAAGTATACTTGTGACTGCAGTACAGTAGCTTAACCTACCACAGTTATTAAGGTAGGCAAACAAAATGCCTTTTAATATTGAACCACCTCAAGCTTTCAGCGTCACTGCTGAGCCTAATTCTGTTGCAACACGATGGCAACAGTGGTGTGAGGAATTTAAGATTTATTTAGAAGCATTAGGGAACATGAAGGATGCACAAAAGAAGGCATTATTACTTCATACAGCAGGTAGGGAAGTTCGGGAAGTGTTTAAGACTTTGCAGCCTACAGATGACACAAGTGAAGCTGCAATTAAGGCTCTTACCACATATTTTGCTCCTCAAGTCAATAAATTTTTTGAAAGATACCAGTTTTCAGCGCAGGCTTATCAGAAAGAAAATGAAAGTTTAGATGCATTTGTGACTAGACTAAAGAATTTAGCCGTTTCATGTGAATTTCTAGAGTTAGAGAATGTTATCATAGATCAAGTAATTGCACATTGCACATCAGAAGAGCTAAGAAAGAAATTATTGCAAGATAAAGATTTAACATTAGAAAAGGTATTGATAACAGGCAGAGCTTTAGAAACATCAAATAGGCAAAGTCACATAATAGGTAGTTCTACAAGCAATAGAATGGAAAATTCTAAAATTAATACAGTAGGTTCTAAGTGGAAAACCAATGAGAATCAGAGAAGGAATATGTCAAAGCCTAGTCATAGAAAAGTGCCTAACACTAATGTTCATAAATATCAGAATCAGGCTTATACACAGAAACAACAGGAAAAACCCAAGTGTTTTAGGTGTGGTAAAACTGATCATCTTGCATACGAAGCAAAGAAATGCCCTGCTACTGGACAGACATGCCAGAATTGCAGAAAGCTAGGTCATTTTGCAACTGCTTGTAGATTCCCTAAACAGTACGCAAAGAAAATAAATGCTACAGTTGATACTATGGGTCAAGAGAATAATGAGGAAAATGTTCATGATAATCAGGTTAGTTCAGAAACTGATTTTGCGTTTCACATAAACTCAGTCAACAAAGGTGCAAAGAAACATATCATGGTAGAAGTCATCATAAATGGTAAACCAATTTTGATGCAAGTTGACACAGCAGCCGATGTATCAATTATGTCTGAGAAAATGGCTAAAAGCATTCCTAATTTGTTGTTAGAAGGTACAAATAGAGTTTTGAAAAGTTATAATGGTTTTGATATTCAGGTAATAGGTGCTTCGAACGTAGAAGTACAGTACAAAGAACAGAAATTAGAGAGAATGCCATTAACAGTAGTAAAAGGTAATGGACAAACTTTGCTAGGTTTAGATTGGCTACAGTATTTGAAGTTAGATTGGCCTAGTATTTTGAAGGTTGCAGGTAGACAAGATGAAAACAAAAATGAAATGTCTATGGATGATATCCTATCAGAGTTTCAAGACGTATTTGAAGATAAAATAGGTACAGTAAAGAACGCAAAGGCAATTTTAGTTTTGAAACCTGACAGTTCTCCTAGATTTTTTGCTCCGAGACCAGTACCGTATGCATTGAAAAGTGCAGTTGAAACAGAAATCAAGAGATTAGAAAGTGAAGGTTCTTGGGAAAAGGTTACATATTCAGATTGGGCTACACCATTAGTTCCTATTGTGAAGGAAAGTGGACAGGTTAGGTTATGTGGAGATTACAAAGTAACGTTAAATCCACAACTGCAAGTAGCTCAACATCCCTTACCAAATCCGAAAGACATGTTTGCAACTATGTCAGGATGCAGTGTTTTTTCTAAATTAGATTTAAGACAAGCATTTCAACAGCTTCCCATGGATGAAACTTCACAAGAATTATGTACAGTAAATACATCCTTAGGTTTGTTTAGGCCAAAGAGATTACCGTATGGAGTTGCAAGTAGTCCAGCTATATGGCAACAAACTATGGATAAGATTTTTTCAGGAATGCAAGGAGTATTCATTTTTATAGATGATATTTTAATTGCGGGTAAAGACACAAGAGAACATAGAGAAAGATTGCGAACAGTTCTGAAGAAGTTGAAGGAACATAATATTAGAGTAAATAAGAACAAATGTATTTTAGAAGTTGATTCAGTGGAATACTTAGGTTTTGTAATAAATGGCAAGGGTATTCACAAAACTAAAGAGAAGATTAAAGCTGTACAATCAACAAAAGTGCCAGAAAATGTTAAGGAATTACAATCATTTCTAGGTTTAGTAACATTTTATGGGAATTTCATTCAGAATTTGTCTACAATTGCACATCCATTGTATAATCTGTTGAATAAGGGTGTAGAATGGAAGTGGACAAAAGAGTCTCAGGAATCTTTTGAAAGAATCAAGCAGGAAATAACATCACCTACATTCTTAGTACATTATCAAATGGATTTACCAGTTAAATTAGTATGTGATGCATCAAACATAGGTCTAGGTGCAGTATTATCTCATGTAATGCCAGATGGAACAGAAAAACCAATTGCATTCACTTCTAGAGTATTGAACAAGGCAGAAAGGAATTACTCTCAAATAGAAAAGGAAGGTTTAGCATTAGTTTATGGAGTTAAAAAATTCCATATGTATCTTTATGGTAGGAAAAAGTTCACACTTGTTACAGATCATAAACCTTTATTAGCAATATTGGGTCCAAAAGCAAGTTTACCTACGTTGGTAGCTGCAAGACTACAACGTTGGGCAGTTACGTTAGCAGCGTACCACTATGATATAGAATACCGTCCAACATCAAATATGGGTAATGCAGATGCTTTATCCAGATTACCCGTAGAAAAAGCTCCAGAAGAGTATGATGACAGTGTTTTATTAATTTCAGTATGTAATGTACCAATTCTAAGCGCGAATATTCACCTTTGGGGTCTTCCTCTAAATTGAAGAAATCGCGGGTTTCTGCTTCCTCCATGCCCAAATCTCTGTCCAAAGCTGCTCCTCTGCCGGGCCCTTCCGGGGTACGGTCGAGTAGCAGAGCAGCGCTTGTAACTCCAGGTCAATCCTGTGGGATAGGCGAAGGTGTCGGCTCCCCTATTGAGTCGGCTCCTTCATTTCCCCAGGGAGCGTCTGTTATTTTTCAGATCTTGTGTCCTTTTTGCCATCGCTGGGCGTCGATGGCCCCCCTTCAAAGGAAACTCTCTTTGAGCTCCTTCAAAAGGGAGCAGAGAGAAGGCGGTCATCTCCTTCCTCTGCGGAGGTTGATCCTCCTAGTGTGGGCCAGGCGCTGCTGCCCGTCAGTCAGGCCTTGAGTCTGCTTCCGACGCCGAGGAGTTAGCTTATCCACCAGGGGCGGTGGCAGGGCTGTCTCCAAGGCAGGTTTCCCCTTTCGGGGGAACATGTCTCGTTCGAGAGAGAATACCGCCTCAGGGCATCGGTGGTCTCCTTATGCTTATGGATCTCCTCCAGGTACGGAGCGAGAAGCTTGTCTTGAGCGAAATTCTCCTTCTAGAGAACTCTCCTCCCCTGCGGAGGATTTATCCTTAGATATGAATCAGTCTCCCCTTCGGGCGTAGTCTGCTGAACGTTCCTCTCCGGATGTTCGTAGGGTGGAATGGTTTGTTACCCCTCTCCATCCAGGACGTTCTTCTTTTGGGCTGTCAGGAGACGTCTTTTTGAACCTGCTGGTTCTCCTCACGTTGACCCTTCGGGGTCTCATGACGATCACCCTTTGGGCTGGCATGATCGTGAGCCTTCGGGCTCTTGTCATGTTGATCCTGCTGGTTCAAATGACCGTAGGAGTCCTTCGGGGCTCTGTCGTGCTGATCTTTCAGGCTCACGAGACTCGGAACCTTCGGGTTTCAGTTACGCTGAACCTTTGGGCTCTCGTAACCATGGTAACATTAAGCCTTTGGGCTCTCATGCCATCAGTCACGCTGAACCTTAGGGGTCTCGTGACAGAGGAACTTCGGTTTCTCGTTACGTTGACCTTCGGGATCTCATAACTTTAGTTATGCCGAGCCCTTGGGCTCTCGTGACTTTCATCACACTGACACTTTGGTGTCTCGTGACAGGGAAACTTCGGTTTTCCGTTGCGCTAATCCTTTGGGGTCTCACAACACAGGTTAGGTTAGGCCTTTAGTCTCTCGTGCTTTTAGTCACGCTGATCCTTCGGGGGCTCGTGACAGAGGAACTTTGGTTTCTCGTTGCGCTGATCCTCTGGGGTCTCACAACACAGGACATGCTGAACCTTCAGGTTCTCTTGACCTTCGTCATCAAGAGTTTTTGGACTCTCATCGTGTAGAGCTTCCTCCGGGTTATCGTAGCAGGGAGTTCTTTCCTTACCGCACGACCTCTATGGGTTCACATGATCACCCTGAACCCTCTGGTTCTCGTGAACCTAGTCACCAAGAGTTCTACTCTTATGACAGTAAGTCTTCGGACTCTTGTCGCGCGGAGCGTTTGCGAGCATGACAAACTTGGCGCGCACGACCAACCCTACGCGCGCAACTAACACTGCGCGCGCGATAAACTCTCTGCGCGCGACCATCTAGGCGTGAGCAATCAGCACTATGTTAAAGCGCGTGAACAACTCTGCGTGCGCGACCATCTTGGGACCCACGACCATCTTGGGGCGCGTGACCATCTCAGCGCGCGGGACCATTTTGGCACAAGCGATCAAGCACTATGTTGTACCCTCAGGCACATGCAGCCTAACGGGAGTTAGTGATGAAGTTCCTCGCCGCACGAGTCCTGACAGAGCGCGCGATCATGGTTCACGATCCTCTGTTGCCCCTCCTCCGGGATTCCCACCTCTGGACACAGCTCTTTCTCGCACTGTGTCACACGACACAGCAGCATCGTGCGATGCTCTTCAAGCACCGGCGCTTGACATTCCTACATTTAAGTCAAGAGAGGGTTCTCGCGGTTTAACATGCTCGCGGTGGCTACCTCGTCATCGAACGAAGTACCATCTCCCATTTTGGCAGCAGGGGGTAACCCTCCTGCAAGGAGAGACACCCATCAGTCTCTCCAGTCTCATAGGCCTCCATCACTGCAGAGACAGCAGTCGCCCATGCGACTACGCCCAGATCCTATCACTAAGGGTAGGCCTGTAGCGATCTTGCTTGCTGGGAAGCCTCCCTCAGGCAAGAGGGTTGACTAACCTGCAGCGGTTCCTAAATCCAGGGATCCGTGCCTTCCTAAGGACCTTTCCCTCAGCTCCTCAGGAGCCCGCAACCCCACATGGCTTCGCGATTATTCACTGTAATGCATCAAGCTGTGACGGGGGTCATTCCCCACTCCCAATCATTAGGAGGCACTCCTAGGATTCCTTTGTTGCCACCTCTCGTCCCAGGGACCTCTCCTCCCTCCGATCCTAGGAGGAGTTCGGAGGGTTCCGCGCTTGCGGGCGCGTCTGGCAAGGAGAAACCGTTCTCGCCTTGTAAGAGACCACGAGAAGAGAGTAGGCAAGAACTCTATAGTAGCCCTTTGCAATTCAAGACGCCACAGGTCAGACCCAAGGGAAAGAGGAAAAGGATTCGTCCTTTGCCTCCCATGGAAGATAGGGACTCCATCCGTCCCTCGCCAGTCGAAATTATGCCTAAGGAGGTACGACTTGCGACTAGGAGTGACGTGCTCCCTCTGGCAGCGGACTCGAATCCCACCTGTAGACTAATGTAACCCTCCAGGCCCTCGTTGACAGAGAATTACCTGTCTCATAGCAGGAAGCCGAAGGATTTATTCACCATTCCGAAATCCTCAGCCAGGCTTCCCTCTTCACTGCTTCCAAGGCAACAGGATGCGAGCACTTCCTCAGCAGTCTCCCTATCTCCGGTCTATCCCATTGACAACTACGAACCACTCCGGGCTCCTATGGGTGAGAGTTCAGATGTGGAAGGGCAAAGGGATCCCGAGGACGACGCTCTGCCAGCCGCCACTAGCCCTAAGCTAACAGAGAATGAGAGGAAGGAGTTGGAACATGCCTTCTGGCAGGTCCTACCCTGCATCCGATCCATCAATGGACTACCAGATCCACCGACAGCCCATCTAGATGGAAAGGAAATGGTCCTCAACCAGTTCTATGGCACTCAAAAACCCCTTTGGTCAAAGGGGTTAAAGAGTGCCAAACAGAAGGCAGTGTCCCAGGCAGCTGGGTCCACCTCCTCCCTTTGCTCTAACTCATCTTCCAAGCTTCTGCCTCCTCCGATGTGTTTCAGAGGAGGTACTACGAGATTCTCGGGAAGTCTCCCAACGCTGCCTCTCGATCACTCCATAGCGGCACTCTCGAAGGCCACACCCTTCAAGAAGCTCACGGGGCTTCCTGTTTCCTTTTCGGCCTCCGAGATCCTCAACCAGGAGAAGGTGGTGAAGTACGCCATGCAGGCGGCTTTGTGGCTTGACTTCTGGTTGGGATCCTTAGGACAACTGATTCGGTCTAAGGACCTGTCTCGGGAGGCCTCCAGGAAGTCTTTGGAGACTTTCCTATTGTCTGGCACTCAGGCCATCGAGTTTCTCTCCCATCAGGTATTGAACCTTTGGGCTAACACTATTCTGAAGAGGAGGGATGCCATCATAAGCTAGTTCCACAGACACCTCTTTCAGGCCGAAGTGGCAAACTTAGAAATGCACCCTTCAAGAAGTCATTTCGTGGAGGAAAGGGAAAGAGGGGATCCGGCCAAGGCCGTTCCCACTAGGGCAGGCAGTCCTCCCCTTTGTCCACATTGGGGGATGCCTGCAAAGCCGCTGGCAGAGCTGGCTTCACTACGGGGCCGAACCCTGGACGGTCGAGGTGATTCATTCATGCTCTCCCTCCACTGACTCGAGTGCCAATTCCATCGAACTCCTGTGCGAAGGGCTACGTACAAGAATGTGCCCTCAGGGCAGAATTTCAGATCACATTGGAGAAAGGCGCTCTTCTCTCCAGGAGTTCCTTGATGGGTCCCCAGGCTTTTACAGTCGACTCTTTCTTTTGAGAAAGGCGTCCGGAGGCTGGAGACCAGTCATCAACTTCTCAGCCCTGAACAGGTTTGTTGAGTAGACCCCGTTCATAATGGAGACGCCCGACAATGTCAGACAAGCTATAAGACCGCAGGACTTCATATGCACTCTAGATCTGAAGGATGCTCTGAACAGGTTTGTTGAGTAGACCCCGTTCATAATGGAGACGGCCGACAATGTCAGACAAGCTATAAGACCGCAGGACTTCATGTGCACTCTAGATCTGAAGGATGCATACTTCCAGATCCCAATTGCTTCGTCTTCCAGGAAGTATCTAAAATTCATGTTCAACCAGAAGCATTACCAGTTCAGGGTACTGTATTTCGGTCTTTCCACAGCACCCCAGGTCTTCACGAGAGTGTTCTCCCTAGTATCATCTTGGGCCCACAGAGTCGGCATCCGTCTCCTAAGATACTTGGACGACTGGCTGATTCTGGCAGACTCGGAGGCGGGCCTTCTCCACCACTGAAACGAGCTTCTGAGTTTTTACCAGGATATGGGGATCGTGGTAAACCTCGAAAATTCTCATCTGCTTCCCTCTCAAGAACTGGTATACCTAGGCATGTGCATAGACACCCTAAGGCACAAAGTATTCCCATCAGACGAGAGAATTCAGAGACTGAGGAAGATAGCACAGGTCTTCCTCAGTCGGGAAGAGCTCCCGGCGTAGTATTGGCTTTCCCTTCTCGGTCACCTCTCTTCTCTGACACGACTGGTCCCCAACAGTCGCCTCAGGATGAAATCTCTCCAGTGGTGACTGAAATCCCAGTGGAACCAGTCAAGCGATTCCCGGGATCAGCTGGTCCACATAGGACTAGAGGAACAATCGGATCTCAGATGGTGGCTAACGGAGCCGAACCTCTTTAAAGGGGTTGATCTTCTCGTCTCTCCCCTGGAATTGATGCTCTTTTTGGATGCATCAAAAGAAGGGTGAGGGCCTCACGTGCTGCACCATTACATCTCCGGCCAATGGTCCGAATCAGAAAGGTACCAGTATATAAATCTCTTAGAGATGAGGGCAGCCTTTCTGGCCCTCAAACAGCTCCACCAGGTCCTAACGGGGCACTCCGTGGTGTTGATGAGCAACAACACCACAGTAGTGGCTTAACTGAACAAACAGGGCAGTACCTTTTCACAGCAGCTGTGCCATCTTGTAGTAGAGATACTCAGATGGGCAGAAGACAACTCGGTGACACTATCAGCTCGCTTCATGCCAGGCAAGCGGAATATGCTAGTGGACAATCTGAGCAGATCGACTCAGATAGTTAGCACTGAGTGATCTTTAAATCATTTGATAGCCAACAAAGTCCTGACTTTGTGGGGTTCCCCGACTGTGGATCTGTTCACAACGGCCCTGAATATCAGGCTCCCGTTGTACTGCTCCCCGTCCCGGATCCCTAAGCTCTTTGGTAAGATGCTTTTCAACAACAGTGGATAAACCTGTACGCTTATGCGTTTCCACCGTTCTGTCTGATGAGAAAAGTCCTCTACTAGGTACGAGCAAGCAACAACTTGCAAATGACTCTGATAGCTCCACTATGGCATCATGCGGAGTGGTTCCCAGACCTTCTGCAACTCCTCACTGAGATCCCGAGGGAGCTCCCTCCACGGCACGACCTTCTCAAAAAACCACATGCCAACATCTTCCACGAAGCCGTAGCTTCGCTTCGGCTTCATGCCTGGAGACTGTCGAGCACCTTCTCACACAGAGGCTTTTCGCAACCAGTTGCGAAAGGAATGGCTGGAAACCTCAGGAGATCCACAGGGGCAGTCTACCAGGCGGAGAGGTCAGGGTTAGTTTTCTGTGGTTGGTGTCGTGGAAGGGGTATCTCTCCCCTCGACGCCTCTGTTCCAACGATAGCGGAATTTCTTGTATATCTTCAGGAAGAAATGCTTCTCTCTGTCTCAGCAGTCAAAGGCTACCGCTCAGCCTTGAGTCTTGCCTTTAGACTGAAAGCAGTTGAAATTTCCTCCTCGTTAGAACTTTCTTTACTCATACATAGTTACGAGCTTACTTGTCCCCAGGCAGAGATAAGACCTCCTCCTTGAAACGTGGTTTGGATCCTCAGGTCTCTGAAGGCCCCCCCCCCCCCCCCCGTATGAACTATTATGCCAGGCCTCTGATTGCCAACTCACGTGGAAGATGGTGTTCCTGTTTGCGTTGGCTTTGGCCAAGAGAGTCAGCAAACTTCATGGTCTATCTGCTGACGTCTCCCACTCTAGGAGATGGGGAGAAGTAATCCTCAACTACGTCCCAGAGTTCATAGCTAAGACTCAAAATTCTGGTGTGCTGGACTCCAGGTTCGGCCCATTACGGATAGAGAGTCTTCGTTCTGTAACCGAAGATCCAGACCAACTGTTATTATGTCCAGTAAGGAGTCTGAGGTGTTATTTAAAAAGAACAACAACAGCTCGCCCCCTTGTGCAAGCTGCTTTTTGTTATCACGGGAAGGTCAAGAGGAGGGTCACGAGGAATACTATTTCCTCTTGGATAAGGAAAGTGATTGAGTATGCTCTCAATCCAGACCCTCCTCTGTCAAATCGACCCAGAGCTCATGACATCAGGGGTATTGCAACATCCCTGGCGTTCAAGAAAAATTTTTCTATGGCACAGATAATGCAAGTGGGCGTTTGGAAGTGCCAGACGACCTTCACCGCCCACTACCTGAAAGACGTAACCCACAGGAACATGGAAACCTATTCCATTGTCCTGTGGTGGCCACACAACAAGTGATCTAATGCCTCAAGCTCCTTAGTGGACAAGTAGCATAAGGTTGAGGGCTGAAGTTACCCGGGTTAGTCTGGGCTGAATGAGAAAGAATGTCTGGCTCCTTTCTTCCTTTCACCTTCTACCCCCCCACCCCACCCTCCACCCCCTGGGGAAACAGCTCCTCAAAATGGCAGCATAGCTGACCTCACCACTCTGCAGGTAAGATTCATTTCCCTTGTGCATCCTGAGTATTGATATATACTTTGTTACGTCTCCAAAACCTCTTGAGGGAGGTTATTGGATATATCTTAGAACTCATGCTTATCTTCAAGTTAATACGTAAAGACAAGCCACTAGTCTCCCTCACTCAAACTTCTGCAGGACGCTATCAGTGTGTTACCTTATAAATGCTTTTATTTTAGCGAGGATAGGGTTCCTACTAATTAGATCAAAGATCAATTAGAGAATCCCAGGTCATAGCCAAGGCCAGTTGATAGAACTTCCTCCCTCCTAAGACTAAGCCTCCCCTATAAATAGCGAAGGGGTTTTATCTGTGTCAGAACAAATAACAAATTTAGAGATCATTTGTATTTTTCTTAACATACAAACCTGGAGCTATTTATACAAATTGGCCCGCCACCCTGTCCCCCTAGAGGTCCTGCCAGAAAGCAAAAGTGGTTACTCAGCCGACGGAAGTGAGTGAGCTAGGTAGCCGGTCTACCCCAACCACCTTACGCTAACTAGCGGATGGGGGTAGTTATCCCTCACTAAAAATGTCTTGGTTAGTTTTTAGCTACGCCGAAAGTAATACCCCTATAAATAGCTCCAGGTTTGTATGTTAGGAAAAATACAAATTATCTCTAAATTTGTTATTTTTCATAAGTATCTTTTTCTTGTCTTAGTTTAAGTTTTGTTTAAATTTAATATTTCGAGTGATTTATTTTTGCTGTAAATTCTTTCAAAGCGTTGTAATTTTCTATAAAATATATTTATTTTTTCAAAGAGTGTATTATTTCGATCACCAGTGTTTCTTACAGAACTCTCTCGTATCCCTGTTTATGAATCGAAGTAAGAGGTTATTTTGAATAGTTCTTAATGATAATTACCCAGTTTGTTCTGAGTGTACGTAAGAGACCTTTGGATATTCAGTGTTTTTATACAGTATTGCCAACTGCGAGTTATATGATTTCTCAGAGCTCGGGTATTATTCAAGTGTAACAGATTTATGTAAAAACAAACAGGTGAGGTTGGAACTCTGGAGGTTGTGTAACTTGCCGGCAGTAATATATAATATGATATATATACAGTGTATATATATATATATATATATATATATATATATATATATATATGTGTGTGTGTGTGTGTGTGTGTGTATATTCATTATCATTATTATTATTATTATTATTATTATTATTATTATTATTATTATTATTATTATTACGGCCTTCAAATGATATAACCTCCCAAGTTACAAACTCATCTGTTTATCTTTACTTAAGCCTGTTATACTTTAAAAATACCCGAGTTCTGAGAAATTATACAATTCCCTGGCGGCAATTTATGAAAACACTGAATATCCAAAGGTCTCTTACGTACACTCAAAACAAAACTGGGTAATTATTTGATAGAAACTATTCAAAAACAAAATCTTACTTTGATTCTTAAACATGGATTACGAGCAAGTACTCTTAATTAAGAAATATGGGTGATTGAAAAAATACACACTTTACAAAAATAAATATATTCTATAAAAAGTTACAACGCTTATGCAAAAAGAATTAACACCAAAATTTAATTACTCGAAATATTAAATCCGAGCAAAACCTTAGACTAAGACAAGAAAATATTTCTCTATGAAAATTATACAATCACTTATTTCCCTAGAAACTAAGTTATAAAAATATTTAATCTTGATAATTAATGAAAATAGTTAACCATTTAACACTCTGAGTAAATACTAAAATGAAATTTGCATAAAAGTAATTGATACACTTACGTCTTTTGGATCACATAAGGTAATCGAACAGTTAAGCCAAAATAAATACACCACTTTTTTAACCTAAATTTCACTGGGCCAGTTACAAAGATTTATATTATACAAATACATTCATTAACACAATACACTTGAAATCACATTCAGTGGATTTATCAACGTTTGAACATACCACACATGATACATGTTGGAGAGAAATTGTTAATTGAAAATTATATAATCGCTTATTTCATTAGAAATTAATTTATAAAAATATTTAATCTTGATAATTAATGAAAATAGTTAACCATTTAACACTCTGAGTAAATACTAAAATGAAATTTACATAAAAGTAATTGATACACTTACGTCTTCTGGATCACACAAGGTAATCGAACAGTTAAGCCAAGATAAATACACTTCACTGTTTTAACCTAAAACTCACTGGGCCAGTTACAAAGATTCATATTATACAAATACTTTCATTAACACAATACACTTGAAATCACATTCGATGGATTTATCAACGTTTGAACATACCACACATAATACATGTTGGATAAAAATTGTTAATCATGTTCGAGAGGGCACACACTTGCTACATTTGAGAGGAGAGGGCGTACAAACTTTGGCTCTTTGAAAGGGACAGGCTGGATCTCTTCTGCTGCTTAAAATTTCTTAGGGCATATGTATATTGACTTAAAACTTCTAGATTATTATAAATAGATCATTCTCGTAGCTTGGGGACAAAGCCTAAGGGGACCAAAGCTGCCAACTAATCAAGTAGCAGACTAATACCAATGCAGAAGCGAGGCAACTCTCTCTCTCAGCTAACTCCGCCAACCTACTCCTCAAAACATTAAAAAAAAAGAGTAAATCTATTTCCAGAAATTTCATGTACTCTCTAACAACGTGGTAAATATAAGAATTGTGCAATCTCTCGTTTTTATACCTTGTGTGGTTCATACAGCATACCTAAAACGAGTTTACATAAGACTTTGTATCAAAATACATGAAGTAAAAAGTTAATTCTTAAAAATAAAGTAAATTTACATACACTGGCTTGAATGAAAAATACAATTAAGTGAATGACGAAATTCTTTGGTAATTTACATACAATTACTTAAACCTACATGAGAGGAACTCACCTTATGAGCTGACTATGTATCTTTTAAATACACAAGTAAAATACACGAATAAGATATTTACTCATCACTAGAACAGCTTGGTGAGATATATATATATATATATATATATATATATATATATATATATATATATATATATATATATATATACTGTATATATTGTCATCATTGTCATCTCCCACGCTTATTGATGCAAAGGGCCCCAGTTGAATTTTTCCCGTCGTCCTTTATCTTAAGCTTTTAAATCAATACTTCTCTATTCATCATACTTCACACTTCATAGTCTTTAGGCATGTAGGCTTGGGTATTCCAACTCTTCTAGTGCCTTGTGGAGCCCAGTTGAAAGTTTGATGAACTAATCTCTTTTGGGGAGTGCAAAGAGCATGCCCAAACGATCTCCATGTACCCTTCACCATGATCTCCTCCACATATGACACTTGTGTAATATCTCTTATGGTTTCATTTATAACCCTGTCCTGCCACTTAACTAAAAATATTCTTCTGAGGGCTTTGTTCTCAAATCTACAAAATCTTCTGGCTATTGTTTCATTGTCATACCACGACTCATGTCCTTACAGTAACCCCGATCTCACTAGACTGATTTATAGCCCGATTTATATATGTAATTTCAGGCAATTTAATTTCCAAATTTTACTTAACCTAGCCATTGCCTGATTAACTTTGTTCAATCTTTCATTAAACTCCAATTCTAAAGGCCCTGTATTAGTTATCATAGTTCCTAAATATTTAAATAATTCCACCTTATTAATCCTTTCTCCTTCCAATGATATTTCATCATCCAGTGCATATTCTGTTCTTATCATCTTTGTCTTTCTTCTATTCATCCTGAGCACAACCTCATGTGATATTTCATGCATTCTGGTAGGCAAGCTTTGCAAATCCTATGGCGTTCTGCTAATAAGGACAGTGTCATCAACATACTTTAGGCTCACTAATTTCCCTTGTTAATACAGTCCAATCCTTCTCTGACATCCCCAACTGTACTATGCATCACAAAATCCATGAGGGGGATAAACAACATATGTGACAACCCATTTCAATGAAGTACTCCACTGTTCACTGGACTCCATTAATATTAACTTTGCACTTGCTATGCTCATGAACAGACTTAATCATATTTACATGTTTAAGAGGATCTCCACAATAACGCAAGACTCCACAAAATTGGCCGGTGCACGCTATTTAAGGCCTTTTCATAATCCACAAATGCCATGAAAAGTGGACTTCTATATTCTACACATTGTTGTACATGTCATAAAATGAGAATTTTGTCGGTACAACTTCTACCTTTTCAAAATCCTGCTTATTCATCTCTCAGCTTTTCATCAATCTTTCCCTCTAGTCTCATTAGAATGAGCATACTATAATGTATATTTTCTTGACAACTGACATAAGTGTGATGCCTCTGTAATTATAGCAATCAGTCTGATCTCCTTTCTTAGCCCTTTTCACCTATAGCCCTAGCTTCCATTCATCATACCACATTCTACAAAATAATCTTGTAAGTATTCTGGGAATCACTTCATTTTCGGACAATATCATCTCGGCAGTTATCCCAACGTATCCAGGGGCTTTTCCATCTCTTGAGTTTTTTAATGATATTTTCAACTTCAAACACACTGAATACATTCATGGGCACATCAAGGTCTCGCTCAGCTTCGGCTACTGTAGTATCATTTACTGTATATTCGCTGGCATGAAAGTTTCTCAAACGTCGAAAATTCTTTTTTGTGTGATTATAAATTTGCTTATTTTCAATTTCAGCCATCGTATTCTCCTCCCAAACCAACTGTCTGTGTGGTAGGAACAAACTGACATGTTCACTGTTACACTAATTAGGTTTAATTGTCACTTTACCTCGGACACTTGCAATACAAGAAACCAATTATCCAAAACAATAATCGAGGGTGTGGATATTTTTTTTTTTTTACTATTTTTTTTTTACTTATGCGTCTTTTCACTGTAATTCTTGTGTTTTCGAGAAAAAGAACCACTTCACCTACTGTATTTGGATACCAAAATTAAGTTTTTTTTTTTTTTTTTTTTTTTTTTTTGTTCTAAAAGAACAATACAATATGTTCAGTAATATTCTTAAATTTTTGAAAAAAAAGGGCAAGGTTGCCACCCACCCACCATTGGTACCTTTTCTGCCTGACCCAGCCAAAGCATTGGACTCAAAGGAAGCATTAAGTTTACAGGTGAAAGGATTTGTCACTAAACTGAATATTAATAGTCTATTAGTACTTTTTAACATATTAATCATTGCCTTTTACTGATTATCAATAAAAAGAAATAAATGAAAGGAAAAAAAAGTTGTTTTATTTAATTAGTGGTATATATGCTAGGTTGTTATATGCTAATTTTTCGGGTGGTACTTTTATAATTGCGTGGACTTAGATTCGCGGTAAGTATCTTGCGCGAAATAAGCGAAAATAATTCCCGGGCGAACAAGGCTGATATCACAGTATATCAATCAATTTATTCCCTTCCTATCTCCTCTTCATGACCTCACTAAAGTATTCTATCCAACGTTGCCTTTCTTCGTCATCTGTTGTTATAACAGATCCATCTCTCTTTTTGATGCGTATTCGCTCCTTATTTTTTTGCCCCAGTAGAGATTTCCTAAATAATTCTATGAGCAATTCTTACCCCCATAGTCACTCCCTGAATTCATAGCTTTGTCAGCTTCATCTGCTTTTCTGTCTAAATATTCTCTCAATCATTCCTGGCTTTCCTTTTGATCTCACTATCAATACTGGAATAGTTACCATGATCTATCTTTCTAGCTATGTATGTATCTATCTATCTATATATATAGATAGATAGATAGACATACATAAAGACATACATACATACAAGCATATATACACACAAACACACACACACACACACACACACACACACACACATATATATATATATATATATATATATATATATATATATATATATATATATAACACATATATATATTTATGTGCACATGTAATATATATATATATATATATATATATATATATATATATACATATATATATATATAATTTATATATATATATATATAATTTATATATATATATATATATATATAATTTATATATATATATATATATATATATATATATATATATATATATTTATGTGCACATGTAATATACATATATATATATATATATATATATATATATATATATATATATATATATATATATATATATATACAGTATATGTATAGATATATACATATATATATATATATATATATATATATATACATTTATATATATACATTCATATATATATATATATATGTATGTATATATATATATTTACATTTATATTTATATACTGTATATAGGCTATATGTGTGTGTATATACACACACACACACACACACACACACACACACATATATATATATATATATATATATATATATATATATATATATATATTATATATATATATGTATATATATATATGTATATATATATATGTGTGTATATATATATATATAAATATATATATATATATATATACATATATATATGCATATAAATATATATATATATTTATATATATACACACACATATATATATATATATATATATATATATATATATATATATATATAAATGTATACATATATACATATGTATACATATATATATATATATATATATATACATATATATATATATATATATATATATATTTATATTTATATATATATATATATATATATATATATATATATTTATATATATATATATATATATATATATATATATATATATATATATATATGTATACATTTATATGTATATATATATATATATATATATATATATATATATATATATATATGCAGAAGAACCACGGGGAAAATGAAAATACGAAATATACGATTAAGTCCTGAATAAGTATCACGAAACTAGTCAGGACCTAATCGTATATTTCGTATTTTCATTTTCCCTGTGGTTCTTCTGCAACTGAGCATCACGTTTTCCTGTGATTTTTACGCATATATATATATATATATATATATATATATATATATATATATATATATATATATATATATATATATATATATATATATATATATATATATATATGTGTGTGTGTGTGTGTGTGTGTATCTATCTATCTATCTATCTATCTATCTATATATATATATATATATATATATATATATATATATATATATATATATATATATATATATATATATATAGATAGATAGATAGATAGATAGATAGATATAGATATGAGTTAATATTTTATTCATGTATTGCATTTGTGTATTTGTGTATATCCAGCTGGTAAGGTGAATTATACTCTCGGAATTTTAAGTAATGTATGTAAATTACATGTGACTTTCATCATTCATTTAATTGTATTTTCATTTAATACAGCATATGTAAATTTACGTTATTTTTTCAAGAATTGGCTTTTTATTTCACGTAGTTTTGGAATGAAGTCTCATGTGATCTCGCTTAGGTATGATTAAATTTAGAGGGATTTATTTTGGTGTTATTTTTTTTTATATTTAACTTTTATAGAATATATTTATTTTTGTAAAGGGTGTATTATTGCAATCACCAATATTTTTTTTCAGTATTTCTCTCGATTCCCTGACTAAGAACCGAAGTAAGAGGTTAGTTATTTAATAGTTTTTATAAAGTAATCACCTAGTTTATGTTTTGAGTAATGTAAGAGACCTTTGGATATTCAGTGTGCATATATATTGCCGTCTGGGAGTTGTGTAATATTCTCAGAGCTCAGGTTTTTTTTTTTTTTCAAGTGTAACAGAGTTATGTAAAATTAAAGCAGGTGAGTTTTGGAGATCGTGAATTTGCATAATTCTCCAGCCCTAATATACATATTTTTGGTGCCCAGACCTTTGGGATCGAGCGAGTCCATTTTAAATATTGGTGATAACAGGGCTCTGTTTTCATTAAATGTTTGACCAGTTTGGTGTTGATAGGATTCTTTGTATTGTCAGGATATATTATTTTAGTCACCCCCGTTATTCCATTTTTTATTTTTTGTTTGTTATTTTCTTGGGTTTACACATCTCGTTTTTCTTTTGTTTATTTTGTAACCTTTATTACTATACCCTTAAATATTCATTGCTGCTAATATGTCCATCAGTCCCCTGTAATGCTTTACCTTTCATCACCTCATTCCTCTGTAGATGATTTTATCTCATTTCCTGAGCTCACAGTACATTGTGTTAAATGTTGGTTTGTTTGTCCAATGAGAACGCACCCAGGTTTGTTGACATTATCGAAATAGTTGATTTATTGAAAAATATGTTTATTTGAAAGGTTGATATGTTATTATGATTGGGTCATTACAATTATAAAGAGTAATCCATGTGAATTGTGATTATATTGTGAAAACTGTATTAATTTCCCGAGTGGATGGGAGCCGGGACTTCCCCTCTCCCGTTTTCGTCACATATTTGTATTTTTTTTACCTTTGGGGAAGCTTTAAAGAGAATAAAAGTAAGAAATTTATAATTTGCTGGTTAAATGGATTTGTCTTGTCTGTATCACAATGTTATCTATTTTTTTATGTGAAGTTTTCTACAAAAAGGAACCATGGGACCTGCGTGCTCCCCCAAGCCCTTGTTTGAATCTGTAGTAGAGAGAGAGAGGAAATAAAGAGAAACCGGAAAGGTCGTTTCCTTTCTCCCGGAGTTTATTTTTGAGTATTACGAGAAAATTGAGGAGGCTATGCCTCAAACTGAGGGGCTTATGGCCCACATTCAACATGGTGCCCAGACCCGGGAATCAGATGAGAGTGAGGCTGAATTTACTGGATTCCCCAACGACATAAATCAACTTAGGAGAGCAGTGCTACAGAGAGAGAAGGCAACAATATGGCTGCGTTGTGCCTCAGAAGATTTGACCAGCCATAGCCGGTAATCCGACCTGGCATGAAATTACAAGTCTCGTAAAAGACTACGATAATAAGAAGGCTGACTGGGAAGAAATAATTCAGCGAGACCAGAATTCTATAGAGGATGTTGACGAGCTCCAGAGAAGAATACTTGAAGACCACCATTTTATGCAAGAGGTAAGAAAAATCCGTACTGAAGCAGCAGCTACCTTAGAGAGGCTGGGCAAGGACAGAAACTTGGTTGCTAATAGGTCCAGTGAAGATATTAATTCAGGCAGTGAAGTCGGTAATGAGGGTTTTAGTGTGCAATTGCCTAAACTCCAGCTAGTGAAATTTGGCGGGAAAATAACAGAGTGGCGGCCATTTTGGGACCAATTTATGGCACTTGTGGACGATCAGCCTATGCCTCTTGTTTCCAAATTTATGTATCTTCAATCTGTTTTAGAGGGTGAGGCTAGGGGTGTACTACAGGGCCTCACCCAAACAACAGCTAATTACAAGATAGCCTGTGAGTTGTTAGAAGAAAGGTATGGCGATCCAGAAAACATTATATCAGCTCACCTTCAAGCCCTAATGCAACTTAGCTCATCTAGGAGCGCAAGGACTGAAATTCACACGTCCTCTTTGCGGAAATTACAGGATGAGTTAGTAGGCCATGTGCGCAGTTTGGAGGCCCTTGGAGTTGGAGGTGAACAGTACGGGCGGATCTTGGTGCCTATGATCCTTGCTCTGTTACCTCATGACATAAGGTTGGACTGGTCGCGTAGTGGACGGAAAAGAGGAGATCTCGACGGATTGCTGAAGTTCTTGCAACGAGAAGTGGAAGGCAGAGAGAGGGCAGAGGCTATCAAGAGACTAAGCCTTGGAAAATCCGAGGAACCCAGTGTAGAACGACGGACTAAAAAGCACACTCCCAGTTCAGCCTCTGCCCTTCAAACTTCATCAGAAGAAAGTGGTTCGAAGACGTTTTGCGCATTCTGTGGAAAGCTGCATCCCAGTGAAAGGTGTTTAGGTATAACTAAGCTCCCCCTTGCAGAAAGAGAAGAAGCCGTGCGTAATCGGCGTTTGTGTTTTAAGTGTTTATCTAAAAGCCATTATGCCAAGGCCTGTTGGGCTAAGTGTTCAAAGTGCAAGACTGGGAATCACAACTCCCTTGTATGTCGGAGATCTGAAACGAAACCCTCCGTAACAGCTAGTGAAAATAACCCTGTAGTAGAGGGAGTGCAAGAGGGGTCAAATTCTGTGACCCATGTGGGGGTAGCACCTTGTGAGGTGAAAAACAAGGTTAATTCAAGGTGTTGTGTATTGCAGACGGCCCAAGTCAGGGTAGTAGGCCATCAGGGTATCACATTTGCTACTGTAATGTTTGATACAGGGTCAGATCGGTCTTACATTTCAAGGGAACTGGTCAAACGGGTCAAGCCTAAGTGGCTGACTTCTGAGTATTTATCATTTTCTGCCTTTGGTGGAGGGAAAGCCTCTAAGGCAGATTTGTGCAGTATTTATGAAATAATGAGTGTAGGGGCAAATGATCACAAATATAGTTTTAAGGTTGCTGAGATTGATGTAATTTGTCCTCCGTTATCTAGGTCCAAAGTGGACCCTAAGTGTTTAGAACCTTTTTCTCACCTTAAGTTGATCGATGAGTATGGATCCCATCGAAATTTACATATTGATATGTTGATAGGCCTTGATTTATATTGGAAGATGATGATCCCCAACCAGGTCATGTATCATGAAGGGCTTGTGGCCCAGGAGACAATTTTTGGTTGGATTTTGTCCGGATCCTTTAATAGGTCTGAAGGTAATATTGGTGTAAGTGTACAATTGTTAGCAATTGAGAATGTACAAGAGTGTAGTTTGAGTCAATTTTGGGATCTAGAGTCTGTTGGCATAAAACCCAACGAACTACATTCTGAGGCGATGAACCCTGACCCAGTCTTGGTTCAATTTGAGAATTTGGTAAGTTTTAAAGATGGTCGCTATGAAGTGGGCCTACCATGGAAATCTGAGAATATGAAATTAGATTTGATCAATAATGAACATCATGCTTTGAGAAGATTGGAAGGTCTCTATAATAGGTTAGGTAAAAACCCCTGTCTGCAGGAACAATATATTAAGGTGTTTAATGAGTATGAAAAGGAGGGTATTATTGAAGAAATTCCTTCCCATCAACGGGAAGGTGGGTATCCTATATTTTATTTGCCTCATCGGCCTGTGGTACGGGAAGGGAGCCTAACCACCAAGGTGAGGCCTGTTTTTGATGGATCTGCACGTGGCAGTAATGGAGTATCTCTGAATGATTGTTTAGAAAGTGGTCCTTCACTCAACCCTGATTTAGTTGAGGTGTTGTTAAGATTTAGAAGGTGGAGGGTGGCCTTAACAGCTGATATTACAAAGGCTTTTCTTCAAATAAAGGTAAGAAGGGAGGACCGTGATGTTCATAGGTTTTTGTTGAAAGAGGGGAACAATGTTAAACATTTCAGATTTATAAGAATGCCCTTTGGTAATAAGAGTAGTCCATTTTTATTAAATGCCACCTTAAAATTTCATTTAAAGAAATACCCTCTCACAGAGGTGGTTTCTGAACTGTATGAGAATCTTTATGTAGATGATTGGCTATCTGGGGCTGATAGTCCCGCAGAAGCAAGTTTAAGATTTGAAGAAGCCTATGGTATCCTGCAGGAGGCTGGTATGTCATTGTCAAAGTGTACTTCTAATTGTAAGACTTTAACTATAACTGAAGGTTCTAGTGAAGAGAGTGTCAAGGTTCTAGGCCTCCACTGGGTATCCTCCCCTGACTGTTTTACCTTTAAGGTTGAGAACCTGGACCCCTTTGGAGATATTGTTTGTACCAAAAGAAATGTGCTAAGCCTCATAGCTCGGTGTTTTGATCCCTTGGGGCTCATATGTCCGTTTGTTATGCATGCAAAAATACTGTTTCAAGAAATCTGGAGATTAGGTTTAGATTGGGATGAGCTATTACCCGAGGCTATGCAAGGCAGAGTTAAATTATGGGTTGTAGGATTTTCTGTGCTTGAGGCATTTAGAGTAGATCGGTACTTGTTTTCTGAGTCACCCTTTAAGGAAATTCCTAATGTTCAATTCCATGCATTTAGTGATGCTTCAGAAAAGGGTTATGGTGCTTGTGTTTATGTGAGAGTGCCTGAGGGGGATAAATTCAAGGTATCGCTGGTTGTTGCAAGAGGCAAGGTAGCCCCTATAAAAAGGGTTTCCCTTCCTAGGCTTGAATTACTCGGAGCCCTGTTATGTGCTAGACTCGTTGTGTTTGTGACGTCCGCCTTGCAGCTGGGTAAAGAGGTTTCTGTTCAATGTTGGACGGATTCCACAGTAGCCCTAGCTTGGATAAAGGGGGACCCCAATAGATGGAAAACCTTTGTGGCTAACAGGGTTGTTGAGATTCAACATTTGACACCTCCTTCATGTTGGCAGCATTGTCCAGGCAAGGACAACCCAGCGGATCTTGTATCTCGAGGTGTTTTTGCTGAGCAGCTTTTGCAGTCTGATATTTGGCTGAAGGGTCCTCCTTGGCTCTGTTCCTCCCCGCTCCCTCATCAGGAAGGCAGGGGGGCGGACATTCCTTCAGAAGAGATATGTGATACTGACACAGTTTGTGTTGCAGTTGAAAATGAGCCGCCCTTATTTGAATTCACCCGATGGAGTTCCTTTACAAAGGCCCTTAATGTAGTAGGTTGGGTACTGAGATTTGTTGGGAATTGCAGACCTTCGTCCCGCAAATTAAGTGGACCTTTAACCTATGGAGAATTGACGAAGGCTAAGGTACAACTGCTGTACTTTGTGCAACGAGAGGCCTTTGCAAAGGAAGTAAATGCTCTGAGTAGATCTCTCCCCCTCCCAAGGGGTTCTTCCTTGATTAAACTTGATCCTTACCTAGATGAGGATGGGCTACTGAGAATAAAAGGGCGCTTAGAGAATGCAGACTTGAGTTTTGAGAGTAAGCACCCTATAATAATTCCTGGTACCCACATTGCTTTACTGTTAGTTCGTTTCCAGCATAGGTTGCTCAAGCATGCTGGTGTTGCTACACTTGTATCCACGTTACGAAACAGTTACTGGATCATTCGCCTTCGTCAGATTGCAAAGAAGGTTTGTCGAGAATGTGTGGCTTGTCGGCGTTGTGATGCCTCTGCTTGTTCCCAGCCTGTGGGGCCACTTCCCGAGTTGAGAGTTAAGTCGGCTCCTCCATTCACGGTTACAGGTCTGGATTTTGCTGGTCCTTTATTTTGTATTGATTTTCCATCCAAGAAATTGTATATACTTCTTTTTACCTGTGCTGTCATTCGAGCTGTTCATTTAGAGCTCACCGAGTCTCTTTCGGTTGTTGCTTGTAATTTGGCCATTAGACGGTTTGTAGCTAGACGGGGTGTTCCAACAGTGTTCTACTCTGACAATGCTAGAACCTTTGTGAGTGTCTCCAACTTGTTAAGAGAACATTATGGCTCGTTGACGCCCCAATGGAAGTTTATTGTACCTAATGCTCCTTGGTGGGGAGGCTGGTGGGAACGCCTCATTAGATCTGTGAAAGTTGCACTGAGGAAAACATTGGGCACTAATTCTTTGTCCAAGAGTGAATTAGAGACTACACTTCATGAGGTGGAAGCTTGTATTAATTCTAGACCCTTGACATTTGTAGGTGAGGAACCCGATATCGCAAATCCTCTTACCCCTTCCCATTTCCTAATTGGCCGTTCTGCAGGTTTTCAGTTAGAGTTAGTAGATGATCCAGACTGTGGTGTATCCTCAAAGGATTTGTGTGTAAGAGAAGCTGTGCGTCTGGGTCAGTTAGACAAATTTTGGAGAATATGGCAGACTGAGTATCTTAGAAACCTGCCTTGTATGGTGAAGGGGTTCAAGCCAAATTGTAACCTTAAAGAGGGTTCTGTTGTACTAGTAAAGGATGAACGGGTGCCAAGGTTAAGGTGGCCTCTTGGAGTTATTACTAAGTTGTATCCTGGAAAAGATGGGGTTGTTAGAAGTGTTGAGGTTAAAACCAAACGTGGATTTATATCCAGACCTGTGCAAAATTTGTATAATCTAGAAATAACAGATTTGAAGGGTGAAATGGGTAGTAATTCCCAGGAGGAGAGACTTGAGAATCTTAGACAGGAGCCTGTAGAATCACCCTTAGTGTCTAATGTTGGTAAGTCCCGAAAGGGAAGACCTATTAAGGTTCCTATTAAACTTGACTTGTAGATTAAGGTAATAAGATAGCCTTGGAAGGCTCCGATGATGATAGGAGTGTTGAGACACTCCTATGGTGGGGAGGATGTTAAATGTTGGTTTGTTTGTCCAATGAGAACGCACCCAGGTTTGTTGACATTATCGAAATAGTTGATTTATTGAAAAATATGTTTATTTGAAAGGTTGATATGTTATTATGATTGGGTCATTACAATTATAAAGAGTAATCCATGTGAATTGTGATTATATTGTGAAAACTGTATTAATTTCCCGAGTGGATGGGAGCCGGGACTTCCCCTCTCCCGTTTTCGTCACATATTTGTATTTTTTTTTACCTTTGGGGAAGCTTTAAAGAGAATAAAAGTAAGAAATTTATAATTTGCTGGTTAAATGGATTTGTCTTGTCTGTATCACAATGTTATCTATTTTTTTATGTGAAGTTTTCTACAAAAAGGAACCATGTAACCTGCGTGCTCCCCCAAGCCCTTGTTTGAATCTGTAGTAGAGAGAGAGAGGAAATAAAGAGAAACCGGAAAGGTCGTTTCCTTTCTCCCGGAGTTTATTTTTGAGTATTACGAGAAAATTGAGGAGGCTATGCCTCAAACTGAGGGGCTTATGGCCCACATTCAACACATTGCTCTGACGATGCAACCGACCGTCGACAATTTTTAAAAACAGCACTTGGTTGCGTTCTGTTCCAAATGCTTTTGAAGCTTTGGATGTTTAACCACAATTGGTTTGTATTTAAGTAACTCTTTAATTTACGTAACTCATTGATCTTAGCTTATTGCTATTTACATCTCGGTACCTATTTATAAGTCTGTTTAGCTAGGATTGTTTTCTGTGTTATTGAACATCACTAAACGCCACTTAATTTTTTGTATATATATTAATTTTTATAAGCCAGACAGTAGGATTTCTTTATAATCACTTTCCCCTGGAGTTTCAAGAATGATCCTTGTATTTATAAAAAGCACCCTTCAGTGAACCACGTACTCATGGAAATTTGAAGAAGAGCCACTCGACCGGCTTGACTCAACTCAGCGGCGGCAGGCAGGAGCGTTCGAGCGGCCCACTTAAAAAACGGAATCGTGGAAGACGGACGTAGGCATAGCCCCTTCAACGTGGACGCCGTTTTAACTTAGGCGTCGGTTCAACTACCTGTTGGTCAACCAGTTACTGACCAATAGTATGCCTTGCTTTGAGCCATTATTTAGAAGATAAGCTTACGAAGACAAAACACGTCAGTGCAGAACTGAAGATGCACCTTGTTCTTAACAGTTTACAAGATGCTTCCATTACATCAACAATCAACCCTCAAGAGCGTGAGTACTAATTAACGGTGCTCAACCTTGGCCAAGGAACTGTCCCCCCTTTTTTTTCTAGCCTTTATTTGATGATGTGCACATTTAGCTAGGAAGTTATGTTCAAACTGTCTGGTTTAATCATTCGTGGCGTGTCTATTAACATAAGTTATGTTCCCGTTCCCCTCTATCAAGTTTGAAATTTTTTGCCCGAGAGGAATGTTTTCAAAGTAGTGAGTAGAACTTTTGGTGTTATTTCAGTCACCATTTTTACTTTCATTGGTTGATTAGTCATTTGATTATTGATTTACGATTTAATTGATTTGACCATTTTCTTGGCATTTTTCATTTTTCATATGCCATGCGGTCTTTATTCAAATTTCAATTAGGTAGTTTTGCTGTTTTTTCCTGTGTCAGTTAGGTGAAAATTCCTGCTGTACTTTATGGAAATAAACGCCATTTTCAGGTTGAAATTATTAACTGTTTTAAACTTGACCTTTACATTTTGAAATGAGTTATCTCATGAGGTGAGATATGACTTAAGGGTAAGTTTATATTGACGTCAAGCTAAAGCTATCGGTGTCAATCCTTTATAGAGTCCTTTCAATGACGTCACTGGGAATCGCCGGCGGCCATGCTGGAGGACATACAAAGCGAAAACATGGCGGCTGCTACAGCGAATATGGACAATGAGAGCGACTTTGTCAAACAATAGCCGGGTGATGATAAGCGTTTTTACGAGCAGAAACTCGATCTAATTGATGGCCTAGATTCATACCAGATGCAGAATTCATTCAGTCAAAATATTGAGGATTTTCCCAGTATTTCATACATTGATATGGTGAACTACTTGGTACTGTCGGCCAACCCAGTGTACACTAGCGAGCAGATGAATGCCTAACCATTGTGTTTGTGTTTGGTTACAAATGCTATAATTTATTATATACATATAAACATATGATGGACAAACTCTTGTAATGCTCTTGGATGATCGTTTTGCCTCCTTGCAATTAAATGCACAAGTTTAATTATTTTTTTGATGTTTCATATATAAGCTGAAGACCCCTTCGGGTTAAACCAGCTTTCAGATACTATTATTATTATTTATAATCAATGTTTATTCATCACATAGGCCTGTATGTCTGCACAATTTAATACACAAATTAAAATAAATATAGATATACACTTAATTATATATAGGCATGAGTACCTTGACGAAATAGAGACCTAGGTAAGTAGCCTTTGTTAATATAGCCAATATGGGCGCTTTTAATTTTTGTTTTGAAAATCTGAGATGCCCCTTTTGAGGTTTAAAAATTGAGATGCCCCCTCCCCCACACACACTACACACTGAAATGACGATGATACTTGTGAAGTCACCCATGCGATCGGATATAGCATGTTTACTCAGGAATAATGATACTTTTAGGGCCTAGCCGAGACTGACCTGATATGAAATTATCAGAACAGATACGTGCGTAGGGTAGTGAGGATTCACGTAGATCAGCCCGTGATATTCTGGTCAACCAGTCATGTCTGCGCTTGGATAATTCTTCTGTATCTTTGTCCTGATTCTGAATAACTGCCAGTATGTGGTAGAAACTCTTGTCATCTCTTTGTCCTCGATTCCTGCAGACAACATTACCGCAAAAACTGGGCATTGTGTGAATGTGAATGTGATGAGATGGCTAACTATTCAACAGTTCAACCACAGCTATTCACTGAACGCGTCTTTGTTTGTCCTCCAAGATGGCGGACCGGAAGTTTGATGACATATAATGAAAGGACTCTATTGTAATGCTCTACGGTATTACCTCCCGGTGGTCCTTAGCACGTTTTGACTTTTACAGTACTGCTCCCCCTAACTCTTTGTGAAACTGTCGTTAACGTAACTGATTCAGTCCAACCACACTTGATTGGGATTTACTATTCTGTGCCCTGGAGCAGCGTCTGAACATCAAGGTGATATCGGTGCCGACAGTCCCGGTATAGAATAATCTTTGGACTTAAATGTGTGTAGGGAAAGCAAACCGTCTTCGTTGTGGTTCTCTAGTTTGTCAAGTGTGAGAGTGTTGGCGCTCTATCCTTCAGGCTCGGGTCCGGAAATCAGAAACGGGGAGGCCTTTCCCGGAATTATTTCCCACAAATGTAACTAAAGCTCAGTGGCTCGCTATTCTAATGGCATGTGGTGGCCATGCAACGAATGCAATGAAAGCCCAAATCAAGTGTCTAGCCTTAAAAGCGTTAATAAACTCGGAAAAGTTGTCAGAAGAAGATATTGTAGCAGCTCGCGAACTTTTGCAGAATGCTGAAGCAGAATTCGTAGCGAAGCAAGGATCAGTTGTCCTAGGAGCTGAAGGAATGAAAGCAGAAAGGAATGCAGAGGCTGAAATTCGACGAATTGTAGCGGAAGGGAATTTGATTGAGTTGAAGATGATGACAGAAGAGAGAGAGAGAGAGAAAGCAGGCCAGAAAAATCACAAAACATGCGAGGGAAATGTAAGTAAAACAAGAGAGAGAGAGAGAGAGGAATTGCCAGACGTGCAAGGAAAATGGAAGCAAGAGAAATTGCAAATAAAAAGAAAGAGAGAGAAAGAAGACGCACAACATGCAAGGGAATTGGAACTGTTGAAAGCTCGTGCAAGGTTGGCAACTCCGACAAAGATGACCCCTACCATGCACGATCCCGTATTTAATGTGACGAATGCACAAAGGTTAATTCCAAAATTCACAGAAGAAGCTCCAAACGAATTCTTCGATCATTTTGAAACGGTCACGTCGACGATAGAATGGCCAAATTTTTAATGGCCTGTGTTATTGCAGTGTTCTTATTTGAAAAGAACACTGTGAACACTAAGATTACCAAACAATACTTCTTCACCCAAGGGATTAACTACTGCACTGTATTTGTTTAGTGGCTATTTTCCTTTGGTAAGGGTAGAAGAGACTCTTTAGCTATGGAAAGCAGCTCCTCTAGGAGAATGACACTCCAAAATCAAACTATTGTTGTCTAGTCTTGGGTAGTGCCATAGCCTCTGTACCATGGTCTTCCTCTGTCTTGGGTTCAGGTTCAGGTTTTGGGGTGAGGCATAGCTGTTAGGCCTAGAGTTTGCTTGAGTTTACACTCGGTCACAATATTCTATCTAATTTTTCTTCCTCTTGTTTTGTTAAAGTTTTTATAATGTAGGCTATATAGGAAATGTTTATTTTAATGTTGTTATTATTCTTAATATATTTTATTTTCCTTGTTTCCTCTTTTCCATGTTGGCGCCCTTGGGCTTATAGCACCCTGCTTTTCCAACTAGGGTTGTAGGCTTGCAGCTTAGCAAGTAATAATAATAATGATAATAATAATAATAACCCTTTCACAACTAATTTTCTTGCCACACATCTCGGCGCTTGTGTCCAATGTCCTTTGGCCTCACTCCATCGGATCATACTCATAGAGACATACAATGAATGCTAAACGTTTAAGCTTTTAGATTTTATCTTCAGGTTCAGGTTCAGGCTTTGCCTTTGCAACGGCGCCTCTATGTCTTTTAGTTTTGTGTGTTCCTTATTTTCACTAGTTTTTTTCTTTTCATCTACATTTGTTGTAGTACACTTTTCTTATTTTCAATATTTTTTCACAAAAAATGAATTTTCCAACTGTTTGTGCACTATCTTTACTGGTATGATTTAATCCAAAATTGCGAATAGGCACAAATAGTTAGAGCCTTAATACTCTTCTATCGAATTCGGTTTTAGTGAAATCGTTTTTACAAATATAAGGAAATTGAGAAGTTTTTAATTAATCATTTAGTATGTGTATTTCCTCAGAATGGTTGATCGCTGCCAGCATATTTTACATTATGTATGTGGTAATATATGTTCAATGTAGTTTTACATTCATGCTCTCATGTACGTTGTGTTTCTCTGCTTGCATTTACCAGATTATTATGTTGCTATTTGTGTGTCTTCGCGCATATTATTGCTTGTGGATGTCCATGTGTTGTCTGGCCCTTACTTTGATGTATTTGTTTGTTATTGTGCATGTAAAGTAGTGCATGTTGTAATAGTGGCTGTTTCTATTGTTTCAGGAGGTGACTCCAGTTTTTGTGTGCAATAAAACCTATAACCTATGACAGGCTTTTTATTTTTACAACAATGTATAGACGTATAGGACTACATTTAAGTAAGTTTGTGTATGAAGAAAATTAGCTATTTATCACTAATATTCAAGGTTATGAGAAGGTGAAGCTTCCCATGATTGAAATTTGGTTTTTATATTTTCATTAATTCTATTGAAGAATGTATTACATATTTAAGTAGGAAACAGGCAATATAAAGAATATAGAGAATCGGTTACAAAGCAACGCATTAACTTGTTTTGGTGGAAAAACGAAAGCGCTTGGCGCATAGCTTTTGTTAACAATATTGCGCAATTTGTGGCTCTTCTATGTAGTATAAATGCTACCAATGTTTTATTTTTGTAGGCTGTTTTCGCTAAAATAGCGACTTGCTTCGAGTAAGCTATTTTATTATTATTATTATAATTATTATTATTATTATTATTATTATTATTTATTATTATTATTATTAGCAGCAGTAGTAGCTAATCTACAACCATATTCCGAAAAGCAGGATGTTACAAACCCGGGGAAAATGACACTGCAGGAAAGGAAATAAAATAGATGTCATAACAATGAAAAGAGAATTATGTCAACCTGTTCAACATGAAACATATGCAGTAATTTTGAACTTCTGACGTTCCACCGATTCAACTGTTAGATTAGGAAGATCGTTCAACAATCTGGTCACAGCTGTAATAAAAGTTCTGGAAACTGTATACTGCGTTCGATAGAAATGATGATGATGATACACACATACATTTACCAAGGCACTTCCCCCAATTTTGGGGGGTAGCCAACATCAAACAAAAGAAACAAAGAAAGGGACCTCTCCTCTCTACGTTCCTCCCAGCCTGACAAGGGACTCAACCGAGTTTGACAGGTACTGCTCGGGTGCCACAGCCCACCCTGTCCCGTTATCCACCACAGAAGAAGCTTCATAACGCTGAATCCCCTACTGCTGCTAACTCTGCGGTCATCTAAGGCACCGGAGGAAGCAGCAGTGCCTACCGGAACTGCGTCACAATCGCTCACCATTCATTCCTATTTCTAGCACGCTCTCTTGCCTCTCTCACATCTATCCTCCTATCACCCAGAGCTTTCTTCATTCCATCCATCCACCCAAACCTTGGCCTTCCTCTTGTACTTCTCCCATCTACTCTTGCATTCATCACCTTCTTTAGCAGACAGCCATTTTCCATTCTCTCATTATGGCCAAACCACCTCAACACATTCATATCCACTCTAGCTGCTAACTCAGCTAACTCACCTTCACCACTTCGTTCCTAACCTTATCTTCTCGAGATACACCAGCCATACTCCTTAGACACTTCATCTCAAACACATTCAGTTTCTGTCTCTCCGTCACTTACATTCCCCACAACTCCGATCCATACATTACAGTTGGTACAATCACTTTCTCATACAGAACTCTCTTTACATTCATGCCCATTCCTCTATTTTCACTACTCCCTTAACTGCCCCCAACACTTTGCATCCCTCATTCACTCTCTGACGTACATCTGTTTCCACTCCACCATTTGCTACAACAACAGACCCCAAGTAGGCTACTTAAACTGATCCACCTTCTCAAGTAACTCTCCATTCAACATGACATTCAACCTTGCACCCCCTTCCCTTCTCGTACATCTCATAACCTTACTCTTACCCACATTAACTCTCAACTTCCTTCTCTCACACACTCTTCCAAATTCTGTCACTAATCGGCCAAGCTTCTCTTCTGTGTCTGCAACCAGTACAGTATCATCCGCAAACAACAACTGATTTACCTTCCATTCATAGTCATTCTCGTCTACCAGTTTCAATCCTCGTCCAAGCACTCGAGCATTCACCTCTCACCACTCCATGATGATGGTCATAATAATAATAATAATAATAATAATAATAATAATAATAATAATAATAATAACAATGATAATAATAATAATAATAATTATTATTATTATTATTATTATTATTATTATTACTATTATTATTACTGTTAATATTGTTATTATTATTATTATTATTATTATTATTATTATTATTATTATTATTGTTTTTGTTGTTGTTGTTGTCATTTTATTATTATTATTATTATTATTATTATTATTATTATTATTATTATTATTATTATTATTATTATTATTTCACCATGTTGTGCCATAGCAATGTCACCATGTCGTGCCATAGCAATGTCACCAAAATATTGCTATTTTCAGCCGAGTTTCCAAATTATCGCCAAAATATTGGTTGCTTGTAAGTAGAAAGTTGGTAACACTGACTAGCGATTCAGTATCGGGTTGTTGCTGGGTGATGACAAACGTTGTAAAGTTTGTCACTACCCTTGGTGTAAAATAACACCCCGAACTCGTGTGTAAGTGATTGCTACTTATATAAGCCATCAAGGTTAGTAGATGCTGATTAGTATGTTATCTAAGGAACAGTACTAATTGGTAATGCCTTTCGATATCAAATACGCAATGTAACCTTGTTTACGTTTGGCCGCCATTTCTTTTGGTGGTATGGCAATTCCCTTGGTAATATAGTCTCATTTGTGTTAATGCTGTCTATACTGTACATTTTTGCACTAAATTTCCGAAGAGATTTCGTATTTACTGTAAGTTTGACTTATAGTATATCGTTCAATGTTTAAATCAGTCTCTTCTTGGTATTCTCTACAGTAGGTTGTTGAAAGTGATTGCTGAATTTTATCATTTTCTCGAGAATTTTATATCAGCTTATGTTACTGAGCTTGTTCAGTGTCGCTAGCCGGCAGTTTTTATGCGAGGACTTAGTTAGGTTGGCAACTTGACATAAAAGTTTGTATTTCTCTGGCTCTGAGGAAACTCAAGATCCCACTGCTGATGTATTGATATTATAATTAGGGACAGGTCATTGAAAATAGCAATTTCTTTCCATTTTCTTCCAGTTCAAAGTTGTGAATATCGTACTTCAAAACCTCTTCACACGAATACCACCAAACCCATAAACCCTTTCCTTACCCACCTACCTATATAATGGAGAGGCTAATGCCCCCTGCAACTGTTGCAGTCTTAGCTTAACCCATGTTTGATTTGTAACCTCCTTCACTCCTTGCAAGGTAGCAGTCATACATACATACATATACCAAAGGCACTTCCCCCAATTTTGGGGGGTAGCCGACAACAACAAGAAACAAAACAAAAAGGGGACCTCTACTCTCTACGTTCCTCCAGCCTAACCAGGGACTCAGCCGAGTTCAGCTGGTACTGCTAGGGTGCCACAGCCCAACCTCCCACATTTCCACCACAGATGAAGCTTCATACTGCTGAGTCCCCTACTGCTGCTACCTCCGCGGTCATCTAAGGCACCGGAGGAAGCAGCAGGGCCTACCGGAACTGCGTCACAATCGCTCGCCATTCATTCCTATTTCTAGCACGCTCTCTTGCCTCTCTCACATCTATCCTCCTATCACCCAGAGCTTTCTTCACACCATCCATCCACCCAAACCTTGGCCTTCCTCTTGTACTTCTCCCATCAACTCTTGCATTCATCACCTTCTTTAACAGACAGCCATTTTCCATTCTCTCAACATGGCCAAACCACCTCAACACATTCATATCCACTCTAGCCGCTAACTCATTTCTTACACCCGTTCTCACCCTCACCACTTCGTTCCTAACCCTATCTACTCGAGATACACCAGCCATACTCCTCAGACACTTCATCTCAAACACATTCAATTTCTGTCTCTCCATCACTTTCATTCCCCACAACTCCGATCCATACATCACAGTTGGTACAATCACTTTCTCATATAGAACTCTCTTTACATTCATGCCCAATCCTCTATTTTTTACTACTCCCTTAACTGCCCCCAACACTTTGCAACCTTCATTCACTCTCTGACGTACATCTGCTTCCACTCCACCATTTGCTGCAACAACAGACCCCAAGTACTTAAACTGATCCACCTCCTCAAGTAACTCTCCATTCAACATGACATTCAACCTTGCACCACCTTCCCTTCTCGTACATCTCATAACCTTACTCTTACCCACATTAACTCTCAACTTCCTTCTCTCACACACCCTTCCAAATTCTGTCACTAGTCGGTCAAGCTTCTCTTCTGTGTCTGCTACCAGTACAGTATCATCCGCAAACAACAACTGATTTACCTCCCATTCATGATCATTCTCGCCTAACAGTTTTAATCCTCGTCCAAGCACTCTAGCATTCACCTCTCTCACCACTCCATCAACATACAAGTTAAACAACCAGGGCGACATCACACATCCCTGTCTCAGCCCCACTCTCACCGGAAACCAATCGCTCACCTCCTTTCCTATTCTAACACATGCTTTACTACCTGTGTAGAAACTTTTCACTGCTTGCAACAACCTTCCACCAACTCCATATAACCTCATCACATTCCACATTGCTTCCCTATCAACTCTATCATATGCTTTCTCCAGATCCATAAACGCAACATACACCTCCTTACCTTTTGCTAAATATTTCTCGCATATCTGCCTAACTGTAAAAATCTGATTCATACAACCCCTACCTCTTCTAAAACCACCCTGTACTTCCAAGATTGCATTCTCTGTTTTATCCTTAATCCTATTAATCAGTATTCTACCATACACTTTTCCAACTACACTCAACAAACTAATACCTCTTGAATTACAACACTCATGCACATCTCCCTTACCCTTATATAGTGGTACAATACATGCACAGACCCAATCTACTGGTACCATTGACAACACAAAACACACATTAAACAATCTCACCAACCATTCAAGTACAGTCACACCCCCTTCCTTCAACATCTCAGCTTTCACACCATCCATACCCGATGCTTTTCCTACTCTCGTTTCATCTAGTGCTCTCCTCACTTCCTCTATTGTAATCTCTCTCTCATTCTCATCTCCCATCACTGGCACCTCAACACCTGGAACCGCAATTATATCTGCCTCCCTATCATCCTCAACATTCAGCAAACTTTCAAAATATTCCGCCCACCTTTTCCTTGCCTCCTCTCCTTTTAACAACCTTCCATTTACATCTTTCACTGTCTCTTCAATTCTTGCGTCGGCCTTCCTTACTCTCTTCACTTCTTTCCAAAACTTCTTCTTATTCTCTTCATATGACTGACCCAGTCCCTGACCCCACCTCAGGTCAGCTGCCCTCTTTGCCTCACGTACCTTGCGCTTTACTTCCACCTTTTGCTCTCTATATTTTTCATACTTCTCTATACTATTACTCTGCAGCCATTCTTCAAAAGCCCTCTTTTTCTCTTCCACTTTTACCTTCACTCCTTCATTCCACCATTCACTGCCCTTCCTCATGCTGCCTCCAACAACCTTCTTGCCACATACATCACTTGCAATCCCAACAAAATTTTCTTTTGCTAACTTCCACTCCTCCTCTAAATTACCAGTTTCTCTTACTCTCACCTCGTCATATGCCATTTTCAACCTTTCCTGATATTTACTTTTTACCCCCGGTTTTATTAGCTCTTCAACCCTCACTAGCTCCCTTTTACATCCACCTACTCTACTCCCCCACTCTTTTGCTACAACTAATTTTCCTTCCACCAAAAAATGATCAGACATACCGTTAGCCATACCCCTAAACACGTGCACGTCTTTCAATCTTCAGTCTTAGCTTAACCCATGTTTGATTTGTAACCTCCTTCACTCCTTGCAAGGTAGCAGTCATATTTCCTGAAATAAAAATACATTATTATTATTAGTAGTACTACTTGCTAAGCTACAACCCTAGTTGGAAAAGCAGGATGCTATTAGCCCAGGGGCTCTTACGGAAAATAGCCCAATGAGGATAGGAAACAAGGAAAAATGAAATATTTTAAGAACAATATTAGGTAAATATGATACTTTAATTTCTAGCCAAATACACGAACCATATATTTTCCCTACTCTCTATCTTGTGTTCTATGCATTTCTGACCATGATTATTGGGGCAAACCACCTGTTCATGAATTTTTGGACCCCCTTATGTAAAGACAATTATGAAGAATGGGGTTTGTTGGTGGGGGAAGGTCATAAACGAGTGTTTTGCAGCAATAATAATGGTCATAAATGTAAAGTAAGGACAAGATAGCCAGTTGGAAAAATATATGGTTCTTGTAAGTGGCTGAAAACAGGCCAAAACATGGTTATTTATCACTTTTAAAATTTATTAAAGGGTACAGAACCCAACAAACCCACCTAACCTAACCTAGTAGTTCCCAGGTCACAACCCCTAGCTGCTTGCACATACATACATACATACATACCGTATTTCACTTGTCATAAGACGCACCTATTTTTCATGAAAAGTGACCCCCAAAATCACTCTGCGTCTTAACACTAAGAAAAAGTTGTATAAGGGAGTTTGACCATGGCCACTTGGTTTGACACCCCTCAAACGCCGAACAATTGACATACAAGCTCTCAAACTCACGAGAGATAGAATATAAATCTACAATTATCATTCATATGTAATAAATTCATTTATTTTTATATTGGACTTCATGTAATGAAGTACAGTAGCAAATTATTTGTTTGGTTTGGTAATCAGCTGATGACTCTGCAACCCCCTCAGGTTCAGGTTCAGGTTCTGGGGCGAGGCATAGCCTTTACAACGGCGCCTCTAACGCTTATCTTTTTGTACTGTTTTGTCTTTTCTTCCACATTATGTTCAATACTTCTTTTTTCTTTTCTATATTTGTTTCACTAAATAAAAATAATCCTACTATTTTCTTTGGGTCTTCCTCGTATGGTTGTTGTAGCTCAATTACTTCATTCCTTTCTTTTCTATATTCCTGGCAAAATAACAAAAAATGTATCAAATCTTCCTCCTCATTTTCACAAAAATTACAGTTTACATTCCCTCCGTTGTGTCTATTTATAATATTTAGTTTCTACAAGCAAATATACCAACTATTGGTCTCGTAGCAGACGACGCTATAACATAATAGTTGTTTATGCAGTATATATCTATTTTCTCATGTTTTGCTGATATTTTGTAATAGGGCAATGTATTGATAATGCCTTAGGTGCCTGAGTTCTGAAATAATACAAACAGACAGTTGCTGAATATGACCTTGGAAAAACTCTGTTTGTTGAGTGCAGTATTACCAAGTTAGCAGAAAGTAACTAGATCTAGAATCACAAACAGTAGCTAAAGTATTCCACATAAAATAATTTCTAGATATTGCTTTCTGTACTCACCTTGATAGCATTTTAACTTTTTTACTTTCAGGTTTATGGCTAGATTTTATTAAGTCCGGGAAAGTAAGTCACCTCTCAGTGACATTACAAACAAATATCAAACATGTCTTTGGACAACAGCAAGGCCACCTTGCGGCCAGTCCGCAGGGTTCAGTTTGGCATTCTGAGTCCTGATGAAATTGTAAGTAGTCTTTTATTTTGATATTTTTAGCTTTGTTTTATTGAAGTTTATAAACAGAATTTTCTAGTTTTTTTTGTTAAGATCATTGCCCAATTATATGTAATTTTGATTTTGATTTTAAAACTTATAAAGATTTATTTTCTGATTTAATTTGATGACTATATTTATCTGTACTAAATTTCAATTACATTATACGTTTTCAGTTTAAGAAATTTGTTTTTTACAGAGACGGATGTCTGCTACAGAAGGTGGCATCAAATATGCTGAAGTTTATGAAAATGGACGACCAAAGTTGGGTGGCCTCATGGATCCCCGTCAAGGATGCCTTGATCGTAATACAAGATGCATAACTTGTGCTGGTAACATGACAGACTGCCCAGGTCACTTTGGTCACATGGAGCTTGCCAAACCAGTATTTCACATAGGATTTGTTACTAAGTCCATGAAGATTCTGAGATGTGTGTGTTTCTACTGCAGTAAACTTCTCTTTAATGCAGTAAGTATACTTTTGGTAATTACACTAGTCTTTTGTTCCTGCACAAATACAGACTGTCGTCCTTTAATTGGAGTTTGATTTCAACATTGCTGGAACTCTGCTGTTAAAATTTATAACAAGGTATCAGTAGTTACGCGATGGTGACGGGAAAGCTCTCATCCTTGCCAGCACACTAAGTAGTCACTTTGATTTCAGCTGCAGAGAAGTATGGGCATACTCTGCACTTGACAAATCTTGGCTGTTTTATGATAAATTTTCTAGCTTTTCTGGTTGACTGATTGTGCGACTGGTAAAGAATCCAGACAGACATGCTGGCCTGGTAAACCTTTCTGGAATTTTGGCAGGTTTATAAGATGTCAGGACATAGATCCCTATTCTTTGTGAGCTTTTTGCAATGGGCATGATTATTTGCAATCATTCTCCTGTGACAGTGCAGGTTGTGTTCCCCTTTGCAGTGTTCTGAGTACGGCAGGAGGAGGAAGAAGGCTGACCGGAATTGTTTGGCCTTGGGGTCTTCCCCCAAACTGAAAATGGCTTCTGTTTCTCGGCCTCCAGTGTTCAAATTACTGTGCCTTCTTTGCCATCTAGAGCCGAGTCCTTCGGAGAAAAATTGGGAAAGCTTCAGGTGTGGTGGTTTTATAACGTTCCTTTAGAGAAGGTGATGTTCCCTGCATTTTAATCGACTGCTGTAGTAGCTATTGAGAATATTTCCAGGGACCTGGACCCAAGGACCTTGTGGCCCGCCTTGTGCATCGATGGTGTTCCGTGTACAGAGAATCCTGCTGAATGTCTTAGTCAATGCTAGGACACCCTCCAGCACAAAATATTCACACATGTTTTTATGTATATGTAACTTTTATTACAGAGCTGTTTGTGTGACAACGTATTACGGCGGTCTCACCGCAAGTTAGACATCATTGTGTTGAGACTGCTACTCCCTTACTTGCCGCCCTCCCTCTTACACGCATTTACTCAGAGGGGGTTACAACTTTCCCGTTCGCTGGTTAGGTGTCGCTCCCTTATTACTATAGTTTCTTCAGTTCTCAAGTTAAATTTATTAACTGCTTGTTATTCAACTTTTCCAGCAGTTATATGATTTTTATTCATCATTAGAGAGAGTGAGTGCGTGGCGCGCAGACAATCTAATCTAGGTGACTCAGAAAGTGGACTCCCAGTGTCTTTGAATCGTCTAGTAGCCAACAAATTCTTAACTTTGTGGGGTTCCCCGACTGGACCTGTTGCAACATTCCTGAACTTCAGGCTCTCGACTGTTCCCCAATACCGGACCCCCAGGTTCTCAAACAAAATGTATTCCAACAACGGTGGGACAGCTTAGATGTGTAAGCATTACCCCCGTTCTGTCTGATGAGAAAGTCCCCAGTTGAGTCAGAATAAGCAAAAACTTATCAATGACTCCAATAGTTCTGCTATGGCATCATGCAGAATGGTTCCCGGACCTTCTGCAGCTCCCGACGGAGCTTCTGATGGAACTTCCTCCACAACACAATCTACTAAAACAGCCTCATGCCAACATCTTCACAAAGCTGTAGCTTCGCGTCGACTTTAGGCCTGGAAACTGTCCAGCACTTCCTCTCTCAGAGAGGCTTTTCACAACGAGTTGCAGAAAGGATGTCTATACACTTCAGATGCTTTTCAGCATCAGTCTTCCAGGTGAAGTGGTCTGTCTTTTGTCTGATGTCGTGGAAGGGGTATCACTCCCCTCGTGGTCTGTCTTTTGTGTCTGATGTCGTGGAAGGGGTATCACTCCCCTCGTGGTCTGTCTTTTGTGTCTGATGTCGTGGAAGGGGTATCACTCCCCTCGATGCCTCTGCTCATAAAGTTTTTAGATGAATTGTCCCCAGTCAGAACTTAGACCTCCTCCTTGGAACGGGGATGGGTTCTTCAGTCTCTGAAGGTCCCTCTCTACGAAACTTATGCCAGGCAACAGATAGCCTCCTTACATGGAAGACTATTTCTACTTGCTTTGGCCAAGAGAGTTAGTGAGTTGAATGGTCTATGTTCTGACGTCACTTACTCTAGGAGATGGGGAGAAGTAATTTTCAGCTTCGTTCCTGAGTTCATTGCTAAGACTCAAAATCCCGGTGTGTTGTACCCTAGGTTCGGCCCATGCCGGATAGTGTCTTCGTTCTGTAACCGAAGACCCAGACCAACTGGGAGTCTGAGGCGTTACCTTAAAAGAACGGCAGCAGCTCGCCCCCGTGTGTCAACACTGTTTGTCAGCACAGGGAAGGTGACAAGGAATACCTTTTCCTCCTGGATTTTAAATGTAATTGAGTTTCCTCTCAATGCAGACCCTCCAGGGTGCAGGAACTGCAAGCAGACGTGGAAAAGTCAAACATCGTTCACCACCCGTTACCGGCAAGACACAACCCCCAGGAACCTGGACACAATCTCCATAGGTCCTTTGATGGCTGAAAAAAAAGTGGCCTAAAACACCCCAAGCTCCTTGATGGACAAGTAGCAGAGGGTTGAGGGCTGAGGTTACCCGGGTTAGTCTGGGGTGAATGAGTAGAATGACTGGCCTTTCACCTTCTCTCTCCCCCCCCTCCCCTTCTTAGGAAAAAAAAGCACTATTGTCCTTCAGCACAAGCTGGCTTCACCTCTCTGCAGGTAAGACTCATTTCACTTGTGTATCCTGAGTATAGAAATATTGTGTAAAGTCTAAGGACTCTTGTGTTTATATTCGAGTTCTTACATTATAGACCATCTGCATTGCTAGTTTCACGAAGAAACAAACTTTTGCAGGCCGCTAATAGCTATTGCCCCTAATAGGGCATAGCACGAGAATTTAGCGACGGTAGGGTTCCTACTACTTCTGGCTTACTGAAGTAGAGAGAACCCCGGGTTTACTAAAGCCAGTTGGTAAAGGATTTCCTCCCTCCTAAGAGTGAGTCTACTCAAAAATAAATATTGGAAGGTTTGTATTTGTGCAGGAACAAATGAAAAATTTATAATAATTTGTATCTTTGCTAACAGACAAACATTCTACTATTTATACACATTGGCCCGCCACCCTGTATCTTAAGTCTTGCCAGTAAGCAAAGTAGTTACTCAACCCAGGTGTGTGAGTGATTAGGTAGAGTAGGTGGGATAGTTATCCCTCACTGAAAATTACCATGGCTAGTTCAGCTTCACGCGTAAACAGTATACCAATATAAATAGTGGAATGGTTGCATTTTAGGAAAAATGCAAATTATTACAAATTTGCCATATTTAAAGAATTTAGAATTATGAGGAGAATTGAATGAAGTTTACTAGTAGTTTATTTGGTGTTATATATGATCTATGAGTTTATTAAGGAAAGGATGTAAAATTTTGTTTTTATACATTACTTTATTATGCATTAGTGTAATGATTTAGAGTGGTTTGAAGTTCAATGTTTTAGCTTTGGGAGTGTGTCTGTTACCTAACCCTGGCAATGACGTAGGGCTGACTGTATATAAATCCAAAGATTATAAGTTACACTTTCCGTAATTTGAACTTCGTTTAATAATTTTTTTTTACTTCTGTATTATCAATTCAAGATGTATTTTAACAACAGCAATTACCAATTTTTTATTTTGGTTTTGTGTCGGCTGTTTTCAAGGTCAGGACAGTATCACAATTATGCTGATATATAGTTAAGCGTATTTGTTGATATGATTTAGCTCCCTATAATAAATCCTTGAAGAAAGGAGAAGCTCAGTTCAACGAACTCTCAACCAGTATCTTAATAAAATGCTCATCAAACAAGAACGACAACAGCTGACGATCCACAGTCATCTACGTATGCCGCAGATATAAACAAAGATATTAAATCTAAATACTAATAAGTGTAACAACTGAATTTATATCATACTATCACAAAATAATTATAGTAACTTGATTTGTTATTTAACCTTACAAAATCTCTGTATTTTATACTATCTTAGAGCTAACCATATTTACAAATAAACAGCCTGCAATGTACTGCAAACATTGCTATATTGTAAACATTTACATTTACAAGTATGGATGTACATTTATTCGTAAAAATACTTACTTTTATCGGTACTAAATTAAAGATTAAAACTTGTTTGTAAGCTTAGATAGATTATTACCATATATTATTCAAATTGCATTTATACATTATTATTATTATTAATTGCTTAGCTACAACCCTAGTTGGAAAAGCAGGATGCTATAAGCCCAGGCCTCCAACAGGGAAAATAGCCCAGCGAGGAAAGGAAACGAGGAAAAATAAATTATTTTCAGAACAATAACATTATAATAAATATCTCCTATATAAACTGTAAAAACTTTAACAAACCAAGAGAAAGAAAAGCAAGATAGAATAGTGTGCCCGAGTTTACCCTCAAGCAAAAGGACTCTAATCCAAGACAGGAAAACCAAGGTACAGAGGCTGTGGCACTACCCAAGACTAGAGAACAATGGTTTGATTTTGGAGTGTCCTTTTCCTAGAAGAGCTGTTTACCATAGCTAAAGAGTCTCTTCTTCCCTTACCAAGAGGAAAGTGGCCACTGAACAATTACAGTGTACTGTAGTTACCCCTGGTGAAGAATTGGGAATGGGTATTTGTGGTTTAGCCTAGTGAGTAAGGACAAGTAAATTCAGAGACAAGTAAATTTGACACGTTTTTCAACTTACGTCGCCTCTTTTGGAACCATTTACCGACGTAACGTGAGGTATACCTGTACATCATAAATGTTGAGCTGATGACTGAGTACTTGGTCGTGTTGCTTAAGGAGCAGCAAGAAGAGGTGAAGGAGGAGGGATAGTGACAGTGACAAATCTCTCGCTTCACATGGTATTAGGGAGATTTTAAGAATTTGGGGAAACCCTGCAAAGTTTTGTAGAAACACTTCTTTTAGATAAGGCTTAGGCAGGCTGAACAGCAAATTTTTTTTCACTGACAAAGCAATACCGCATTTCCATACAATTTTAAAGAAAATAAAAAAATATCATCATCCAGATAGTTTCCTTGTGAAATTTGAACGCGTGTAGAAAAAGGACAGCAGTGTGTCCTAAAAGTATATAATAAGTGATTCAGTTTGAAAAATTGAACACTTCAGAAAAGAGAACTCTTAATATTTTACCAGAAGTTTTCACGAAGGGAGAGTCTGCCTCCATGCAGTAAACACTTCTCATTTCTAGCCATAACTCTCCTCAAGGGTAAAGTACAAGTTCAATGTAATTTATTTTTTCATTGATAATGATTAATTTCTGATGTGTGGGTTTGTCCTTTAAATAGATTAACGTTTAAAAATGGGTATACATATGTTGTAGGTATGTTCGTGTGGAATGCATAGAGTTTATTTCCTATGGAAAAAGCTGTTTTGGTTTATGAACAATTTGGGTAATGAGCTCGCTTTCAGAAATAATTAAGTTTGTAAACCGAGTTACCCCTGTAATTATTTTATTGGGAAAGTAGTGCTGTGGCTAATAATTTAAAGGTACGGTAATTGCAACATCTACCAAAATTTCTAAATATTGTACATTCTTGTTACTATTGTAACCCTCTTTTTATATAGTATTTTCAAACAGAATATTTACTTTGTGGTTATGGCAAATTCTCTTGTAGGTATTAGAATTTTCAGGTATTTTATATTAGACTAAAACTGAAATGTATATAATTTTTTTTCTTAATTTAATTTTGAGATACCTGTAGGTAATTAAAACCATCCTATTGTGTAAGGGAAGTGAATGCAAAATATTTGGTTTTAATGAATAGTTTTAAACATTTCGTTGTTCAGCAAATATTTATGCCTCTTGATGAAGTGAAATTGACAATATATTTACTGGTATGATAAAATATATTATTGTTTCAAATCTTCAGCTTAATAATGCTAACCAAAGCCGATTCTCTCTTTTCAAGCAAAATCCAAAAATCCGTGAGATTGTGACTAAATCGAAGGGTCAACCAAGGAAGCGTCTACTTCATGTTTATAATCTGTGCAAATCCAAGATGATTTGTGAAGGTGGTGACGATGTCGATGTTGGTAAAGATCCTGATGATCCAAGTGTATTGAAGAAGGGCAGTGGCCATGGAGGTTGTGGTCGCTACCAACCAAAAATTAAGAGAGTAGGTTTGGAGCTGATAGCAGAGTGGAAACATGTTAATGAGGATACCCAGGAAAAGAAGCAGATTCTGACTGCAGAGCGTGTGTATGAGATATTCAAGCACATCACAGGTGTGTAAGAAATCCGTTGTTGATGGGGGGTTATCTATCTGTTTAAAACTCTTCAGGTCATTTCTTTGCATTGTCTGGGTAAAGGAATGGATAATGCAGTAATTTCATTGAATTCAGTTGAAGCAAGTTATATGTTCATTCTCTTAAAGGATAGAATGTATGGTAGTTAGAATTTATTTTGAAATGAATTTTTCTATTTTACAAGAAAGTTATGTATATATTTTTCTTAATTGCAAGCTGTATATTTCTTTATGTTGTGAGTGATAACTTGTTAAAAGTTTACTTGTTCATTCTGCATTTAGTGTTAAGATACCATGTTTCTTTTTCCTCCAAATAGTCACTACGCAGATATATTTGGGCTACAATTTCTCTCTCTCCCTTGATGGGTGAGCACGTACCCACGGGCTTTTAGTTTTCCAACTTATTATTACTAATCTTTTTCAAGTTCATTTGTATTTGCTAGAGTTACTGTTAGATTGCTCCTAGAATTTTTATGGTTATGCTAAATTACTTTTTGTAGCATGTCAATATCTTTTTACATGACATGTAAAAGGTAATTAGGTCTCTCTCTCTCTCTCTCTCGCTCTCTCTCTCTCGTCTCTCTCTCTCCTTCTCTCTCTCTCTCTCTCTCTCTCACTCTCTCTCTCTCTCTTCTCTCTCTCTCTGTGTGTGTGTGTGTGTGTGTTTTTAGCATTTATGACAAAAGCAGGGCAATGTGTGTGTGTTTTTAGCATTTATGACAAAAGCAGGGCAATAGATAAGACATCATATTCCTAGATTTTCAAAGATGCTAGACCAAATTCCTCATAAAAAATTAATGGTCGAAATTAGAGCACTAAGCATTATTGACAAGCCAGCTGAATGGATCGAAGATTGGCTAACTGATAGAAAACAGAGTTGTAATTAATGGAGAAGCTTCAGAGTGGGCAGCTGTTACAAACAGAGTACCTCAAGGATCTGTCGTTGGCCCCCTTGCTATTTCTGATCTACATTAATGACATAGATTTAGGGGTTAACTAGCAGAATAGCCAAATTTACCGACGATACTAAAGTAGGCATAAATGCTGCGAACTCGGATATAGAAGCCTTAAGAGAGGATCTTTTGAAGCTAGGAAAATGGCCCAGAAAATGGCAAATGCCTCTTAACTGTGGGAAGGTAATGAAGTAGAAAGTGTGGACCAGGAGGAAGACCTCCTCAGTACTATTATCAGCAAGGATTTGAAGTTCACCAAACAGAGCATAAAAGCTGAAAAGAAAGCACAAAAAGTAGTAAGGTTACATAAGGGACAATTTAAATACAGAAACAGACACTTTACTACAGCTGTACACATCACTAGTAAGACCCCATCTAGAATACGGAGTACAATTCTGGGCTCCAAGTATTCAGAAGAATATAGATAGACTGGAGGCTGTAAAAGCTAGGGTCACCTAACTAGTTCCAACTTTAAGGCAATTTGGATATACTGTAGACAGAGGATGGAACGTTTGAACTTATTTTATCCACAAACTCGATGATTAAGGGGATAGTAATAGATGCTCTCAAAATTCCTAAAGGAATAACAAATGTAGACGACAACAATTTATTCACGTTTAGCACAAATCAGTTCAGAGGTAACAAATACAAACTGGAATTGGAAAGATACAACACAACTCAATGTGGCAATTTCTTTTCATACAAAATAGCAAATACTTCAAATACACTTCCAGCAGATGTAGTAAACAGTAACACGGTAAACGAATTCAGTAGTCACTTTTGTCCTCATACTTGATTACTTGTGTCTAAGATTCACTAACCTTAGATAGCCACACATGAAAGGTACCAGTAATCCACAAGGTCTCAAACAATAATGCCTTGCACTTAGGAAATAAGTATGAAAAGTCTCATAAAGAATTTTTTTTTTTAAACTGAAAATCCTAAAATTGAGAGTACTGGGCCTTTAGGTTACCCAACAGCAAAGTCAACAGGTGTACTTCAAAGACAATGAAGACAACACGGGATAATATGGATGACCTCACAAGTCCTAGTGCCTGGCTTCTGGCCTAAAAGATGTATTCCAAGCCAATCCAGTATGATTAGCAAAATATGTATCTAGTCAGTAATTAAAGACTGAAAAATGACTTAACGTCACTATACGTCTTTTAACAAAATAATTAATTCAAAGAAGAAATAGCTTTAATATCGTAGAGCAAAACAAATTTTGTATGAAAGCCCCTTGTTCCTGATGGCAAGAGGAGCCAGTGTGAATACACCTTATTGTAGCCCACCATTTTAGCTTGCTTCCTTTTCATAGTCAGAATCACAGCAAGACTTTTATTGTTTGTGCTTGCGTTTACCTTTTTCTTTTTACTCTAATTATTTTTCTGTGTTGTAATAGTAAAGGTATGTCTCCCAAACAAATGTTAACAAAATTTCTTTACTTACAAAACTCATTTACTAACATTTTGAAGTAATGACAATGTATTTCTTACTAATATTGTCTTGCTTGTTATCTGGTACTGCACTTCATATTAATCTTGTTTAAGCAGATTTTCAAGTGTTTGAAGTGACTTATCCTGTTCAATGCTGCTCAGAAAGCATGGCACTTGGTGGTAGTTATGCATTAACTCTGAATTAGTTTTATTATTTGGTAACTAACCAAGGGTTTAGGCATTTTGTTATTGTAATGCAAATAGTAAAGGATCTAAATATTTCCTTAATTCTACCCATTAACATTTTGTAATATGATTTGATTAATTTTAGTTAATTTATTGTATAAGTCAGGGGGTAGATGTACTTATTTCTTTGTTATTCCAAAACATTTGCTTTACATATTAATTGTTCCTAGTGGTTAAGATACACTGTATTAATGTTTGTGAAATTTTCAGATGAAGAGTGTTATCTGTTGGGTATGGATCCAAAATTTGCCCGTCCAGATTGGATGATCATGACAGTGTTGCCAGTACCACCTCTTCCTGTGCGACCTGCTGTTGTTATGCATGGCTCAGCTCGAAATCAGGATGATCTTACGCACAAACTTGCTGATATCATCAAGGCAAATAATGAACTTATTCGAAACGAGCAAGCTGGTGCAGCTGCTCACATTATTGTTGAAAATATCAAAATGCTTCAGTTTCATGTAGCAACTTTGACTGACAATGATATGCCAGGTATGCCTAGAGCATTGCAGAAGTCAGGAAGACCTCTGAAAGCAATTAAAGCAAGATTGAAGGGAAAAGAAGGTCGAATTCGAGGTAATCTTATGGGAAAGCGTGTAGACTTCTCAGCACGTACTGTCATTACTGCAGATCCAAATCTTCGTATTGATCAAGTTGGTGTACCAAGATCTATTGCACAAAATCTCACCTATCCAGAAATTGTCACACCATTCAACATAACAAAGTGAGTTTTAAGGATTTTATTGTTTCACTTGATGAGATACTTACTATATTCATGTTTTCATCATTCTTTAGTGTAAATCATGAAATAGAGATTTTATATCTAAAAATACAAATCATTGTCTTCATAGAACTTGTACTAAGGTATTCCAAAGGGCAATCTATCAAAGATTTGCAAATGAAAAACTTGACTCAGATTTTAAGAAATGGTTATACCTTTACTTCCTCAAGCTGAAGCTTTTTAATTAACAAAATGTCCTTTACAAATCTTCATTTGTCACCTGTTGTATTTTTATATTCTTTTCCTCATATGATTTAGTTTTTTCACTCTTCTCAAGTGATAATTCCAGTTGTGGTTAATATTCGACACTATTTCACTAGGATTAAAACTGGTAGACGAGAATGATCATGAATGGGAGGTAAATCAGTTGTTTGCAGATGATACTGTACTGGTTGCAGACACAGAAGAGAAGCTTGGCCAATTAGTGACAGAATTTGGAAGGGTGTGTGAGAGAAGGAAGTTGAGAGGGAATGTGGGTAAGAGTAAGGTTATGAGATGTACGAGAAGGGAAGGTGGTGCAAGGTTGAATGTCATGTTGAATGGAGAGTTACTTGAGAAGGTGGATCAGTTTAAGTACTTGGGGTCTGTTGTTGCGGCAAATGATGGAGTGGAAGCAGATGTACGTCAAGAGAGTGAATGAAGGTTGCAAAGTGTTGGGGGCAGTTAAGGGAGTAGTAGAAAATAGAGGGTTGGACATGAATGTAAAGAGAGTTCTATATGAGAAAGTGACTGTACCAACTGTGATGTATGGATCGGAGTTGTGGGGAATGAAAGTGACGGAGAGACAGAAATTGAATGTGTTTGAGATGAAGTGTCTAAGGAGTATGGCTGGTGTATCTCGAGTAGATAGGGTTAGGAACGAAGTGGTGAGGGTGAGAACGGGTGTAAGAAATGAGTTAGCAGCTAGAGTGGATATGAATGTGTTGAAGTGGTTTGGCCATGTTGAGAGAATGGAAAATGGCTGTCTGCTAAAGAAGGTGATGAATACAAGAGTTGATGGAAGAAGTACAAGAGGAAGGCCAAGGTTTGGGTGGATGGATGGAGTGAAGAAAGCTCTGGGTGATAGGAGGATAGATGTGAGAGAGGCAAGAGAGCGTGCTAGAAATAGGAATGAATGGCGAGCGATTGTGACGCAGTTCCGGTAGGCCCTGCTGCTTCCTCCGGTGCCTTAGATGAACGCGGAGGCAGCAGCAGTAGGGGATTCAGTATTATGAAGCTTCATCTGTGGTGGATAACGGGGGAGGGTGGGCTGTGGCACCCTAGCAGTACCAGCTGAACTCGGTTGAGTCCCATGTCAGGCTGGGAGGAACGTAGAGAGTATAGGTTCCCTTTTTGTTTTGTTTCATTTGTTGATGTCGGCTACCCCCCAAAATTGGGGGAAGTAGCTAGTTGCTTTTCCTTTTGGAATCCTCATTATTATAGGGTAGCAATAAAAATGTTTCTAATTAACTCCTGCTTTTTTTAATTTATTTATTTATTTATTTATTTATATATATCTGCCTACCATTTTCTTAATATAATACCTCTTTACTTCGGTTCAACATACGTCAGTTTCGACTTTGTTGGGCATCCTTAAGGATTAAATACAGAAATTAAGTTTATGGTGTTTTACCCGAGTTTATGTCGGTTTCTACATCTTATAATAATGGTAAAGTGCTGTACTTAATAATACTATACTTCGCTTGGAATCTTATTAATGCAAATAATGGTTTTATAAAATGATAGCTGTTTGTAATGACTAATGCCAGGTCTCTTGGGACCAGTTCAAGCCAGGGTATTACTTTTTACTAACTTATTTATGCTGTATTGTATGCATGTTGATGTGTTTCTTCCCTCTTTTCAATCTGTTCTTTTACATATTTTTAAGGTATCAAGTGTTCTGAACCTTCCTTAAACATATCACTATTCCATCCCCTGGCTCTATTACTGTATATGTGAAGGTGGTGGTATCAAATTACTTGTCTTTTTCTAGTTTTGATGCTCTTTCTAAGTATTAAGGCAAAAGCTTATGGTGAAGACAATGAATTGTATTTCACAAATCAGGATTTTTTTCTAGAGTAATTTTTGCTATTGCAGGATGCAAGAGCTTGTAAAGCGAGGCAACAACCAATATCCAGGAGCAAAGTACATAGTTCGTGATAATGGAGCACGTATTGATTTGAGGTACCATCCCAAACCGTCTGACCTACATTTGCAGTGTGGATATAAAGTAGAGCGGCATATTACAGATGGAGATTTGGTTATTTTCAATCGACAGCCAACCCTACATAAAATGTCCATGATGGGTCATAGGGTGAAAGTAAGTGTTTTCAACAGTAAAGTTTACAGTTTAAATACTTGAGCATTTAAATTTCAATCAGAACCTTAATATATAATAAATTTATTTTGGAAGTAAATGCATATTTTAAGAACAAATACGGTAGTGTAGAACCCTTTCTGGCTCATTAGCATAGAAAACATTCTAATTATTGTGAATCACTTAGAATCAGGATGAATGTAACACAATCTGAGCACTTTGATCTGATAATATGTAAATTGCCAATGAAATCCCAACATTTATTCTCCTTGAGGTCATTAGATTTGGTTAAGGGGCATCTTCATGAATTTTTAACTTACAGTATACTTTTTGAAGACATTAACAACAGGCAATAGAACATTGTACAGATTGCATGGATTTACAGACTTAGATTCAGTTTTTTAGTTTAATCAAAAGTATTATACTCTTTCTGATTCAACGTAATAGAATTCAATTTCATTAAAGATTATTTTTTTTCAGGTTCTTCCCTGGTCAACATTCCGGATGAACCTTTCTGTAACATCTCCATACAATGCTGATTTTGATGGTGATGAAATGAATTTACATGTGCCACAAAGTATGGAAACAAGGGCTGAAATTGAGAACCTTCACGTAACACCTCGCATGATTATCACTCCACAGGCTAACAAGCCTGTCATGGGAATTGTGCAGGACACACTCACAGCCGTCAGAAAACTAACGAAGCGAGATGTTTTCCTTGAGAAGGTACTGTTTTTCTCATGTCACTATTATACAAATATGGGGCATTAACGATACTGAGGGTCTTTGTCTCGTCCTTATACCTGGGCTACATTTATGTTTTTGTTTTGTTTTCAGCATGGAATTTATATTCATTGTAATTTTTCCATTGACTTGGAATTGCAGAAAATCTTGCATTTAAGAATTCTTCAATGTTGTTACCTTTTTCAGTCTGAAATGATGAATCTGCTGATGTTCTTGCCTATTTGGGAAGGTCGCATGCCCCAGCCTGCTATACTAAAGCCCAAACCTTTATGGACTGGAAAACAACTTTTCACTCTCATCATTCCTGGAAACCTGAACCTTGTCAAGACACATTCCACACATCCTGATGATGAAGATGATGGACCATACAAATGGATATCTCCTGGAGACACAAAGGTATAGTTTATGTTTGCTTCCTTTGCATGTATGTGGTAATTCCCTGGTTTTCTTATGCAGAATTATCTGTACCCACAATTAAGTGTTCACTAATATCCTAATTTGCTGCCTCTGATTTGGAAGTGGTGTTCTTAGTCTCCACCCTTGAAACCTGGAAATGTGTATTTTAGTTTCCTGTGTTAAGCATACATATTATGCCTCATGTAAGAGCAGCTTCATCATTTCCAGTGTTACTCTAGGTATGGATTGTCAAGATAACCACCAATTTATACAGGGACACTTTGTCCTTTGCCTTGGATTATTAGTTGAAGGATAGATTTTATATTAATGAAACATGGAGTTCTAGTTCTATGCAATCAACTGTTATTCAGCAACATTAACAAGTGCCTTACCAAGTAGCAGGAGAGCATTTATTATTATACTTCCAATATTGTGGAAATTGCTTGCTCATTTGTATGCAACATTCAATTCACCTGCTTACGTTTACGGTTGTTGTGACCGATGTAGTAACGTCCCTGATTGGTGAACGCCAGACTCGGGAGTTGAATATTTTATTTAAGTAAAGTTGGTGATGAATTGAATGGAAACATTTTGTAATAATGAAGTTAACGGTGGCAATATTAATAGAAGTATTTTGTCATTAAATGTATGGAATAAGTTTTGAAAATATTTTAAGATCAAAGAACATCGTAGATAATCATTTGAAAATGGAGGTAATTATTATATTGATATATGTGAATAGGTATTCTACACCAGACTTGGGTTAATATCTTGCTAGATGAACAAGAGTCTATTGATGAAGAATAATCTATTTTCCAGTCTTTTTTGCTCTATTAGAATGCAGATGAATTCCAACTGTGAGATATAATTTATGGGAATTTTCAAACTAAAACCTGCAGCAAATGTTCAAGATTTTGGAAAAGTATGAGTGTAGGAGATCTTTTCATTAGCTTTACCTTTCTACTATTGTACTACAGCTAGAGTGGATCTGAATGTGTTGAGGTGGTTTGGCCATGTTGAGAGAATGGAAAATGGCTGTCTGCTAAAGAAGATGATGAATGCAAGAGTTGATGGGAGAAGTACAAGAGGAAGGCCAAGTTTTGAGTGGATGGATGGAATGAAGGAAGCTCTGGGTGACAGGAGGATAGATGTGAGAGAGGCAAGAGAGTCTGCTAGAAATAGGAATGAATGGCGAGTGATTGTAATGCAGTTCCAGTAGGCCCTGCTGCTTCCTCCGGTGCCTTGGTTGACCGCAGAGGTAGCAGCAGTAGGGGATTTAGCATTAAAAAGCTTCATCTGTGGTGGATAATGTGGGAGGGTGGGCTGTGGCACCCCAGCAGTACCAGCAAAACTCGGTTGAGTCCCTTGTCAGGCTGGGGGGAACAGAGAGAGGAGAGGTCCCCATTTTTGTTTCATTTGTTTGGTGTCGGCTACCCCCCAAAATTGGGGGAAGTGCCTTGGTATATGTATGTATGTACTACTGTGCAGGGTATATTCACAATCTAGATTTGAATTAATGTAATTTATTGGATGAATAACCCAAATCCCTTGTGTTAAGCCAATGGCATTCAAATATGTAAACTTCTTGGTCAGGTTATACTAATTAATAATTATAATTCTTTGCAGGTTTTGGTGGAACATGGTGAACTAGTCACTGGAATTCTTTGTAAGAAAACTCTTGGAGCTTCATCTGGGTCTATGTTGCACGTTGCTTGGATGGAATTAGGTCATGAAATTGCTGGTAGATTTTATGGTAACATTCAGACTGTGGTTAACAATTGGCTGTTACTTGAAGGAATGAGCATTGGTATTGGTGATACCATTTCCGATCCTTCTACATACAGAGTCATTCAGGACACCATCCGTAAAGCTAAGGAAGATGTAATAGAAGTTATTCACAAAGCTCACAACGATGAGCTTGAACCTACACCAGGTAACACATTGAGGCAAACTTTCGAGAATCAAGTAAATCGTATTCTGAATGATGCTCGAGACAAAACTGGTGGTTCTGCTAAGAAGTCACTGACAGAATATAACAATCTAAAGGCTATGGTGGTGTCAGGTTCGAAAGGATCTAATATTAACATTTCTCAGGTTATTGCCTGTGTGGGTCAGCAGAATGTAGAAGGTAAAAGAATTCCCTTTGGGTTCCGAAAGAGAACCCTGCCTCATTTCATTAAAGATGATTATGGTCCTGAGTCCAGAGGTTTCGTGGAAAATTCATATCTTGCAGGACTGACTCCTTCAGAGTTTTATTTTCATGCCATGGGTGGTCGTGAAGGTTTGATTGATACTGCTGTGAAAACTGCTGAAACTGGCTACATTCAGCGTCGACTGATTAAAGCTATGGAGAGCGTAATGGTAAATTATGATGGTACAGTTAGGAACAGCGTTAGTCAAGTGATTCAGCTCAGATATGGTGAAGATGGTTTAGCAGGAGAGTATGTAGAGTTCCAGAAGATGCCGACTGTCAAGTTGTCTAATCGTCGGTTTGAAGATAGATATAGATTTGATGTTACAAATGAAAGGTACTTGAGACGATTGTTTAACGAAGATGTTGTACGAGAGTTGATTGGGTCTCCTGAAGCTATAAGTGCTCTTGAAGCAGAATGGCAGCAGCTTCAAGAGGATCGAGTTGGATTGAGAGAAGTTTTCCCCAAGGGTGATACAAAGGTAATTATAAACAGGATTTCAATGTTTTTGAGACAGTGTACAGTACATAGTTAATATAGTATTTTCATTTATTGATGTGTGGTTAAAGTCAAAGGTTTTAAGCATTGATTTATTTAAAATTTTCTTAATGTTCGAAGTTAAGTTCAAGAAAATAACAGACCTAATGTGTTTCTCAAAAGTAAATTTGATGTTGAAAATCCTACCTAAAATTTCAAGTCATACAGAGTAAAAGAGACATTATCAATACGTAGATCCTGATGTTGAGGAGAGTATTGTGCATGTTATAGGTTATTTTCTTGTAGTTCCATTATCACAGTCAACCTTCCATTTTTGCGGATTCTAACTATGCACCTTTAGTAATCCACATATATAGATTCATGAAATGTTTTAATTAATCATTTTGTTTAGGAGGAGTTTTGCAATGTCTTGTAGGGAAATATGTAGGTTTAATTTTTGGGATTTTTGATAATAAACTTTGTTGGCTTATTATATATCAATCTTTGTAGATTAACTGGCAAATTCATGGGTCACTGTGTTGCTGTGAAATATAACTAATACCCAGCAGATTTATCTATAGATGGTGTATTGATGATAACAGCATTCTTTTATAAATATGAATGTATTTTTCTTGATATGAATGATTTTTTTTATTTCAATTTGTGTAACTTTATAGTTACTGAATATTTTGTAATATCCTTTCCGTAAATCATTAAGAAATTTTACACTAAAATTTACCTTTTATCAGGTTGTATTGCCGTGCAATTTGGAGCGTATGATTTGGAATGTGCAGAAGATTTTCCACATTAACAAGCGAACTCCAACCGACTTGTCCCCTGTAAAGGTGGTTGAAGGTGTAAGAGAAATGCTTGTAAAATGTAACATCGTGGTAGGGGATGATCGTATCAGTGTACAAGCCAACAGGAATGCCACATTCTGTTTCCAGTGTTTAGTAAGGTCAACATTGTGCACAAAGAAAGTTGCAGAGGAGTACAAATTAACTATGGAATCATTCAACTGGTTGATTGGTGAAATTGAAACAAGGTTCCATCAAGCTATTGTAAGTACCTAGTTTATTTATTCTGTTAGTTCTCAGCAATATGGAGGAATTTTATTAGAATTATTAAATCTGATAAATCAATAGAAATTTACCTTCTTTTGTTTACTGTCCTCTCCATATTACTCCTCCCAATATTGAAATACTCTTCCCTACTGTGGCAGTAGCAAACTTTTACAATGTTAGAATTCCTCTCTCATTGTATTAAAGTTCACATACAAGAGTTTTTGAATGCATGTTTATACATAAGTATACATATTTTTTCCATATATTTGATTCATAAAAAAAATATCAAATGAATAAGGAATTATACCAGTTAACAAAGCATGAGAAAGCTATCCATCGAGTAATACAATCGTGGTTACTGTAAATTTCAGGCTGCTCCAGGTGAAATGGTAGGGGCTCTTGCTGCCCAGTCTCTTGGTGAACCTGCCACCCAGATGACACTGAACACTTTCCATTTTGCTGGTGTGTCTTCGAAAAATGTAACACTTGGTGTACCCAGGCTGAAGGAAATTATCAATATAAGTAAAAAGCCAAAGGCTCCGTCACTTACCGTGTTCTTGGTGGGTGCTTCCGCTAGGGATGCAGAAAAAGCCAAAAATGTTCTTTGCCGTTTGGAACACACC
>NC_090727.1:117365083-117375083 GCF_036898095.1 Palaemon carinicauda | reverse complement strand
CACTTACAGTCCCACAACTCCAGGCTATAGCCCAACATCACCACTTTACTCCCCAAGCTATGAAGAAGATGAGGAAGAGCAGAGAAGAAAACAGAAAAAAAAATCTAAGCGTTAAACATTCTTTAAAGTTTAGTGTAAAAGGATGGACTTGTAGCTGGGAACTATATTATGAATTGCTTTATTAGTGATAAGAATAGAAGGGTTTGTTGTAGGGTCCAATTACTAATTGCAAGTTTTCAAAATGAAAAAAAAAAGGTTTAAAGGTCATGTTAAGCATATAAAGAGCTTGTGTGGGAATATTGGTTACACACTATCGTGATTTACTTATAGACTCTTGAAATTATATATTTTCAATGTCACATGTGTTACATCAATAGGGTATAGAGCTAAAGAAGAAAAACATTTATTTTGTAGATTTATAAGAATGCATCACGCATTAAAGGTTTGCAGGCATAATTTTTATCTGCTATATTTTTTTGCTTTTTTTCATGTTTAAAGTTTGAATTGCCATTGATATAGAAGTTTTTATTAAATCCATTTGTCTAAAATTTATTACCAAACATTCCACCCATTTATTTTGGTTTATACTTTACCCAAAAATGTTTATGCAACTTGCATCTGTGTCATCTGTTTAACTTTTATATCCATAAAATTACCATAATTAACTTGTTTGTTATTGGGAAAAGATTATTACAATTTTGTTGGTATTGTAAAAAGAAAAAACCTGCTTAGTTAGTTGGAGTTATTTGTATCAAATGATTGATTGGTTCTTTAGTTTTCAGGAAATTTTCTTTTAATACTACTTTTCAAATTAAATGTCTTGTGGAAATAATATATTGTATATGACCACAATTAAAATGAAAATGACCTTTTTCTTTTATTTTCCTGTCATTTCTATAACCTGGGGCAAATACCTTTTTGATGTACAGCAAGTATAACTGTACTCCGAGCACTGAATTCTATAAATAATAGCTATGATTTATTTCTTGTTTTTCTTAGGACATCAGAATTAAAAACTGCTTTATAAAAACCCAATTAGGTTAAGTAATGGGATTTTGATCAGTCTTTCTCTGTACAGCTTTAGTGGTGTATGTTCTCTAGATGGAAATTTACTCCTAGTGAGGAACCTCAACCCAAGGGCAAAAAGTTCAGACACTAAGGGAAGGAAATCCTTTCCTGCTATGATATCCTAGGTTGCTGCCATCTCCTAGACTGTATACACTGTTCCACAGCAGCAGGTACCAAAGTCTCTAGACTTCAACCCAGTGTATGAGAGAGTCATCACCACGTTCTACCCTGCCAGATCAGAAAAGAAGGGCACCAGTAGCAGGGGAAGGTCTGGAAAAGGCGGTCAATCTAGAGGCCGAGAAAGTAGAGGCAAGTGCTTAAAGACGCTGGTCCTTATCACCAACAAGGAGCTCTCGGTAGGGCGACGACTTCTTGTTCAGGGATCAATTGGAGTTCAATGCCTGAGCTCACAGCCTAGTCTCAAAAGAACTAGGCTAGAAATGGAGACAGAAACCTCCCCAGTTCAAGAGGTCCTTCCAACCCACAACCACAATTTTGAAGGATGATGCAAAGGATCTTCTCCGGAAGTGAGTCATCCGGTGCACAAAATCCATGAACTTTCAAGGGTGGCTATTCTGAATGGCCAAGAAAGATTTGAACACTTTGAACTATCCTGGACTTGTCCCCACTAGACAAATTCTTTTTGAACGAAAAGTTCCAGGTGCTGACTATCTTGCAAATATGGACCTTACTACCCCAAGAGTCCTACACTGTCTCCATAGATCTTACAGACGCCTATTGGCATCTTCTGATAGGTCAGCACTTCTCCCCCTACCCTGGTTTCAAACTGCCAAGAAAGGCCTGCATATTCAGAGCTATGTCCTAAAGGCTCTCTATAGCCCCACAGAATTTCACTAAGTTGAGGCCATCGTCCAACAATTACAGAACAAAGGCTTCCAGGTGATGGTATACCTGGATGGCTGGCTGGTTCAGGCTGCAACGAAGTCAGAGTTAATTCGGATAGCTCAAAAAGTCATGAAATTCCTAGTCTCTGTGCTTTCAGATCAACTTCCAAAAGTTTAAGCTGTCTCCAATTCAAGAATTCCAGTTGCTAGGGCTTCAGTAGAATCTAAAGTCACACACCCTCTCTCTATCGTAAGGCAAGAGAAAGGAAATAGCAAACTTTGTTGGGTACCTTCTTCGTTCAAAAGTACTCACCAGACAGCAACCGGAAACAGTATTGGGTTCGCTGCCGTGACGTACCCGATCCTAAAAGCGAGACTCAGAAATGCCAACAGACTCTGGAGAAGAATTGCATCAGAGATCTTCCCTACAAAACCCCGGTCTTACTGTGAAAGCAGCTCAATCCGTGGTCCACTATCAGGAGTTTATCGACATGCATCCCTCTGCAGTACCATCCTCCTGTGATTATTCACACGGACGCCTCGGAACAAGGTTGGGGTTGGGGGGGGGGGTACTCCTCTTCCAAGAAAGTACAGGGTCAGTGATCAATTGCATTTCAGAAATTTTACATCAATATTCTGGAAGCTATGACAGTGTTTCTGATTCTGAAGAGAATGAACCCAAAGACCACACATCAAATTGGTCATCGACAACAGGACGATAGTCCACTGTGTCAAAAGACAGGGCTCCAGGTCTCCTCAGATCAACCATGTGATCCTAGTCATCCTCACTTTAGCAAACTGGAGGAACTGACATCTTTCAGCGGTTCACCTCAAAGGGGTTTGCAATGTGACGATGGAGGCCCTGTCGAGATACAAGCTTCTGGAAACAAAATGGTCTCTGGATGCAATATCATTCTGTTTCATACTAGAGCAAGTCCCAGAACTGCAAATCGACCTCTTTGCGACGAGCTTCAACAAGAAGCTTCCCCAGTATGTAGCACCAAACTTAGATCCGGAAGCGATATGGACGGATGCGATGTCTCTGTATTGGAACCAGTGACCTCACATCTACCTTTTTCAATATTAAACTTACCCGATAATCATGTAGCTGTCAACTCCGTTGCCCGACAGAATTCTATGGAGGGATACGCCAGCTATCACAATACTAGAAGGGGGTGTACTTACCAGCGCCACCTGTGGCCAGGTACTATAGTACTTCTTGTTGACACCTCCTCAATTTTTCCTCTGTCGTGCTTCCGGCAAGACGTTCTGGGATACGCTTATGATCTTCGAGTATTTTCACGGCTTTTGGTGAAGTATTCTCTCAGATTTCGGCTGTCGCTTTACTGGAAACCTTCTTATATTAGCTTAGATAGCTTTTATATAGTCCTGATTAACGGTTAACGATCTTTTGCTTGATTTTGGAACCCCACTTGGCTAACTCTTTGGATTCAAGATGTCTGACATTTCGCAAGCCCCCACCCATAGGCGATGTAGGTCTTGTAATAGGCGTATTCCGAAGGCCTCGGTAGATCCTCACACCGCTTGTTCTGACTGTAGGGATAGGCCCTGTCTGTTAGAAAATCGATGTGAGGAATGCGCCGGACTTTCGGAACTTGATTTTGTCCGTCTTTTGAAATATTCAACTAAGTTAGAGAAAGGTAGAGTTAGGAGGAGTTCTTCTCACTCTTCACTTTTTTCCTCACCTCATGATCCCCTACCTTTTCCTACCCCTGTAGTGGCTACCCCCGAACCTACTATTTGCCCTCAGCCTGATATGTCTGTTGTGTTGCGTGCTATTCAGGACTTAGGCGATAAAGTAGAGTCAGTGGTAAGTGATCATAAGTCTCTTATGGCCGAAGTCAAGGAACTTAAGGTCAAGAGTGCAGTGGGTGGAATTAGTGCCAGTGCTGTGACGAGTGCTAGTGTCAGTGCAGTGCCAAGTGCTAGTGTCAGTGTCAGTGTGGTGCGTGAGGATACTTCTGTGCGTGTCAGTCGTTCTCCCAGTCCGGGACCTCTTGCAAGCTCCCAAGCCCAGGGGAGAAGCAATGTCGAAGGGCAAAAGGGTTCGGCAGGCCTTGATCGGCGCACAGAAGTATCCTCGGTGGTTGCGGGCGTGTCTTCCAGAGACCGTCACTCCCACCTGCAGACGATTGAGCCCGTCTTTTACTCGTCCGCTGATCTATTGTCAGGGAAGAAACGCTGGACTCAGGTCTCTAGACCACTCAAACGCAGAGTCCAGTCCGCGAGTGCTCAACCGGGCTGCAGTCATTGGCTCAGCTCTGACTCGCCGCAGTCATCAGTCGACTGCACTCCGCCCAAGAGGAGTAAGGTTCTGCCGCAACAGATCTCTGCTGTTCAGGCTTTGCCTCAGCAGACCGTAGTGTCTGCCGACCCCAAGTTGTCTCTTCTGCAGTCCATGCAGTCACAACTTTCGGTCTTGATGCGTGAGTGTCGGGCTGAGAAGGTTGCGCCTCCGCCTCCGCCTGCACTTGCTCCGCCTGCGCTCGCTCCGCCTGACCGCAGTACCGCCTGCCAGGCGTACGATGTTGAGCCACGTTCTGAGTTTACTGTTCCCTGTGGTGTTCAGCCTCCGCCTTCCTTAAGGCAACCTCAGCAATGGGATCAGGAGGCTTATACCCCTCTTCCTCCGCTTCCACTTGCTGCTCCACCAGTGATGCAACACTCGGTCGAGGTACAACAACCTCTCCCAACCATGAGTCAGTCTCCTCAGCTCTCGCTGCAGCGAGCTCAACCCTCCTCTTGGCAAGCACCACAACACCTTAGCCTTGCGCCTCAGGAGCCTCAACTGGCGAGACATTTACTTCGTTCTGCGCAGCCTCTATCTCATCGCTCTCCGCTCACACCACAGGAACAGGAACTTACTACTCCGCTTCCGCCAACCACTCAGCAAGCTCAACCCTTGAGTTCAGCCACTCATGCCAGGAGTCAGCCTCCTCCACCCATGCGCCTACCTTCTGCTTCTGCTTTTGTTCAGCCTTTGCAGTCTGAGCCTCAGGTGTTCCCTCAACAGAGTCTTGAAGAGGAAACCACTAATATTGATGTTCCAGCTCGTTCTGACTCTGCTGTTCAGCATACCTTTCCGATCTCTTCGCTACACTCTGGTGATGAGGCGTCTGATGATGAGGCGGCACACCTGGATCCCTCATCAGACGTGGATGAATCCAAGTCTTCCCCGCCTTCTATTGACTTTCGTAAGGTCTTGGCTCTGTTTAGGGAGGTATACCCAGACCACTTTGTCTCTGCTATTCCCCGCTCTCCACCATCTGAGTTTTCGCTGGGCATGCAGCCAGCTAAGTCTACCTTTACTAAGCTAGTCCTAGCAAGGTCCTCTAAGAGAGCGTTTAGGATCTTAGGGGAGTGGTTGCAGACTAAGCAGCACCTTGGCAAGACTTCGTTCATGTTTCCTCCGACTAAGCTCACTTCTAAAGCGGGCGTTTGGTATGCCACAGGAGAGGAACCAGGCTTGGGAGTACCTGCCTCTGCCCAGGCTGACTTCTCAAGTCTGGTAGACTCGCCTCGTAGAACTGCAATGAGGCGCTCGAAGGTTTGCTGGACCTTCTCAGACCTTGATCACCTCCTGAAGGGTGTTTTTAGAGCATTTGAGATGTTCAACTTCCTAGACTGGTGCCTGGGGGCCCTCAGCAAGAAGACCTCCCCTGCGGACAAGGATTCTGCCATGCTACTGATGTCCTGCATGGATAAGGCCATTAGAGATGGATCTGGCGAGCTTGCGTCGATGTTTGTATCAGGGGTTCTTAAGAAAAGGGAACAGCTTTGTTCCTTCCTTTCCTCCAGCATTACACCTTGTCAAAGGTCTCAACTCCTTTTCGCTCCGCTCTCGAAGTTCCTCTTCCCCGAAGAGCTGGTTAAGGAATTGTCTGCTGCCCTGATACAAAAGGACACACATGATCTTGTAGCCTCATCGGCTCGTAAGTCTAAGGTTGCTACCTCAGTCCCTAGGACTTATCGCACCCCAGTAGCTGATACTCCTGCTACGAGGTTCATACCGCCCTTTCGTGGTAGAGCCCCCAGCCGAGGAAGCTCCCGTCCAGACTCTTCCAGGAGCAAGTCTAGGAAAGGTTCCAAGGCCTCTAAAGGAAAAAACTGACTCTCCGCATCTCCAGACAGCAGTAGGAGCCAGACTCAAGAGCTTCTGGCAAGCCTGGGAAAAGAGAGGTGCAGACGCACAGTCTGTCAGTTGGCTGAGGGAGGGTTACAGGATTCCATTCTGCCTCAAACCCCCTCTGACCACATCTCCCATCAACCTCTCTCCCAACTACAAAGAAGAGGACAAGAGGCTAGCGTTGCACCAGGAGGTGTCGCTACTTGTGCAGAAGAAGGCAGTGGTTATAGTCCGGGACCATCAATCCCCGGGCTTCTACAACCGTCTCTTTCTGGTGGCCAAGAAGACAGGAGGTTGGAGACCGGTGCTGGACGTCAGCGCGCTCAATGCGTATGTCACCAAGCAGACGTTCACGATGGAGACGACGAAGTCGGTCCTAGCAGCGGTCAGGCAGGAGGACTGGATGGTCTCGTTGGACTTGAAAGATGCCTACTTTCACGTTCCTATTCATCCAGACTCCCAACCTTTCCTGAGATTCGTTTTTGGAAAGGTTGTCTACCAATTCCAAGCCCTGTGTTTTGGCCTAAGCACAGCTCCTATGGTGTTCACGCATCTGATGAGGAATATAGCAAAATTCCTCCACTTATCGGACATCAGAGCCTCCCTCTACTTAGACGACTGGCTGTTGAGAGCCTCCACGAGTCGTCGCTGTCTGGAGAGTCTCAACTGGACTTTGGACTTAATCAGAGAACTGGGTCTATTAGTCAACATAGAAAAGTCTCAGCTCATTCCCTCCCAATCCATTGTGTACCTGGGAATGGAGATTCGGAGTCAGGATTTTCGGGGTTTTCCATCGACCCCAAGGATAAGCCAAGCCCTAGATTGCATCATGAGCATGCTGAAGAGGAGCAGTTGCACGGTGAGACAGTGGATGAGTCTCACAGGGACCCTTTCATCACTGGCCCTGTTCGTCGAGCTTGGGAGACTCCACCTCCGCCCTCTTCAATTCCATCTTGCAGCTCATTGGGACAAGGGTTTGACTCTCGAAGCAGTCTCTATCCCAGTCACCAAAGAGATGAAGACCACTCTCTTGTGGTGGAAGACCAATCTCCTTCTCAGGGAGGGCCTATCGTTGGCTATTCAGACCCCCAATCTTCATCTCTTCTCAGATGCATCGGACTCGGGCTGGGGTGCGACCTTGAACGGACGGGAATGCTCGGGAACGTGGAACGAAGAACAGGGAACGCTCCACATCAACTGCAAGGAGCTACTAGCAGTTCATTTAGCCCTGCTGAACTTCAAGTCCCTCCTGCTAGGCAAAGTGGTGGAGGTGAACTCAGACAACACCACAGCCTTGGCTTACATCTCCAAGCAAGGAGGGACCCATTCGAGGAGCCTATACGAGATCGCAAGGGACCTCCTCATTTGGTCAAGAAGTCAAAACCTCACTTTGGTCACGAGGTTCATTCAGGGCAATATGAACGTCTCAGCAGATCGCCTAAGCAGAAGGAATCAGGTCATTCCCACGGAATGGACCCTCCACAAGAGTGTGTGCAACAGACTTTGGACCTTGTGGGGTCAACCTACCATAGATCTGTTTGCCACCTCCATGACCAAGAGACTTCCGCTGTACTGTTCCCCAGTTCCAGACCCTGCAGCAGTTCATGTGGATGCTTTTCTGCTGAACTGGTCCCATCTCGACCTTTACGCATTCCCACCGTTCAAGATAATCAACAAAGTCCTGCAGAAATTCATCTCGCACGAAGGGACACGGCTGACGCTGGTTGCTCCCCTTTGGCCTGCAAGAGAATGGTTCACAGAGGTACTTCAATGGCTAGTCGACATCCCCAGGACTCTACCTCTAAGAGTGGACCTTCTACGTCAACCTCACGTAGACAGGTTACATCCAAACCTCCACGCTCTTCGGCTGACTGCCTTCAGACTGTCGAAAGATTCGCTAGAGCTAGAGGCTTTTCGAAGGAGGCAGCCAGTGCGATTGCCAGAGCTAGAAGGGTTTCCACTCGTAGAGTCTACCAATCTAAGTGGGAAGTCTTCCGGAGCTGGTGTAGAGCCAATTCAGTATCCTCTACCAATACCTCTGTGACCCAAATAGCTGACTTCCTATTACATCTTAGGAATGAGAGATCCCTTTCAGCCCCTACGATTAAAGGGTACAGGAGTATGTTGGCTTCAGTTCTCCGCCACAGAGGTTTGGACCTTTCTTCCAACAAGGACCTTCAAGACATCCTTAAGTCTTTTGAGACTTCTAAAGAGCGTCGTCTATCCACTCCAGGCTGGAACCTAGACGTAGTCTTAAGGTTCCTTATGTCACCTAGGTTCGAACCTCTCCAGTCAGCTTCCTTCAAGGACCTTACCCTCAAGACTCTTTTCCTCGTCTGCCTTGCAACAGCTAAGAGAGTCAGTGAGGTTCATGCCTTCAGCAAGAACATTGGTTTCACGACCGAATCTGCAACATGTTCTTTTCAGCTCGGATTCCTAGCAAAGAATGAACTTCCTTCACGTCCTTGGCCTAGATCGTTTGAAATACCTAGCCTCTCCAACATGGTAGGTAACGAACTAGAGAGAGTTCTTTGCCCTGTCAGAGCTCTCAAGTATTATCTTAATAGGTCTAAACCTATTCGAGGACAGTCAGAAGCCTTATGGTGTGCCATCAAGAAACCTTCGAGGCCCATGTCCAAGAATGGGGTTTCGTATTATATAAGGCTTCTGATTAGAGAAGCCCATTCTCACTTAAAGGAGGAAGACCTTGCATTGCTGAAGGTAAGGACCCACGAAGTAAGAGCCGTAGCTACTTCGATGGCCTTTAATAAAAACCGTTCTCTGCAGAGCATAATGGATGCAACCTATTGGAGGAGCAAGTCAGTGTTTGCATCATTTTATCTTAAAGATGTCCAGTCTCTTTACGAGAACTGCTACACCCTGGGACCATTCGTAGCAGCGAGTGCAGTAGTAGGTGAGGGCTCAGCCACTACATTCCCTTAATCCCATAACCTTTTTTTTTTAACCTTTCTCTTGAATGCTTGTATTGTTGTTTTTATGGTTGTTACGGTAGGCTAAGAAGCCTTCCGCATCCTTTTGATTTGGCGGGTGGTCAATTCATTCTTGAGAAGCGCCTGGGTTAGAGGTTGTGTAGAGGTCCTTTAGTAGGGGTTGCAGCCCTATATACTTTAGCACCTTTGGGTTGATTCAGCCTCCAAGAGGAACGCTGCGCTCAGTAAGGAAGACGAACTTAAAAAAGAGGCAGAGTAACGGTTCAATTCGACTTCCTTACCAGGTACTTATTATTTCATTGTTATTTGAGATAACTGTTATATGAAATATGGGATACTTAGCTATCCTTTAATCTTGTACACTGGTTTTCACCCACCCCCCTGGGTGTGAATCAGCTACATGATTATCGGGTAAGTTTAATATTGAAAAATGTTATTTTTATTAGTAAAATAAATTTTTGAATATACTTACCCGATAATCATGATTTAATTGACCCTCCCTTCCTCCCCATAGAGAACCAGTGGACCGAGGAAAAATTGAGGAGGTGTCAACAAGAAGTACTATAGTACCTGGCCACAGGTGGTGCTGGTAAGTACACCCCCTTCTAGTATTGTGATAGCTGGCGTATCCCTCCATAGAATTCTGTCGGGCAACGGAGTTGACAGCTACATGATTATCGGGTAAGTATATTCAAAAATTTATTTTACTAATAAAAATAACATATTTCCAACATTCAATCTCCTAATGGAAGTCCTGAACAAACTGCGGACTTTCAAGGATACAGCAGATCTAGTGGCTACCAAGTGGCCCAAGAGCAATTGGTATCATCTTGTTCTGGAACTGAAACCTCTCCAGGTCCCTCTACCATTTCCAGTGCTGTCCCAGGATGTTCAACAGAAGGCTGTCTTCGCTTCCTCATGGATAACGAAAACCCTTCAGCTCATGATTTTCTTGTCTGAAAAAATGGGTTGCATTCGTGAAAAGTCAT
>NC_090727.1:117312583-117360083 GCF_036898095.1 Palaemon carinicauda | reverse complement strand
TAAACGACGAGAGTCTTATGTAATTTACATACAAAATTTAAAACTACAAAAAATACACAAATGAAATACATAAATAAAATACCTGAATAAATTATCTACTCTACACATGACCAGCTTCATAAGAATATATATATATATATATATATATATACTGTATTTGTATATATATGCATTTTATTTCTTTTTATTTAGGAAATGTATAGCCAGCTCGTAAAGTGAGTTCCACTCGCGTAAGTTTAATTAAATGTATAAATTACATAAGATTTTCATCAATCATTTAGTTGCATTTTTATTCAGTTCATTATATGTAAATTTACGTTGCTTTTAAGAATTAACTTTTTATTTCACATAGTTTTGTTACAAAGTGTTATGTAGTCTCGTTTAGATATGCTGTATGAAACACAAGGTATGAGCATGAGAAATTATGTCATTTTTATGTTTCCACGTGGTTAGAAAGTGTAAGAAAATTCTTGAATTAGATTTAATCTTTTTTTTATTGTCTTGAGAGGTAGGTGGGCGGAGTTAACTGAGAGTACCACTTCTACAATTTACTACATTGGCAACCTTACGTCGCTAGAGCCATGGCCACCATGCTACGAGAATGATCTACTAGAATTTTCTAGAATTAATTCAATATATATAGACCCTAGGAGTGCATAAGTAGCAGAAGAGACCCAGCCTATCCCTTTGAAAGAGCCAACATCTGCCTGCTCTCTCTCCTCTCAAGTTTGTGTCCTCTCGAACGTGAATAAGTTATTTTTATCTAACATATACTGTATCATGTATAGTGTTGTTCAAACGTTGGTGAAATTATTGAATATTAAGTCAAGTGTGGTGTGTTAATGTAAGTACATTTAACATAAATTTTTGTAACTGGCCCTGTGAGATTTAGGTTAAGCAATGAAGAGTATTACAAATTTTTGCTTAACCATTCTGTAACCTTGTGTGAACCAAAAGATGTAAGTGTAACAGTTACATATATGTAAATTTCATTATTGTATGTTCATTAGAGTATTAAAGTATTAACTCTTTTCATTTATCAAAGTTAAATATTTCTAACAAGGGACTCAACCGAGTTTAGCTGGTACTGCTAGGGTGCCACAGCCCACCCTCCCCCGTTATCCACCACAGATGAAGCTTCATAATGCTGAATCCCCTACTGCTGCTACCTCCGCGGTCATCTAAGGCATCGGAGGAAGCAGCAGGGCCTACCGGAACTGTGTCACAATCGCTTGCCATTCATTCCTATTTCTAGCACGCTCTCTTGCCTCTCTCACATCTATCCTCCTGTCACCCAGAGCTTCCTTCACTCCATCCATCCACCCAAACCTTGGCCTTCCTCTTGTACTTCTCCCATCAACTCTTGCATTCATCACCTTCTTTAGCAGACAGCCATTTTCCATTCTCTCAACATGGCCAAACCACCTCAACACATTCATATCCACTCTAGCTGCTAACTCATTTCTTACACCCGTTCTCACTCTCACCACTTCGCTCCTATCCCTATCTACTCGAGATACACCAGCCATACTCCTTAGACACTTCATCTCAAACACATTCAATTTCTGTCTCTCCATCACTTTCATTCCCCACAACTCCGATCCATACATCACAGTTGGTACAATCACTTTCTCATATAGAACTCTCTTTACATTCATGCCCAACCCTCTATTTTTTACTACTCCCTTAACTGCCCCCAACACTTTGCAACCTTCATTCACTCTCTGACGTACATCTGCTTCCACTCCACCATTTGCTGCAACAACAGACCCCAAGTACTTAAACTGATCCACCCTTTTTTGTTTTTGTTTCATTTGTTGATGTCGGCTACCCCCCAAAATTGAGGGAAGTGCCTTGGTATATATATGTATGTAAATATTTCTATGAATTTATTTACAGTGAAACAAGTGATTGTATAATTTTTTTTTTTGATAGGGTATATTTATTTTTGTCTTAGTGTAAGGTTTAGTTCAGGTTTAATACTTTGAGTGATTTATTTTTTTGGCAATAATTCTTGTGAATTACGGTTGACTTTTATAGAATGTATTTATTATTGGAAAGTGTGTATTATTTCAATCACCAATATTTTTTCTAAGTGCTTTGCTCGTATTCCCTGACTAAGAACCAAAGTAAGAGGCTGGTTTTGAACAGTTCACATAATTAATCATCTAGCTTTTGTTTTGAGTAATGTAAGAGACCTTTGGTTATTCAGTGTTCATATATATTACCGTCTGGGAGTTGCGTAATATTCTCAGAGCTCAGGTTTTTTTTTTCAAGTGTAACAGAGTTATGTAAAATTAAAGCAGATGAGTTTTGGAGCTCGGAAATTTGGGTAAATCGTCGGTCGTATATATATATATATATATATATATATATATATATATATATATATATATATATATATATATATATATCGAATTTATTCGGACCAGGTCTGGAGTGAAACAGTTGGGCTAGTAAATCTTCGCCCATTTATTATTTAAAATTAACAGGAAATGAGGTCAACTGCCTTGATAATAATGATAAGAATCAAAACAAGGCTTTATAAACGGCTTGTAGTGCTGTAGATGTCTGTAAAATTGGTATGCTTTGACATAAACAATTTGGGTGAAAAAATACGAGTCTTATTGTGTTTTTTAGATAACACCATCTAAAACGAGTTTTATAGGTTGGAAAATGGTAAATAAGATCAAATTATCTATTACCTCACCAAACTGATCATTGATTATTCTTGTAAAGTTTAGAATGATAAATTCCTGGTACCAGGAGTAATTTGAAAAAGAGAAAACTAACAATCTTCTATGTATTTTACTTTATATCTGTAGCCCTCTCCTTTCCTTGGCCTTGCTGATGCTGTTGCTAAAACAAAACATAGGACGATCAGCTGTTTGCTAGACTGAGTTTATCATGAAAATATCTGCGGCCGTACGTTATTTATTAACGTTCGCCACGTAAAGTGACATTGGCAAAGTGAGCAAAAATCATCCGTATGTCTATGTGACATCAAAGTACATATGTTTTAATAAATATTGATGGATACAGTATTAATAACATTGAAACGAACTTTCATATTTTGTGATGAGCGATGCGAAGAGTTGGACAAAAACCAAAATAGCCTAACCGTATGACCCGTTCACCTTCGTTGCATTTATGTAACTTGATTGAAAGGAAGTTAGTAAGCTAATATTCCCCATCATGTCAACGTGTGTAATAAGTGGAGCGAAAGCTTCTAAACTTCCAAGGTGTTACGGTTGGCTGAACACATCAAGATTGCTTCGAGGTTCTTTAAGAACATCTTCGTCATTCCTGACCTCAGATAAAGTAGAATTCCGTTCAAGGGGAAGTCACACTTCTGAAAGAGAGAGGGCTAAGACAGTTGCTGCTTATTACAATCAACCGGCAATCGACGCAGCAGCAAACAAGGTTTGTGGTGTCATTGTTTGGCCTGACCTGACCCTACCAAAGAGTATGTATTAACACCAACACTGCTCACATATATGATGAAACATGTGTAAAATTGTACTGTATTACAGGGTCTGATTTCGAACAGAAAATATATGTTTTCCTGTAGTAAATTATGAGATTTGACCGAATTTGACCTTCATTTCAACTGCAAACCAACAGAACAACCAGTTCGACTAACTTTAAGTGTCCGGACTGGTTGCTGTTATTACGGATGAAATGAAGGTGAAAACTGGTTAAATCACGTTATTTTCTACAGGAAAACATATATTTTCTGTTAAGATTATTAAATACAATGTCTTTTATTATATATATTTTGTTAAAATACTTAAATATAATGACTTTTTCAAATTCGGTGTCACTTCACTCACGTATGTACTGCGAACGGTAACATTAGCAACGTTACCAACGGTACACAGCGTTACCAACGTTACGGTGATACACAGCGTTGCCAACGTTACGGTGGAATTACTAACGTTAGCTATGATACGGTATTATTATCGTGTGTATTTTAAAGAATTTTTCCATATACCCTTTACTCAATATATAAAAAGTACAAAAAGGGTACAGAACCTAACAAACCCACCTAACCTAACCTAGAAGTTCCCAGGTCACAAACCTAATATAATGCCCTTTGTTATATCACTTCACTCACGTTACAGTAACGTTAGTTCTGTTACGATAACATTATATATAATGGTTCTTTTTTCTCCATTAGCTCGCTTCGCTTGCATGAAAATAAAACATCAAGCTCGTATGTACTGGCAAGCGGTAATGTTGAGCTGCGCACGCTAACATTAGTAATGTTACGATAACATTACCAACGTTAAATATAATGGTTCTTATTCCTCACTCACGATCACAGGAAAATGAAACATCACCCTCGTATGCATTGGCAATCGGTAATGCTGAGCTTCGTACTCTAACAAAATATAATAAAACAAACTCATTAAAGTTAAAGAAATTAATCACTTACTTTTATGACCGTGACGACGTAACTTAATGCTACCGGGGGTGTTGTGACTGAATCTGTGGTGTCTTAACTGTTTTGCCTTAGATTAGTACTGCACTTGGAACACTGTAAAAGTTGGTATATTACATTACGTGATTTAAGAAAATTATCAACATTGGAATACACTAAAATACTTTCAAGTATGGATTACTGAAGTCGTTACAATTTTCTAATACTGTACTTAGATCGTAAAATACGCAAAAGACGACACTTGAACTAACAAAGACCTGACTTGGGCAAAGGTTTCCACTGAAAAGGGCTTGTTGGAAGGTGGGAGTAGGGAAATATTAACCCCCCTGTGCAAACTTTACGTATGTATGGGTTCGTGATTGGTTAACGGAAAAGCAACGGAGTCTAGAGAATAAACATGAATGAACAGAATGGGAAACTTGTCCAGAGCAAGTATTTATGTGAAATCTGGGAGTGACAAGGTAATAACAAAATGTATAAAAGTAATATATGAAGATAAAATGGAATGTATGATAAATAATATTTGATGGGTATATAAAATGAGGTGATTTTATAAGGTATTGGATAATAAAACGAGTAATACTGGGGTCAAACGTAATATGTATACGAGGGTATTACATAACTAATCAAGTAATAGACTTGAACAGAGCTGGTAGAGAGACGAATACTTACATTTCACGATCAGAGAAGAAGAAATCATATTGGCGGAGGAAAAGTCTCTGCGCAGGGAGGTGGGGTTTTTGCGCAGAAGGACGAAACCTGCTATGTACAAACGCACGAACAAGAGCGTCTACAACGGGCAAGTAGAATGAGAAAAATTAAATGAAAATTACTGCTAATGTTAGCATGTTACGATAACATTTGATCTACATCAGACGTTGGCAGCACTGGTTACTGTATTTTTTCATGAGAAATAGCCTTTGCAACGGCACCTCCAAAGTTTATCCAGCTATACTGTTTTGTATTTTCTTCCGCTTATTATACATCCAAGAAGGTAATGTATAGAGAAGAAAAGGCTTGTTTTACGTTTATATATCGTTTCCTTGGTATGTTTTCCCCACCCAAAACCCCGAGTTCCCACTGGGGGTCCCCCATTATCGTAGGATATATATATATATATATATATATATATATATATATATATATATATATATATATATATATATATATATATATATATTTCTGAAACTATTCATTTGCGACGGGAACGAGTATCATTTGCGAAAAAAGCTTAATTTTTTCTATAAGAAAAAGTAGTTTTTTTCCTAGTTTACATTGCCCTGTAATACACTACAATAATACAGAAACATGTATTCTTATCCTTCTGATATTTGGGTAAATATATGATACTTTAAATTCAAGCCAAATATATGAACCATATATTTTTCCTACTCGCTATCTTGTGTTTGTTCCGTAACTGAAATACAAACCACGCTATTTAATATGGGTTATTACTTCGGCGGAGCTGAATGACGAGCCATTAGATTTTTAACGAGGGTTTACTACCCCACCGCTAGTTAGCGGGGGGTAGGGAGGGGTAGCTTGCTAACCCTTCCCCCTCACACACACCAGTGAATACTTCACTTTACTTTTGGCTCGGGCGGAGAACAGACGTGTTTGCTCTCTCCCTCGCTTTGGCTGCCATTAATCTGTTTTGGTTTTTCTTTCTCAGAGTGTGTGAAGTTGGCCTCTATCATCATGCGTACGTGTCCTGGTTTACCTGACCGCCCTTGTGGGACCTTTATGTCGGCGGTAGACACGGATCCTCACACCTTGTGTCCTCATTGTAGGGGCCAACGGTATGAAAAGGGTAATGTATGCGGTGTGTGTAAGGAGTGGTCTACCTCCCAGTGGGAGAGGTTTGCCCGGCGCTGGAAGAAGAAGTCCAAAAGGGATATTTCTCCTTCAAAGGCTTCTTTGAAGAGAGAAAATCCCAAGGCTTCTTCTTCTGTTGCCCCAACCTCCTCCGAAGCTCCCACTCGATCGGTCTTTTCCGAGAGACCGTCGAAGGAGAGCGTAGACCGTTGTTCTGTTGACTGATCCCGGGGTGCAGGAGAGGTAGTTGCCTCCCATAGCGAGGCAGCTGCCCCTCCTCCCTCGGAGGAGGATATAGATTTCCCTGTACCTAACCGTGATTTGTTGTAGCTTTGGTCTTCCTTGGGGCTTCAGGGTTCGCCCTCCAAGGAAGCCCTGTTTGATATGATCAAGCTGGGAGCAGCTGTTAAGCAATCGCCGGCGATAGCAGACGTAGATCCTCTGTGTATCGTCGATGTTGTTATAACGGATGCCTCTGGTGTGTCGGATCAAACTGCTCCTGTTGTTGCTGAGGTAGCTGAAGGCTCTGATTCCCCCTCCAAATATCTTTCGAGGGCGGAAGTTAGTCCCACGGTCTCTCCTGCTGGTGATTCTCCCCCTCGGGGGAGTTCACTTGCAGAGACTCCTCTGCATAGGCCTTACGAAGGTCAGCTTGCTGATCCCACGGCCCCTAGAGGGCGTATAAGGCGGAAGGCTCGTCCTCCCCTTCGCCATAGAGGTCTTCCTTCTCCTCACAAGGGAGTTAGGAGGCGCCTTTTCGGCTCGTCGTCCCCGCAGTCCTCTGCTGAGGAGACTCACCGTTCTCCGATCCTGCCAGCTACCACCTTAGACCTCTCAGAAGATCGTTCGCGATCTCCTTCGGTGGAAGGTCGTCCTTCGGGACCCCCTGACCTGTCACCCTCCAGACCTGCTGTCCTGCTATCACCCTTCAAGGATGCTGATCCTGTCATTGTACAGGCACCGGTCCCTTCGGGGCACAAGGGACTTGAGCGCAAAACTGTGCCTCAGTCCCTTAAGCGCTAGGCACCGCCTGTGCGCCGACTTGCTGCTGTTCCTGACCTAGTGCCATTGCACTCCCTTGTTCCTGACCTAGTGCCATTGCACTCCCTTGCGTGCATGCGCGCACCTGCACCTGTTCATGCACGCCAGGTTAACCCTGCGCGCCCACGATCTCCTGCGCGCCCTCCCGCAGTTCCTGTTTTAGCGCGCCAGCGCTCTCCTGCACACCAGCGCCCTCCTGCAGTTCCTGCTACAGCGCCTAAGCACTCCCCTCATCGTCAGCGCTCTCCAGGGCCTCAGCGCCCTTCTGGAGTTAAGCGCATTGCCGTAGTTCCTGACACAGTGCGCAAGCGCTCACCAACGCGCCAGCGCTCTCCTACAGTCCAGCGCGCAGTACAGGAGGTACCTAAGTTAGCGCACGGGCGCTCACAGGTACCCCTGCCTTCGTCTTCTAAACTGCGCATCCCTGTGCGCCCGTATCCTGGTGCGCGCCACGCGCCCCTAGCCCAGCAGCACACATCTGTGCGCCCAAATCCTGCATCGCAACAGCGCACACCAGTGCGCCCATCACAGCAGCACACGCCCTTGCGCCCGCATCCTGATGCACGCCCGTGATCCCCTGTGCGCCCAGCGTGCCCTCGTTCACCTCAGAGGGCAGTTCCTGCACCACCTGCGCATCGTTCTCCTGGGCGCCAGCGCGCAAGCTCACCTTTGCGCCCTACCGAGGCTGCGCAATCGCGCCTTCGCCCCGTGCTTCCTGACTCACGCGCTCCACGCCCACGCGCTAGGAATATTTCTCCTGCGCACACGCGCCCCACGGGCTCATCAGCAAGTTCCTGCGCGCCCGCGCACACGCGAGCAGAAGGTTGCTCACGCTCCAGCTCCTATCCTGCCTTCAATACCGCCCCACGTTCCAGCTCCTGCGCGCCGCCCACCCTCGCCGTCACCTGTACGCGCCCTCGCGTGAAGTTCCTGTACCACACGTTCCTGCCGCGCGCGATCCAGGGCAGGGCTCATCGCGCGAATACCAACGCGATTCACGCCGCGATCCCGCACGCGACTTCATGGGGCTTCAGGCGGACAGATCTTCTTCTCGTTCCCCCCCTCGCAAGCGCAGAACAGCGCGCTCGCCGGAGGAGGGGAGGTTTCTGGACAGGTATAAGGAATCTCTTTCAGCTCAGGCGAACCCTCGTTTGTCGACTCCTCCTAGGGATCGTTCGATCCCCTTCCCTCGAGAGGGAGTGTCTGACAGCGCGACTGTCAGCCAACAGCCCTGGTTTGGTACCATAGTCAGAGCTCTCATGCAGGCTTTTAAGCCTATGTTATCTGAACTAGGTCACAAAGCAGTGGCTACCTCGTCTCCCCTGAAGAGGAAGAGAGGAGTCCCCTCCGTGGTGACTTCTCCGAGGTCTAAGCTGTCTCCTCGGAAATCCTTGCGCAAGGCTCCTTCTCTTCCCCAGACTTTCTCTCCCTCCCCTGTGGATGAGGATTTCCCATCCTCAGGGGAGTCGGATGAGCCGGTCCGTTCCCCCATCGCACCGATGGGGGAAACTCCGCCTCTCCCTGAGAAGTCTCCTCACGCCGGGTTGGAGAAGAGCCTGCATCCATCGTTGCTAGAGTCCTGTATCCCTCCCAGGAGGGAGCCGAAGGACTCGAAGACTTTGCCGAAGTCTTTTACAAGGATAAGACAGGAACCAGCTAGACCTTCAGAGAATGTCCACGTGTCCCCCCAGGAAGAGTCACTGGGGACTGGAGACTTTGCTGCTAGCCCTTCGGGAGGAGAGCATCAAGAGTCAGAACATGCGTTCTGGCAAGTTCTGACCCTCTTGAGAAATCTCAAAGGATTTCCGGACCCCGAGATTCCTCCTCGTGAGGGGAAGGACACAGTCTTGGACCGAGTCTATGGCACCCAGAAGCCCTCTAGGGCCAGTGCAGCCTTGCCCTGGTCACAAGGGATGAAGAGTGCCAGAGACAAGGTCGAAGGCCAGCTCTCCGAGCTTGCCTCCTCCAACAGATCCAGCGCCGGTAACAAGCTCCTCCCTCCTCCTCGAGTCCACCAGAGGAGGTACTTTGAGATCTTAGAGGAGACTTGTTTGAGTCTTCCCATTCACCATTCTGTGGAAGAACTCACTGGGGGAGTCCCTCTCGAGAGACTTTCCAACCGGCAGGTTTCATATTCTGCCACTGACATCCTAAGCCAGGAGAAGGTGGCGAAGTGTGCTATGCAGGCAACTTCGTGGCTTGACATCTGGCTGGGGTCTCTGGGCATCCTGGTACGTTCTGAGGACCTATCCAAAGAAAGCACCAGGAAGGCACTGGAGACATTCTTACTCTCTGGCACGCGGACCATCGAGTTTCTGGCCCACCAAGTCTCAAGCGTGTGGGCCAACATGATCCTGAAATGTCGAGACGCAGTTGCCGAGAGGTTCCACCAGAAAGTCCCCAGTTCCGACGTTAGCAGGCTCAGACACACTTCCGTGCTCGGTAAGAGTCTGTTTGAGCCTAAGGACGTGGAGCCAGCCACTGAGAGGTGGAGGAAGTCCAACCAAGACTCCCTCCTTCACAGGGCCCTGACATCTAGGCCCTACAAACCTCCAGCAACTCAACAGCCCCGTCCAGCTAAGAATACGAAAAAGACTACAGCAGCGAAGCCAAAGGTGTCTAAGCCCTTTCCCGTCAAGGACAGGAAGGGCAGGAAGTCCTCCAGGGGAGGTAAAAATCCTAGAAGGAGCGGCCATGGCCGTAAACGCTAGGATTGGCAGTCCCCCTGCATGTCCACCAGTGGGGGAATGCCTACTAAGTTGCGCGACAAGGTGGCAGCAACTCAGGGCAGATACCTGGACGATTTCCGTGATCGCTCAGGGTTATCGCGTCCCGTTCACTTCCTCTCTACCTCCCCTGACAGCGAGGCCAGTGTCATTGAGCTCCCTTACCATGGGATCGGTAAGGGGGCAAGCCCTCCGGGCAGAAGTCGAGACCATGTTGAAGAAGGACGCTCTCCAAGAGGTGGTAGACGGGTCCCCAGGCTTCTACAGTCTACTCTTTCTTGTAAAGAAGACGTCTGGAGGCTGGAGACCAGTCATCGACCTCTCGACCCTGAACGGGTTTGTCAGACAAACTCCGTTCAGCATGGAGACGGCGGACACGGTCAGACTTGCAGTGAGACCGCAAGACTTCATATGTACACTGGACCTGAAGGATGTGTACTTCCAGATCCCAGTCCATCCGTCTTCCAGGAAGTACCTAAGATTCTGCCTAGACAACAAGATATACCAGTTCAAGGTGCTGTGCTTCGGTCTCTCCACAGCTCCTCAAGTGTTCACCAGAGTGTTCACCCTGATTTCATCGTGGGCTCACAGGATCGGTATCCGTCTCCTCCGTTACCTGGACGACTGGCTGATCCTAGCAGACTCGCAGGCAACCCTTCTTCGCCATCGAGACAGGCTTCTCGAGCTTTGCCAGGATCTGGGGATCATGGTAAATCTCGAGAAGTCCTCTCTGCAGCCCTCTCAGAAACTGGTATACCTAGGCATGGTCATAGACACCAATCTCCACCAAGCCTTCCCATCAGACGACAGGATAGCAAGGCTGAGGAAGGTCACAAGGCCTTTCCTCAAACGAGAAGAACTTCTAGCCCAAACGTGGTTACGTTTCCTCGGCCACCTCTCTTCCTTGGTCCGTCTGGTTTCCAACGGTCGCCTCAGAATGAGATCCCTCCAGTGGCGACTCAAGTCTCGGTGGAATCAAGGACACGATTCCCCGGACTTTCTGATCCCTATGGGTCCTGCGGAACAGACGGACCTTCGGTGGTGGCTAGCAGACGAGAACTTACGAAAGGGAGTGGATCTTCTCGTCCTTCCCCCGGATTTGATGTTGTTTTCGGACGCATCAAAGATAGGGTGGGGGGCCCACGTTCTGAACCACAGGACCTCAGGCCTGTGGTCAGAATCAGAAAGGTACCTCCACATAAACCTGCTAGAAATGAAGGCCGTATCCCTGGCACTTCAGAAGTTCCATCAGGTCCTGGCGGGCCACTCAGTGGTGGCGATGAGCGACAACACCACAGTAGTGGCTTATATCAACAAGCAGGGAGGTACCTTCTCGGAACAGCTATCCCATCTTGCAGTAGAGATACTGAGATGGTCCGAAGCCCACTCGGTCACTCTTTCGGCTCGCTTCATTCCAGGCAAAAGGAATGTGCTCGCCGACAGTCTGAGCAGAGCGACGCAGATAGTGAGTACCGAATGGTCTTTGGATCCTCAAGTAGCCAACAAAGTCCTGACTTTGTGGGGTTCCCCGACTGTGGATCTGTTCGCTACAGTGCTGAAATTCAAGCTCCCGCTGTACTGCTCCCCAGTCCTGGACCCCAAGGCTCTCTGGCAAGATGCCTTCCAACAACGGTGGGACAACATCGACGTTTATGCCTTTCCCCCGTTCTGTCTGATGAGGAGGGTGCTCAACAAGACCAGAATATCGGTCAATCTATCGATGACCCTGATAGCTCCGCTATGGCATCACGCAGAGTGGTTTCCGGACCTTTTGCAACTCCTGACGGAGCCTCCGAGAGAACTCCCTCCACGTCACGAGCTACTCAAACAGCCACCCGCCAACATCTTCCACAAAGCCGTAGCTTCGCTTTGACTTCACGCCTGGAGACTATCCAGCACCTCCTCGCTGAGAGAGGATTTTCGCAACAAGTTGCGAATAGGATGTCTGAACACCTGCGCAGGTCATCCGCAGGGGTCTACCAGGCGAAGTGGCGAGTCTTCTGTGGTTGGTGTCGTGGAAGGGGTATCTCTCCACTCGATGCCACTATTCCAGCAATAGCGGAGTTCTTCGTGTGTTTGCGGGAAGAAATGCGCCTTTCAGTCTCGGCGGTAAAAGGCTATCGCTCAGCCTTAAGCCTAGCCTTCAGGCTCAAAGGAGTGGACATTTCCTCGCTGGAACTTTCTCTACTCATACGGAGTTATGAGCTTACCTGCCCTCAGTCGGAAGTGAGACCTCCTCCATGGAACGTGGTTCGAGTTCTCAGGTCTTTGAAGAGACCTCCCTACGAACCATTACGCCAGGCTTCAGATCGCCACCTTACTTGGAAGACGGTGTTCCTGCTAGCTTTGGCCTCGGCCAAACGAGTCAGCGAACTCCATGGTCTCTCATACGACATCGCCCATTCAAGGGGATGGGGGGAGGTAACGTTCAAATTCGTCCCTGAGTTTGTTGCTAAGACTCAGAATCCGGGAGTGCCAGACCCTAGGTTCGACTCTTTCCAGGTTTCGAGTCTTCTTTCTGTAACAGATGACCCAGACCATCTCCTACTGTGCCCAGTAAGGAGTCTGAGGTTGTATCTTAAAAGAACAGCTGCAGTTCGTCCCCAAGTGCGAGCCCTGTTTGTGAGCACTGGGAAAACGAAGAGGAGGGTCACCAGGAATACCATCTCAGCCTGGATTCGCAAGGTAATACACCTAGCCTTGAATCCTGACCCTCCTCCGTCACGTCGCCCCAGAGCACATGATGTCAGGGGCATAGCTACGTCCCTGGCCTTCAAAAAGAACTATTCAGTAACGCAGGTCCTGCAAGCTAGGGTGTGGAAGCGTCAGACGACCTTCACAGCCCACTACCTGCAAGACGTGACACACAGGAGACTCGATACGTTCTTTATCGGCCCTGTGGTGGCTGCACAACAGCTGGTCTAACCGCAGGCTCCTTGATGGACAGGTAGCAGAAGGTTGAGGGCATTGTTACTGTACCCGGTTTTTAGTCTGCATGAATGAAAAGGTTTGTCTGGCCCTTATTCTTTTCTTCATCCTCTCCTCCCTTGGAGAAAGCAGCATCCCCATACCCTGACGAGGTGGTAATTGGGAGAGTCCTAGCCTAGATTTCCATCTGAAGAACTCCAGGTCAACTTCCTAGGACAAGTCACTCTTCTCATCTTCACACATAGTTTATGTAGGCCACAGCAGTTGCACAGCAATGCTAGCGAGGTGTAGGGACTCCTTATTCCCTGAGTACTTACACACTCAAATATGGAGTCCCCGGGCAAAGCCAAAGCCAGTATGGCAGGGACTTACCTCCCTTCCTAAGGGGTGAGTCACCCATATTAAATAGCATGGTTTGTATTTCAGTTACGGAACAAATGACAAATTCGTAGATAATTTGTATTTTTCCTAACTATACAAACCTTAGCTATTCAATCAAACTTGCCCGCCAGCCCTATCCCCCGTGAAGTCCTACCTCTAAGCAAAGTGAAGTATTCACCGGTGTGTGTCGGGGGGGGGGGGGGGGGGGGGGTAAGCAAGCTACCCCTCCCTACCCCCCACTAACCAGCGGTGGGGTAGTAAACCCTCGTTAAAATTCTAATGGCTCGTCATTCAGCTCCGCCGAAGTAATAACCCATATCAAATAGCTAAGGTTTGTATAGTTAGGAAAAATACAAATTATCTACGAATTTGTCTTTTTATGCATTTCTGACCATGATTATTGGGGCAAACCACCCATTCGGGGGTTTTTGGACTCCCTATTATGGGGGACCCCAGTGGGAAACTGGGGTTTTTTGGGGTGGGAAAATGTCATAAACCAGTGATTTGCAGCAATAATAATGGTTAGAAAAATAATGGTTAGAAATGTAAGATATGCCCAAGATAACCAGTTGGAAAAAAATATAGTTCATGTAAATGGCCGGAAATAGGCCAAAACATGATTATTTAACTTTTGAGATTTTTAAAAGGGTACAGAACCTAACAAACCCACCTAACCTAACCTAGTAGTTCCAAGGTCACAACCCCTAGCGGGGGCCAAGCCCCTCAGACCCCCCTTCCCAGGTCACAGCCCCTAGCGGGGGGCCAAGCCCCTCGGACCCCCCTTCCCAGGCCACAAACTAAAAGTAAGTCACAAATAAATCCTCAGATTATGATAAAAGTAAATCACAAATAAATCCTCAGATAATGATAAAGTAAATTACAAATAAAGCCTCAGATTATGATAAAGTAAATCACAAATAAATCCTTCCATTATAAAAAAGTAAATCTCAACTAATACCTTACATTATGATTAACTTCATCGCTTTTTTTTTTTTCTTGGCAATCTTTACAAAAGTTTTGGAGTAGAAAATGTTCTGGCCTTCCCTGAAAATTAAGTCAGAATCGGACATTTGAGGTCTCATTTCGCTGTTATTTTTTAATTTCACATGAGTAACAAAAGCTTTACACTGAACAGAAAGCATTTCCATCATAATCAATTGCCGACATAAACGAAATTACACCAAATTTTGAAATAGATTGATGTACTTCCCTTAAGTTTCCTCTTGGAGACGTCTTTACGAGATGGTGGCTAACTTAAGGTGAAGGTGGGGAAAAAATGGCTGTTGTAGAACAACATCCGGGAACTTATGAAGAAGTACTTGTAAGCTGTTAATTGGTTTAAAAAACCACCTGAAAAATATGTCATTGTAAATGCACAGAAAGCTCCCCAAACCATGGAAAAAAAGTGATGCACAATAAGTCCCCTTCAGTCTCTCAGATGTAAACAATGCACTAATAGTGAAAAGTATACTTCACATTTTAATAGACCGATATGTAAGTTATTATGCCCCAGCTCCTATTAAACATATAGAGAAAAATACCAAACTAGTTCAGTTCAGTTCAGTTGTTGGGCCTTTCCATTGGCTCCTCCTTGGTTTTCTTCCTTATTCTAACTCTTTTATTTTCTTCTCTCTTTTTTTCCACATTTGATAAATATATTCTTTTCTTTTCTCTTCCTTCTTTCTTAAACAGCACGTTTCCTATTATCTTCTTCTTTTCTTCTTCATGCGGCTGTTGTAATTCCACTATTTTTCTTCTCTCGTTGGTGAGGTATGGACAGTATGAAATGGGCGAGGTCTTCATTAACTGCCCCACATAGCTTGCATTCTACCCTCCCTCCTACTTCATGTCTTTTCCTATCATTTAATTTCAAACAGTTGGCTCTAGCTCTATACATAATAATAGAATCAGGTTTGTTATCATAAAACATTTCTTCTCTTATTTGACCTTTTTCTTGTTTGTATATTTCTAAACTATTTTTCTCTTTTATCTCATCCCTCCACTTTTTACCATCTACTTCTCTAATCTTGGCCTTGAGCTCTTCTCTTCCCATTCTCCTAAAGATTCCATCGTTCATTTGTTCCGTAACTGAAATACAAACCACACTACAGTGGAACCTCTACATACGAATTTAATCCGTTCCAGAACCAACTTCGGATGTAGAAATTGATCGGATGTCGAAACGAATTATCCCATAAGAATACATTGAAATAGGATTAATCCGTGGTTGAGCCCAAAAACCTATGATAACTTCTTAATAAACTACTACACATAATTTTCCCATGAGAATAATGAACACTAAATTAGATAATAGACATGTAAATAAGAAGAATAGACATGTAAATAAGAATTAGCAAAAAATGATAAATAAGAAACGGGTTTTTAGCGTCACTTTACCTTAGAAACTCCAGCGCAGGTGTTGTTCGTCTTCGCTACGCAGAGAGGAGAGAGGAGACGGACGGACGGCGAGGAGGTAGAGAGGTTAACTACGATAAACGTAACACTACCGTAACTTATTCTAACTTACACTAAGTGAACTTTAACATAACTTAGCTTATTTTTTTTTTATTTTTATATTTTATATTTTTTTTTACATTTTCTTTTTTTCTTTTTGATGATTACGTAATTTTAATCACTATCACTTACATTTAAAATTGACTGAATTTCTTTTGCTTCACTCTTTTCCGTTTTCTGTGTTTCACTTTCTTCCTCTTCACTCTTTGCCGTTTTCTTCGGTTCACTTACATCCTCTTCATCGCGAGTTCGCTTCGCAGTTTTTTTAAAGAAAGCATCGATAGATAATTGCTTCGTACGGCTTTTCAGAATGTTTCGAAAGTGCGTTAGGCAAACATCATCGAATTGAGAAACTACACGACAAACCTGCAATTTCTTTGGATGGTATTTGTCGATGAAGTCGACCACGTCTTGATATTTTCCTAACACCTCTTTTATTTGCGCTGAACCTAACACATGTTCTACCTCCTCGCTCTCTTCCTCGTCATCACTCATGTGCTCCGACATAGCATGGAGTTCCTTGAGCTTATCCGTCGTCAGTTCGTCGTGATGTTCGGCGACGAGTTCCGTAACGTCATCTGCGTCGACCTCCAGACCCATGGACTTGCCAAGGGAGACGATTTCCTCTACGGCTTCCGCTGCACCGACCACGGGATCAGGTTCGGGGTTAAAACCCTCGAAATCTCGGGGAGAAACTGCATCAGGCCACAGCTTCTTCCATGCAGAATTGAGGGTCCGTCGAGTTAATCCCACCCAAGCCTGATCAATGATCTTTAAGCAGTGCACGATATTGAAGTGGCCCCTCCAAAATTCACGCAAAGTTAAGTTGGTGCTTTGCGTGACATTAAAGCACTGCTTGAATAAGTGCTTGGTGTACAGCTTCTTAAAATTAGAGATGACTTGCTGGTCCATGGGCTGGAGGATAGAGGTGGTATTTGGTGGAAGATACGGCACCTTTATGAACTTGAATTCATCGAAGATATCATCTTCAAGTCCGGGGGGGGTGAGCGGGTGCATTGTCAAGGCATAGCAGGCACTTTAAAGGCAATTTCTGCTCATGAAGATACTTCTTCACAGAAGGACCGAAAACTTGGTTTACCCATTGCACAAAGAATTGCCTAGTGACCCAGGCCTTCGAGTTGGATCGCCAGAAAACATGAAGCTGATCCTTATCGACGTTGTGTGCTTTAAAGGCCCTAGGGTTCTCTGAATGGTAAACAAGCAAGGGCTTAACTTTAAAGTCCCCGCTAGCGTTGGCACATAGAGCAAGAGTCAACCGATCCTTCATTGGCTTATGCCCAGGCAATTTCTTCTCTTCAGCAGTGATGTAGGTTCGACTCGGCATCTTCTTCCAAAACAGCCCGGTTTCATCACAATTGAACACCTGCTGCTCTACGTAGCCTTCTTCCTTTACGATATTTTCGAATTTCTTAACAAAGTCAGTTGCAGCCTTTGTGTCCGCACTAGCAGCCTCTCCGTGGCGAACAACTGAATGAATCCCGGACCGTTTCTTAAATTTCTCGAACCAGCCACGAGATGCCTTGAAATCATCTAAGGAAGGCTCGGTTGAACTCTCCCCAGCATCACCCACAGAGCTCTCCTCCTTCAAGTCCGTAAAGATGGCGTGCGCCTTCTCGCAGATGACTGTTTCGGTGATGGTGTCGCCAACGATCTCTCTATCCTTAATCCACACTAGTAGAAGTCGTTCCATCTCTTCTATGATAGGGGTACGGCGTTTGGAAATTATAGTGATCCCCTTAGAAGGTTTCACTGCTTTAATAGCTTCCTTCTGTTTAAGGATTGTCGAGATCGTCGACATATTACGGCCATACTGTTTAGCAAGTTCACTCACTCGGATGCCACGCTCATGTTTTTCAATAATTTCCTGCTTAATTTCTATAGAAAGCATTTCCTTCTTCCTTTTCTCACCACTACCACTACCACTGGCAAAACTAAGCCTTTTTGGACCCATGATTTACGTAAATTATCGTTAATGGATGCACGTAAAAAATCACGATTAATTCACAGTTAATATCACAACGCAAAGAGCACAACCACACGAAGCCGGCGAGAACAGAGGACTGACCCAAGCCGCGCTAATTGAGCGTCCCTCCGAGGTCGATGTGCTGCCTTCTATCGGCGGAAATAAAAAACACTTCAGGCGCTATGAGCACCGACTACGCGTACGAGTATTGTTTACTTCGGGTGTCGAAAAAAACATTCGGGTGTAGAGTCGGAACGTGTTCGAATTGTACTTCGCGTGTCGAAAAATTCGGATACAACCGGTACGACGAAAATTGCTACTTCGTGTGTCGAAATAAAATTCGGGTGTAGAGTCAAAAATTTGCTCGAATTTTACTTCGGATGTTGGAAAATTCGGATGTAGATACGATCGTGTGTAGAGGTTCCACTTTTACATGGGGTAATTACTTCGGTGTAGCTGAACGACGAGCCATAAAAGTTTTAACGAGGGTTTCCTACCCCGCCGCTAGTTAGCGGGGGGTAGGGAGGGGTAGCTAGCTACTCCTCCCCCTCACACACACCGGTGAATACTTCACTTTACTTTTGGCTCGGATGGCGATCGGAAGTCTCCGCTCCCATCCTCACTTGACGGCCATTATTGTTTTGCCTTTTTTACTTACCTTTTCTTATACTTAGTATATTTAAACAAACATTATTGATGTTTATATATATTTTTGTGTATAGAAAATAGTAAGTTTCCTTTGCTTTTGGTGTTGTGCGGTGTGTGTTGTGTACGTCTACGAGAGTGATCGCCGGCTTAGCCAGGCCACCACGATCTTTTCTTGATCACGGCCGTTCACTCCTAGGCCACCATGGTTGCCTTCGTGGAGCCCGGCCCTTCTCTTGAGGTCGTTCACCTCTTACTCCGTACTACGCCTACGATAGCTTCTCAGGACCGAGTCGCTATTTCGTTTTATTTGTCTCAATTATTTTTATGATTATAATTGTGTTTTAACTTTTCAGCTCAGGGCTCACGTCCCTTCGGGGGTCGGTGATCCTTGGAACATTCAAAGTCAGTTGCATAATTATAATGTTATAATTCTGTTTTTGTTAACTTTTCGTCCCCCCCCCTCACCTGGGGGGGCGCATACCTTCTTATTTTCCAGTTTACGATGCTGTTTCTTCGTGCCTGTTGTGTGCCTTCGAAGCAGAGTTGTCCTGTTTATGCCTGGGGAGTCGGCTTCGCCGCCGTCTCTCGAGGCTATCGTCAGGGGCGTTCCCTTCTCTTAGAAGTTCCCCCGTGACTACTGCCAGCTCTTCAGTGCATCCTAGAACGATAAGGAGGTTCGCCTCCAGGGTCGTTAGTTAACTTCCCTTTTTTACTTTCCCTGGTCCTTAGGCGGTTATGCTCTTGGGGCTGAGCAGCCGCCCTTGTGACTTGCTCAAGGGGCTGAGCGGTTGCAAGGCTGGACCATGGTACTAGCGACTATGTTCTCGTGGCTGAGCGGTTTCTTCTGTAGCTACGCTCAAGGGGCTGAGCAGCTGCAAGATCAGTCTGGCCCTCTCTCGTTTGCGAGGGAGGCCGCACTAGGGGCTCCTCTTCGGAGGATTGCTCCTTTCGTCTCTTCTACGAAGTGTCTCCTCCCGTTCGCGTGAGAGGACACTCACAGAGACTCCTCTTCGGAGGATTGTTCCTGTTTACGTCAGCTGATCTCACGGCCTTTCGGGGCTCCATCACCTGTCTCTTTTACGAAGTGCTCACCTCTCTCGTTCGCGAGAGAGGCCACTCGTAGAGACTCCTCTTCGGAGGATTGTTCCTGTTGACAACAGCTTGCTGTTCAGTCACTAGCATTCGGTGTTTAGTGACAAGGAAACTTCGGTTTCTCTTTTTCCCTGACCCTTTGGGGTCTCAGAGCTTTAGTTACGCAGTTCCCTCGGGCTCTCGTAACTTTAGTCACTTCTACACTTCGGGTCTTGCAACTAATCCCCTCGGGGCCTCGCTACTCAGGCTACGTTAGACCCTTTGTCTCTCGTCCCTCAGTGTACCTGCTGCCTGCTGTATCCGTTCCTGACTGCGGATGCGCCTTGGGCTCCCACGCCCCCGTTATCTAACGGGCTCCTCCCTGCGGGGCAGGAGACACCCTCTTTCACCTTGAGTAAGTCCCTTAAGTGCCAGGTATCCCCTGCGGGCCAACGTTCCCTTGCGCGCTAGCGCTCGACTGCTGTTCCTGCTGTTCCTGAGACTGCCTTCAGAGACACCCTGTTCCAGTATTCAGTTAGGCTGCTACCAACGTTCCCTGCGCATTTGCGCACATCGTTGGGGTTCCTGAGATAGCGCACAGGCGCTCACCGGCGGTTCAGCCTACGGTGTCTCTAAGTCTTCTACGAAGGACACCTCTCCCGTTCGCGGGAAAGGTACCTCACAGAGACCACTCCTTGGAGTATTTAGCAGTACCTCAGTTGATCGTCGGCACTGAAGCAGACCTCCTGGTCCTCTTCAGGGGATGCCTTTCCTTTTAGGGACACATCCCAGTTCCTGATCTACGAGTTAGCCGATCCTTCAACCAAGCGCGCGTGCGCGCTTTTCCCGCGCTCGATCTTCAAGGCCCTTCCGCGCGCGGTTTTTCCGCTTGCGATCGTCGAGGATCGTTAGCCGACGATCTTCTGATACGCTCTAACGCGTAAGCGCTGAAGATCACCCGCGCGCAGGATGGTTTCCCGCGCGCGATCGTCGAAGATCGTTAGCCGACGATCTTCTGATACGCGCTAGACGCGCAAGCCCCGGCGATCTTCATAACGCGTGTAAGCGCCGAGGATCGTCCCGCACGCGGGTTTAGTTTCCCGCGCGTGATCTGCAAGGCCGTCCGCGCACGGTTCCCTGCATGCGATCGTCGACGGCCGTTAGCCGGCGATCTTCCGATCCGGTGCTAGGCGCGCCAGCGCCGACGATCTTCATAGTACGCATAAGCTCCGAAGATCGTTCTGTACGCGGGATGGTTTCCCGCGCGCGACAACAAGGCCGTCCGCGCGCGGTTCTCCGCATGCGATCGTCGACGGCCGTTAGCCGCCGATCTTCGGATCCGGCGCTAGGCGTGCAAGCGCCGACGATCTTCACAGTACGCCTAAGCGCCGAAGATCGTTCCGTGCGCGGGATGGTTTCCCGCGCGCGACCATTGAGGTTCACGCGATCATCGCACGGATCGTCCGTGCGTGGTTTCCCGCGCGCTATCGTTGTAGATCGAAACCGAGCGATTGTCGTAGATCGTCTGCGCGCGGGCACCGAGGTTTCCCGCGCGCAATCGCCGACTATCTTCTCTCGCGCGCGAGTGGCGACAATCTTCGCACACGTGTGAGCGTCGGAGATCGTCCGTGCTCGCGCGAATCGCCGACGATCGCCTTACATAGTTGGAGATCGTACGCGCGGGGGCACCAATGGTTTCCCGCTCACTGTCTCCGACGATCTTCTCTCGCGCTAGCGCCGACGATCTTCGTACACGTGTAGGCGCCGAAGATCGTCAGCGTTATTTCTTCCGCGCGTGGGATGGTTTCCCACACGCAAGCACCGGCGATCTTTTGTCGCCGAGATCGTTCGCGCGTGGGATGGTTTCCCTCGCTATCGCCCACGATCTTTCAAGCGCAAGCGCCAGCGATCTTCATACGCGCGGAAGTGCGGGGATCGTTCACGCGGGCGCCGATACGCCCACGCTCATGCGGGTACGGTTATACTGCTATGCATGTTTTATTCACGCGCTACCCAGATCTGTGCTTTTCACGCGATCATCAGCGTGATCGGCGCTCCGTTCTCCGACGCGATCGCGCCCTGATTACATCAGGGCTTATGGCGGTCAGGCCACCTTCGCGTTTCCCTCCCCCGCAGCGCAGAGCAGCGCCTTCTCCGGAGGGGGGGAGGTTTCCGGACAGGTCAAAGGTCTCTTCTCCCTTCATTGCTGATTCTCTACGGGCGAACCCTCATGTGTCAACTCCCCCAGAGGGACTCCCTGTCAGCGCGAGGGTTGGTCGGCATCCCTGGTGGGATGCCGTCGTCAGAGCGCTCATGCAGGCAATGAGCCTGTGCCTTCTGACTGGGGTCACTAATCAGTAGCAGCTTCCTCTCCCCCTGAAGGGGGTGAGAGGAATCCCTGGCATGGTATCTCCTCCAAGGACTATCCTGTCCCTTCACGAGTCCTTACGCAGGCGATGAGCCCTCCTCAGACTTCATCTCCCCTCCCCTGCGGATGAGCATTACCCATCCCCAGGAGGGTCGGAAGACCCGGTCCTCCCCCCCTTCACTCCATAGGGAGAATCCCCGCCTCTTCCTGAGAATCTTCTCGTGCGGAGGGGGCGAAAGCCTTACATCCTTCATCGCTGGGGTCCTGTTTCCCTCCTAGGAGGGATCCTAAGGCCCAGTCTTCCGCAAGGATCCGACAGGATCCAGTTGGACCCTTGGGGCATGTCTACGAGTCTCCCCAGGAAGAGCCTCCGGGGATGAGAGACCTCGCTGCCAGTCCATCAGGAAGAGGAGCTCCAGGGGTCGGAAATTGCATTCTGGCAGGTTCTGACCCTCAGGAGAAACCTCAAGGGGACCCCAGATTCAAGATTCCTCTTCGGTAATGGAAGGATACGGTCTGGAGGGGATGGGCCCTCCGGGCAGAAGTCCAGTCCATGTCGGAGATACGCTCCCTCCAAGAGGTGGCAACGGGTTCCGAGGCCTCCTTAGTCGTCTCCTTCCCTTCTCGACTCTGTACAGGGTTGTCAAACAGTCTCCGTTCAGCATAGCGACAGCAGACGAGGTCAGCCTTGCGGTGAGACCACAAAACTTCATGTGTACACTGGTCCGGTAGGACACGTACTTCCGATCCCGGTTCACCCATCTTCAAGGAAGTACTTTGGAGTTTGCCTGGAAGGCAGATATACCAGTTCAAGGGCTGTGCTTTGGCCTTTCCACAGCACCTCAACAGTTCACCGATACTTCCACTCTGATCTCTTCACTCCTGGGTGACTGGCCGATCCTAGCAGACTCGAAGGCATCCCTTTTTCGTCATCGGGACAAGCTCCTCGGACTTTGCCAAGTTCTAAAGATCATGGTGGTCCCCGAGGAGTCCTCCCCCCGCAGCCCTCCCAGAGTCTGGTATACCTAAGCCTGGTCTTAGACACCAATCTCCCAAAGCCTTCCCTTCAGGCAACAGGGTACAAAGGCGGAGGAAGGTCGCGAGACCTTTCCCCGCACGAGAAGACCCTCCAACCCAAGGTGGTTACGTCTCTCCTCCCTGGTCCGTCTGGTTTCCACAGTCGCCTCAGGATGAGTTCTCTCCAGTGGCGACTCGGGGCGCGGGGGAGTCGGGGGCACGTCTCCCCGGACGCCGGGACCCCTAGGGGACAACCGGTACAGACGGACCCATAGGGGTGGGAAGCAGACGAGGATCTACAATAGGGAGTGGTCCTTCTCGTCCTTCCCCCAAACTTGATGCTGTTTTCGGACGCGTCAAGGAGGGTGGGGGGGGGGCCACGTTCTGAACCACGGGTCCTCAGGCCGGTGGTCAGAACCAGGAAGTACCTTCTCTAGACCTACTAGAGATGGAAACTGTGTTTCTGGCACTTCAGTAGCTCCACCTAGTCTGGCAGACTACTCTGTGGTTGTGGGGATCAACAACACCACAGTGATGGCTTTCTTGCCCAGACAAGGAGGTACTTTTCAGTACAACCATCCCATCCTGCGGTAGAGATACCGGGATGGTCCGAGTTCCCCTCAGTCTCCTTAGCAGCTCGCTTGATTCCAGGCAAAGGAATGGGCTCGCCGACAGTCTGAGCAGTGCGACATGGACACCATATTCCGAGTGGTCTTTTGATCCTCAAGTAGCCTACAAAGTCCTGACTCGGTGGGCTCCCTCTGTGGACCGGTTCCCTACAGCACTGAGCTGCAAGCTCCCGCTGTACTGCTCCCCGGTCCCGGATCCCAAGGCCCTCTGGTAGGATGCCTTCCAGCAACGGTGGGACACCATCGATGTGTTTGCCTTCCCCCGTTCTGGGGGATGAGGAGAGTACTCTATAGGACCAGAGTTTCGGTCAGTCTCTCAATGACCTCCCTAGCTCCGCTAGGGCCTCTCGCAGGTGGCTCACCAGTCCCTCTGTAACTCCTTACGGAACCTCCGGGGGAACCCCGCCCCCCACGTCACCGGTTACTCACACAACCACATGCCATCATCCTCCGCAAAGCCGTAGCTTGCTCCAACTTCCCGCCGGGAGTCTATCCAGCATCTCCTCAAAGAGAGAGGATTTTCGCAACAAGTTGCGAAAAGGAGGCCTGAACACCTGCGCAAGTCTTTCGCAGTAGTCTCCCAGGCGAAAGAGCGAGTTACTGTGGCCGGTGTCGTGGAGAGGCCATCCCTCCACACGATGCTGCTTCCAGCAATAGCGGAGCCCCTCGTGGAATTTCGGGATAAATGTGCCTTTCAGTTTCGACTGTGAAAGGCTATCCCTCAGCCTTAGGTCTTGCCTCCAGGCTCTAGGGACAGACATTTCTCCCTTGCTGGAACTCTTCCTTCTCATACGAAGCCTTGTCCTCTCCTGCCCTCAGTCGAAGGTGAGACCTCCTCCTTGGGACGTGGTTCGAGTCCTCAAGTCTCTAAAGAGACCCCCTGATGAACCACTACGTAAGGCCCCAGATCACCACCTTACTGGGTAGACAGTGTTCCTGCTAGCCTATCTTCAGCCAAGCGAGTCACATGGTCTCTCATACGACTTCGCCCATTCAGGGGGATAGGGGGAGACAACATTCAGGTTCGTCCCTGAGGTTTGTTGCCAAGACTCAGAATCCGGGAGTGCCGGACCCGCTGTTCGACTCCTTCCAGGTTTCGAGTCTCCGTCATGTAGCAGATGACCCAGATCATCTCCTTCCTTGCCAGTAGGGAGTCTGAGGTGGCGTCTTCAGAGAACGGCTGCAGTTCGTCTCCAGGCTCAAGCCTCGTTCGTGGATCCTGGGAAACGAAGAGAAGGTTCTCCAGGAGTACCATCTCGGCCCGGATTCGCAGGGTGTTACACCCGGCCTTGAATCCTGACCCTTCTCCGTCGCATCGCCCTAGAGCCCATGATGTCAGGGGCGTAGCTACGTCCCTGCCCTTCATGGAGCATCATTCAGTGATGCAGGTCCTACAAGCGGGGATGTTGAAGCATCAGACCATCTTCTCAGCCCCTTACCTGCAAGACATGACCCACAGGAGGCTCGAGACGTTTCTATCAGCCCTGTGGTGGCTTCACAACAGCTGATCTAAACCTCAGGCTCCTTGATGGATAAGTAGCAGAAGGTTGAGGGCATTGTTACCTGGTGTTACTCTGCATGAATGAAAAGATCTGTCTGGCCCTTATTCTTTTCTTCATCCTCTCCTCCCATGGAGAAAGCAGCATCCTGGGTTCTCTGCACAGCTGACCTCAAACCACTGCAGGTAGACCATGCTTCCTTGTGTTCCTAGTATTAGGTGTAATACTGTCATGTCCCCATACCCTGACGAGGTGGTATTGGGAGAGTCCTAGCCTGGATTTCCTTCTGAGGGACTCCAGGGCAACTGCCTGGGACAAGTCACTTTTCACCTTCGCACACACCTTACGTAGGCCGCAGCAGTTTCACAACCGCCAGCGAGGAGCAGGGATTCCCTATTGTCCGAGTACTTGATCGCTCGAATATGGAATCCCCGGGCAAGCCAAAGCCAGTATGGCCGGAACTTACCACCCTTCCTAAGGGTTAAGTCACCCCATGTACTGTAAATAGCGTGGTTGGTATTTCAGTTACGGAACAAATGACAAATTCGTAGATAATTTGTATTTTTCCTAACTATACAAACCTTAGCTATTTACAGTTATGTGCCCACCAGCCCTGTCCCCCAAGATAAGTCCTACCTCTAAGTAAAGTGAAGTATTCACCGTGTGTGTGTGAGGGGGGAGGGGTAGCTAGCTACCCCTCCCTACCCCCCGCTAACTAGCGGCGGGGTAGGAAACCCTCGTTAAAACTTTTATGGCTCGTCGTTCAGCTACGCCAAAGTAATTACCCCATGTAAATAGCTAAGGTTTGTATAGTTAAGAAAAATACAAATTATCTACGAATTTGTCATTTCCATATCATTCATCCATTTCCTAGTCTCTTTCATCCACCTGTTATTTTCATTTTCTTTCATTTCTTCCAGAATTGTCTTCAGCAAATCATTTCACTCCTCTTCTATCCCTTTCACAAACCTTATCCTTCCTCCTGCAATCCTAGTCTTCATTTCGGACATTCCTATCTCTCCCCGTAGTGTTGCTACTGCTGCATGTGGTGGTGCTCCCAAAATTTTTCTTCCTACTCCGTTTTCAATTTGTTGTAATCTTTTTATTTCACTGTCCGTTATGTTCATTACTGCTGTGCCATATAGTATTCCTGGTAAGGCTACATTTTTCCAATATGTTTTTCCTATTAATATTTTGGGGCAGCTTTTTGCAATAATTGAGTAGGTTAAGCTGGCTAGCTTTTCTGCCTTTTCCATAATTTTCTTCTTTTGTTTTTTAAACATATTTCTTTTTCCTTCTATCTCTATTCCTAAGTATTTTATGCTATCTGTTACTTTAATACCCTCTATTTCTTCCGGTTTTTCTTTCATATATATAATTATATGACTTAATTTTGTTTATTTCTAACCCGCATTCTTTACATACTTCTACTAGTATTTTTATGTTTGTTTCAGCATCTACTATATTTTTTGCTACAATTAGACTGTCATCTGCAAAGAACAGTGCCCTAATCTTTATTTGTTCCAACACGGAGTACTTACCTCGAACTACTTGCTTAGGAGTATTTGGGATCTCCTCCCTATCCGACCAAGAATTTTGCGTAGTTCCCCCTATCTCCGTTTCCCCTGTTGGGTCGCCCCGTGGTGGATAGATACTCGCTCTGAGGCGACCCTGGGTCAGCTCACGAGAATGTGCTGCTAGGTCTGACTCGTCAGTAAGCATCTGGTCGCGGCGTAGATAACATCTCGCCGCTCTCTCTCACATCCCGTGCGACCCGCCTTTGTGTTACCACGTGTTTCCTTTGTGCTTCCCCTTCCCTTTGTGTCACATTCTTTCACTGTGTTACTGGTGTTGTTTGGTGTTTCAGTGCTTTCCTTGTGGAATCCCAGCGTCGCTGTCCCGGGCCTAAGACCGGTAAGCCTTTGACATCTCCTGCAGCTCCGTCGGAGAGAGGTTCTCCATCCCCTTCCCCTACCCAGAGTAGGGGAGGAGGTAAGTCTGTTTAGGGGAAACGACCCATTGCTGTTCTCCATGAGTCTGATGTTGATTTAGGGTGTATTGTGCCTACGCAGAAGAGTGGGGGGTCTGCTAGTGGGGCAGGAGTGTGTGCTGTAGACGAGGTTCTGGTTCCCGCAGGACCTGTCTCGAATGAAGACCTGGTGTGGGGGGAAGTCAGGTGCGGCTCCTTCCCCTCCATCTTGGCAGTGTCTTACAGGTTAAGCGGCGCCCGGGGGTGTTATGGACTAGGAGAGGCAGCCCACAGGATCTTCAGACCCCGACTCCATTGTATGAACGGCACCGAGGACGACCTTCAGATCACCCATGAGTCAGGAGGAGGAATTCTCTGGCTGGTTCGCTTCTCGGAAGGCTCTACGCACGCCCCCGGGGCCCTCATCTACGTTCCCGTTGGACTTCATGCTGCCCGTCACGCCGGTTGCACAACTACAAGACCCTACATTGTTGACAAAAGATTCAGCGAGCTCCTCTTCCTCTTCTCCCTCCTCAGGTACATCTTCGTCCTACGATTCGTCTTCGTCGGAAGACTCAGACGCCCAAGAGACGAGAAGGAAGTGGAAGAGGTCTAAAAGTCCAGCTCTTACGTAGCAATAAGAGGAATTCCTCCAAGAAGAAATGGGCTAAAGTGGCTTTTCCCCTTAGGGGGTCGAACAGGGCTCTTACCGCTCCAGTGCCTGCCTTGGTGGCCGCTGGAGCCGCCCCCGCGCCCTTGCCCAGTGTCTCTTCGGCTCCGTCCACTCGTCGGATTGAGCCGTTGGCACATATAAACTTTACTTTGCCGTTGCCTGGCAAGTCACCGGCTCCATCCGTTCAGCGGAGGTAGCCGCGGGCTTGACCCGGCAGCATGGCATCCAGACCCGGTACCATGACAGCCCCATTCAAGTTTCGTGGTCAACCGCTGGTATACCAGGGTACTCACACCCCACAGATTTCCCCGGGAGGAGGTAGACCCATGACGGCTACCTCCGTGCCGGTGGCTCCATCCGTGATGGAGCCAGCCGCTCCATTGTCCCGGCTAGCCCCATCCAAGCATCTGAGGCAGCCGCTAACATATCAGGGTACTTACACCCCACGGATTTCCCCGGGAGGGGGTACTGTAGACCCATGACGGCTACCTCCGTCCCGGCGGCTCCATCCGTGACGGAGACAAAGTGGCTTTCCCCCTTAGTGGGTCGAACAGGGCTCTTGCCGCTCCATTGCCTTCCTCAGTGGCCGCTGGAGCCGCCCCCGCACCTTTTCCCAGTGTCTCTTCGGCTCCGTCCGCTCGTCGGATGTAGACATTTGCACACGTAATCTTTACCTTGCCTTTGCCCGGCAAGTCACCGGCTCCATCCGTCCAGCAGAGGCAGCCGCTGGCTCGGCCCGGCAGCATGGCATCCATTCCCGTTGCCACGACAGCCCCAGCCAAGCATCGGAGGCAGACGTTGGCATATCAGGGTACTTACACCCCCACAGATCTCCCCGGGAGGTGGTAGACCCGTGACGGCTACCTCCGTCCTAGCGGCTCCATCCGTGATGGAGGAAGCCGCTCCATCGGACCAGCCAGAAGTGAGGGATACAGCCGCCCCCATGGATCCATCCGTGCTTGAGGATGCAGCCGACACGGAGGAGCAAGTGGTAGGGGGCTTGTTAGACACGGGCGAGTGTTCCCTCGGTGAAGTGTCCTCCTATAGAAAAGTCCGGGCTCTGATCCTCCACCACCACAGATTAGATGAATCTAAACCGTCGTCGGAGCAGGCTTGGCTTTCAGGTTTGGGGACGATGGTGGATAACCCCGGCCAGCAGAAACCATCCTTGGCCCTACCGCTAGCGCAGGACGTGGCACTAGGCATGGAGCGCGTCGATAAATACGTTGAGGGGACATAAGAACTCCCTAAGAGCCCAAGGGTCCTTCAAGCTCCTGACAGGACTGAGGACCCAGAAGAAATTTTATGTTCCAGACGGGCGTCATGCAGGTCCCCGCTTGGAAGAAGCCTTTGCAACGCTAAACCAGGGCAGTAAAGATGACAGAACCCTCACTTTACCAGTGGTTTTTCTCTCAAGCAGTGGCCTCCATGGTGGAGGACACCTCGCGAGACATAGTCAATGTGACCTCCTGGCTGGGCTAGTGGGCGTGCGCCCTGACAGGGTTCCAAGCTATTTCACGACCTGTCAGTACCAGAGAATCAGGCCCTTCTACAAGAACTCATTCGCTCGGGAGGGAAGGCGACGAAGTCCCTTACCTTTCAGTCCCTGACCCAGACGGTAAACTGGGTGTTAAAGAGGAGGGACAAGGTCCTTAACAGGTTCTCCCGTAGACTTCCCGAACGGGAAACAAAGTTTCGGAGGAATGCGCTGGTGTGGGGTAAGACCGTGTTCCCCCTGCAGGTAGTAGCGGAAACTATGGAGAGAGTGGGCAAAATTAAGGACTCGGGAGCCCAGGCAGTCAGTGGCAAGGCGTCTTCCCCATAGGAGACCATCAGCGGACGTGGCCGTCCCACCTACGGCACCAGCTAGAGAGGAGGCCCCCTCCACTTTCGGGCAGCAATCCCCGCGGCCCTCCCGCAGGAGAGGTGCCCCAGCCCAGTCCTCCATTAGGCAAAATACGCCGGCTCAAGGAGTGCTGGCAGCCTTGAGGGAAGGAGATTTCATGATGTCCCTGGTTCATCAAGGACGCCTTTTTCAGATCCCCGTGCATCCCTCCAGCAGGATGTTCCTCAGAGTGAAGTGGGGATCCCAGTCTCTGCAGGTCAAGACTCGCTGCTTCGGACTGTCAACGGCTCCTCAGGTGTTCACGAGGGTGGTCACCGTAGTATCATCCTAGGCCCACAAGCAGGGCATCAGGCTGATCCGGTACCTAGATGAAGGTTGCTGCTTTCCGTGGTCCGAAAATTCCACCCACGAAAATTCCACCCACGAAAATTCCACCCACCAAATTCCACCCACGAAAATTTCACCCATGTAAAATTCCACCCACGAAAGTTCCACCCATATTTTCTATTTTCCAATATTAAACTTAGCCGGTGATCATATAGCTGCAACTCTGTTGCTCGACAGAAAAACCTACGGTCAAAATACGCCAGCGATCGCTATGCAGGTGGGGGTGTACATCAACAGCGCCATCTGTCGAGCAGGTACTTAGTACTCCGAGTAAACAAAGAACCAATTTTCTCTCTGTCGGGCTACTGACAAGACCTACTAATACGCTGTTACTAACTGGATTTGTTTTCACAACTATTTGGTGAAGTACACTATTCTAGTTTTGAGCTTTCGCTATGCAGGGGTTTTATCTTCATCTCAAAACTTGAACTCGTTTTGGATAGATTTAATTATGGTGACAAAGAGAGTATGGACTCTTTTTCACTTTTAAATGGCCGACCCTTCCCTTAGACGGAAGTGTGTTTAGGTTTTTAGTAATTTTGCTTAACACGTTATAGATCTATATATTTTATATCTCTCCGCCTTTATTAGGCCTCTTCGATTAACTTTCCATTTATTATAAACATATAAAAATAAATTTTTATGTTTTGTTTATATGCGACCTTTCCTGATAGTAGGCGGTCCTAACTTGGAACCGAAGTTAATCAACGTTGAGCCCGTTATATCGTATTTAGCCTTTAAAGAATTTAAAACTTTTTAAATTTAATGTTTTATGAAAGAATTTCTTTGATAGTCTTCGTACTGTTTTCAAATATGAACTAACGTTTAGTTTTTTAGACTACGCAGTTGTTGACGTTCAGGACGTTCAACATGCGCTCTATCGTTACGATAGAGAGAGAGTGTATCACGGTTTCACTTTGCAGTAAGAGTAAATCGTTTCTGACGTTTCGTTCATTCTTTCTTAGCTTAAATGGTTTAAATTCTAAATTAAAGGAACTTTTTATTTGGAAAACCTTTCAGTTTTTTCCTTTAGCCAAATAACATGTTTTTTTTTTGACGATATATAATTGGGCTCTTCTCTCAGGTGCGAAATCAAGAGAGAAAGAGAGAGAGAGATAGAGACGGAGGGAGAGAGAGGAGAAAAAACGTTCCGTTCAAGCGGGTAACGTTGTTCTCGTATTACTCTCCTCCCTAGTCGCTGTACGGGGAAGAAGGTAAAACGTTTCTAGGGTTTTATTCTTGTCCCCAGGCTATGTGCGGTGAGAGATTGTAAACGTAGTTTATTTGAACTAGTGTTTAGTCTCTTTCCCAGCCACTGAATTCTTTATCTTTATATATGTTTTCTGTTTTTGCTAGTATTAATGAGCTGCATTATACGACTGTTTTCGCAATTACTACCTATTAATGAAGGGTAGAATTGCGTGTTTCAGGTAGAAATTAGTAAAAGTTTCGATTTCAGTGAAATAAGTGCAAAACAGAAAATCGAAGTGATAAAGTGATATGCGCAAAGTGTTACAGTGTTGCGTCCGAGGGTTCGTCTGTTTCGTGCCTGTCGTTCACCTAGTCCGGGACCTCTTGCAAGCTCCCAAGCCCAGGGGAGAAGTGATGTCGAACGACTTATGGGTTCGTCAGGCCTTGATCAACGAACAGACGTTTCCCTCCGTGGTTTCGGGCGTATCTACCCAAGATCGCCCCACCCACACAAAGACGAGGGAGCCCATTTACTTCTCATCTGCGGAAGAGGTTTCTCGTAAGAAACCATGGACCAAGGTCTCGCAGCTTATTAAGCGCAAGTCGGTCCCTTCCGCGCAAGTCCAACGGCCCAGTTGTAGCCACTGGGTCAGTTCGGACTCGCTGCAGTCTTCCGACGACTGCTCACCTCCTAAGAGAGGCAAAGCGGTACCGCAACAGGCAGTAACACCGTCTGTTACCGCACCTGCTACTGTAGACCCTAAGTGGTCTTTGCTGCAGACCATGCAGACACAGTTAACATCTTTAATGCAGGACTTTCGTGCGGAGAAGGTTGACGCTGCACCCGTTAGCCTACAACCAACCACGGTTGTGCGTTCAGTTGACGCTGAGGCTACCTTCTCCCGCACTCCAGCTGTGAGAGTCCCGCCACCCATGCGCAGTGTACCCTGCCAGCCGCATGTTGACGTTCAGCGACGTACGGAACCCTCCGTTGACGTTCGCGAGTTACAACAACAACCTAAGTTGTTTTGTTTTGACGCGGTGCGTCAACCTCCGCATTCTAGAGTTGTTTTGACTGCTCAGTATAGACAGTCAAAGCAGTCTCGAGTGAACACTGTATGTCCTCACGCACCTGTTGTGGTTGACAGTTCAGTTGTTGACAGTTCACAGACTGTCAAGCAGTTACATGACGTTGCCTCCTGGTCTGCTACTAATGCACCAGTGCTGTATGTCCTCACGCACCTGTTGTGGTTGACAGTTCAGTTGTTGACAGTTCACAGACTGTCAAGCAGTTACATGACGTTGCCTTCTGGTCTGCTACTAATGCACCAGTGAGAGACTCACTGAGATAACCTAGCTTTTATCGGACAAGGTTCCTGTAGATGAGAAAGTGCTGTTCTCCCTCCTACTGATATTCCTTTGAGGACTCTGTCATTTGGAGAGGAGCCTTAAGCTGCTTAGCCTCCTATGGACTTTAATTAAATCATGATGATTTTTTAAGGATCTTCGTCCGGATCTTGTAACTGCTGCTCCTCGTTCGCCTAACGTCAGAACTTACACTAGGCCTAGCTACTTCGAAGCCGTTGTTGTTAAGCTAGTGCTCTCTCGCTCTCCTAGAGAGCGTTACGTTGGCTAGGCGACTGGTTTTTGCACCAGGAGGAGTTTTAGGGATACAGCCTTTGATTTCCCTTCTTTTAAACTGGCTTATAGAGCGAGAGTCTGATAGGACACGAGAGAAGTTCTCGGCTTGGGAGTTCATGCCTCTGCCCAGATAGACTTCTCAATTCTGGTAGACTCGCCCTGGCGCCTAGCCAGGAGACGCTCCAAGTTGTTTACAGGTCAACTTCTCAACTTTTGTCGAGCCTTTGAAGTTTTGCTGTACTATTATGTCACACATAACAAGGCTTCCAGGGATGGTAAATGGTTCCGCCTCAGTCGCTAACCCCGTCTGTTGCCACACCTGCTCCCGTAGACCCTAAATGGGCTTTGCTGCAAGACATGCAGTCCAAGCTTGTGTCCTTGATAGAGGACTTAAATGCGGAGAAGAACCTTCTGGCCAACAACCTTCCAACCGGTTGGTTGTGCGCCCTGTTGACGCTGAGGTATCCTACTCGCGTCTGCCAGTTGAGGTGGTTCCTCCACCGATGCGACCCAGTGTGGGTTGCCAGTCGCACGTTGACGTTAAGCGACGCTCGGAGGTGGTTGTTGACGTTCAGTGTGTCACTAGGAAGACGTTCAACAACCAGCAGAGGTGACTTGTTGTGACGCAGTGCGTCAACCTCAGCAACCCGGTAGGGTGTTGACTGCACAACCCAGACAGTCTAGACAGTTTCGGGTTGACGCTGTACTTCCTCGCGCACCCATGGTTGTTGACAGTTCACAGACTGTGCAGCAGTGCCATGATATTGCGTCCGGCTCCGTCACGCATCCACCAGTGCGACCGGATTCAGCGAGTCAGACGTTGCCCACTCCGTTGCCGTTTCCTCATCAGTTTCGGATGAGGAACCCTCTGATGAGGACGTTGCTGAACAAGACGATCAACCCCCAGCCCTGCTATCCATCCAGAAGATGCTGAAGAAGGAACGCTGCCCAGTCAGGCTGTGGATGAGTCTGGTAGGGACACTGTCATCCGTGGATCAATTTGTGTCACTAGGAAGACTACACCTCCGTCCTCTTCTATACCATCTAGCTTTTCACTGGAAAAAGGACAAGACGCTAGAAGCGGTCTCGATCCCGGTTTCCGGAAAGATAAAGTCTTGTCTGACTTGGTGAAAGGACTATATCAATCTTAGAGAGGGTCTTCCCCTGACTGTTCAGACTCCCAACCACGTTCTCTTCTCGGACGCATCGGACGTAGGCTGGGGTGCGACATTAGACGGTAGGGAATGCTCGGGATTATGGAACTCGAGTCAAAGGACAATGCATTTCAACTGCAAGGAGCTACTGGCAGTACGTCTGACCTGGAAAGCTTCAGGTCTCTCCTTCAAGGCAAAGTGGTGGAGGTGAACTCGGACAACACCACGGCTTTGGCGTACATCTCCAAGCAAGGAGGGACCTACTCTCTGACATTGTACGAGATCGCAAGGGACCTCCTCACCTGGTCAAAAGGTCTAGACATTTCACTAGTAACGAGGTTCATCCAAGGCAACTTGAATGTCATGGCAGATTGTCTCAGTCGGAAGGGACAAATAATTCCAACAGAATGGACCCTCCACAAGGATGTATGCAAGAGACTTTGGGCCACCTGGGGCCAGCCAACCATAGATCTCTTCGCAACCTCGATGACCAAGAGGCTCCCAATATTTTGCTCACCAATCCCGGACCCAGCAGCAGTTCATATAGATGCCTTTCTACTAGATTGGTCACATCTAGATCTATATGCATTCCCTCCGTTCAAGATTGTCAACAAGGTACTGCAGAAGTTCGCCTCTCACGAAGGGACAAGGTTGACGCTAGTTGCTTCCCTCTGGCCCGCGAGAGAATGGCTCATCGAGGTACTTCGATGGCTAGTAGACGTTCCCAGAACACTTCCCCTAAGGGTGGACCTTCTACGTCAGCCACGCGTAAAGAAGGTACACCAAGGCCTCCACGCTCTTCGTCTGACTGCCTTCAGACTATCGAAAGACTCTCGAGAGCTAGAGGCTTTTCGAAGGAGGCAACCAGAGCGATTGCTAGAGCAAGGAGAACATCCACCCTTAGAGTCTACCAATCGAAGTGGGAAATCTTCCGAAACTGGTGCAAGTCAGTATCCGTATCCTCGACCAGTACCTCTGTAACTCAAATAGCTGACTTTCTCTTATATCTGAGGAAAGAACGATCTCTTTCAGCTCCCACTATCAAGGGTTACAGAAGCATGTTGGCATCAGTCTTCCGTCACAGAGGCTTAGATCTTTCCAACAATAAAGATCTACAGGACCTCCTTAAGTCTTTTGAGACCACGAAGGAGCGTCGTTTGGTTACACCTGGTTGGAATTTAGACGTGGTACTAAGATTCCTTATGTCAGACAGGTTCGAACCGCTACAATCAGCCTCCCTGAAAGATCTCACCTTTAAGACTCTTTTCCTGATATGCTTAGCCACAGCTAAAAGAGTCAGTGAGATTCATGCCTTCAGCAAGAACATCGGATTCTCATCCGAAACGGCTACATGTTCTACAACTTGGTTTTCTAGCCAAACACGAGCTGCCTTCTTGGCCTTGACCAATATCGTTCGATATTCCAAACTTATCGTATGGTTGGAAATGAACTAGAAAGAGTCTTATGTCCTGTAAGAGCTCTTAAGTTCTATTTAAAAACCTTTACGAGGCCCGTCTGAAGCTTTATGGTGTTCAGTTAAGAATCCATCTTTGCCTATGTCAAAGAATGCTTTATCCTATTTTATCAGACTGTTAATACGAGAAGCTCATTCCCATCTGAATGAGGAAGACCAAGCTTTGCTGAAGGTAAGGACACACGAAGTTAGAGCTGTCGCAACTTCCGTGGCCTTTAAACAAAATAGATCTCTGCAAAGTATAATCGACGCAACCTATTGGAAAAGCAAATCAGTGTTCGCGTCTTTTTATCTTAAGAATGTCCAGTCTCTTTACGAGAACTGCTACACTCTGGGACCATTCGTAGCAATGAGTGCAGTAGTGGGTGAGGGCTCAACCACTACAATTCCCTAATTCCATAACCTTTTTAATCTTTCTCTTGAAATGTTTTATTATTGTTTTTGGGTTGTCCGGAAGGCTAAGAAGCCTTTCGCATCCTACTTGATTTGGCGGGTGGTCAAAGTCATTTCTTGAGAAGCGCCTAGATTAGAGGTTTTGATGAGGTCCTGTTTTATGGGTTGCAACCCTTGATACTTCAGATCCTAGGGGTCGCTCAGCATCCTAAGAGGATCGCGAGGCTCCGTAAGGAAGACGTACTTAAAAAGGCAGAGTAATTGTTCAAGTCGACTTCCTTACCAGGTACTTATTTATTTTATGTTTGTTATTTTGAATAACTGCTAAAATGAAATACAAAATACTTAGCTCATAATAATGTAAACATGTAATGCTGGTCTCTACCCACCCCCCTGGGTGTGAATCAGCTATATGATCACCGGCTAAGTTTAATATTGGAAAATGTTATTTTTATTAATAAAATAAATTTTTGAATATACTTACCCGGTGATCATATATTACAGGACCCTCCCTTCCTCCCCAATAGAGACCCAGTGGACCGAGGAGAAAATTGGTTCTTTGTTTACTCGGAGTACTAAGTACCTGCTCGACAGATGGCGCTGTTGATGTACACCCCCACCTGCATAGCGATCGCTGGCGTATTTTGACCGTAGGTTTTTCTGTCGAGCAACAGAGTTGCAGCTATATGATCACCGGGTAAGTATATTCAAAAATTTATTTTATTAATAAAAATAACATATTTTTTTACCCATCCACGATGTTGTTGATGGATTTGAACTTCTCTCTGATGATGAAGATCTACCAACAGAATTTATTACTTATTTTGAGCAGACCTATATTGGTGTCCAACGTGGAAGAGGTGAACGGAGACGGAGAGTTGAACCTCTTTTCCCTATCGAAATGTGGAATGTAAATGAGCGTACTCTAAATAACGTACCGAGGACAAACAATCATGTGGAAGGTTTTAATAGTGCTCTAAGAACGTCGTTAACAAGTATCCATCCAAATTTATGGACACTTTGCTCATCACTCCAAAAAGAGGAAGCTCTAACCCAAACTAAAATTATTCATTTAAGACGAGGAGACGAGGCTCAGAAAAGAAAGAAATATAAGTCTATAAATGAGAGACTTATAAATCTTGTAGAAAATTATGAGCCATCATGCATATTAGAATTTCTAAAAGGTATAGCACATAACTTGCATGGTTAAATAAATTTAATTTCTTTTGTTTAAATTTTAATTTTGCATAGGTTGCAATACGAAATGGATGCAATCAATAAATATTATTTTATGTATTAAAAATTGTCTGTTTCCTTTACCATATGTATAACAGTAATTTCAACCTCACTATCAATGGATACAATCAATAACTATTATTTTATGTTTTAAAAATTGTTTGTGTTTCCTTTCCCATATGAATAATAGTAATTTCAACCTCACTTTCAATGGATACAATCAATAAATATTATTTAATGTTTTAAAATTGGTCTGTGTTTCCTTTCCCACACGTATTATAGTCATTTCAACCTCACTTTTATGATTAAACATACATGAAAGACAAGAAGTAGAAATTCTTTGTGGGTGGAATTTCCGTGGGTGGAACTTGACGTGGGTGGAACTTGACGTGGGTGAAATTTTCGTGGGTGGAATTTGGTGGGAGGAATGTTCGTGGGTGGAATTTTCGTGGGTGGAATTTACATAGCACCGCTGCTTTCAGCCTCAGAGACAGGCTTAAAGGAGCAAGGAGCAAAGCTATTGCAGTTCTGGAGGGAATTGGGGATCACCATCAACTTGGAAAAGTCCCAGTTAGTCCCCACCACCAGGATAACGTTCCTAGGGATGGTTCTAGACTCCCAATTAGGAAGGGCATTCCCCTCTCAAGAGAGGCTGAGCAACCTGGATCAAGTTATTCGACCATTCCTGATAGGTGAGCTAATGAGAGCCCGGGATTGGCAGAGGCTCGTGGGCCACCTGGTCTCGTTGGAGAAGTTGGTTCCTCAGGGGAGGCTCAAGCTGAGACCAGTCCAATAGAACCTGAAGGACCGTTGGGCACCGGGAGCCCCTCCTCAAGAACTAGTCAGGTTGTCTCCGGACTCCAGGAATATGCCCCCCTGGTGATTCGACAGGGCGAACACCCTTAAGGGGGTACCATTCGCATCCGTTCCTCCAGAGCTGTTGCTCTTCACAGACGGATCAAAGGAGGGGCGGGGAGCCCATCTGCTTGGGGAAACAGCAGAGAGGAAGGGGTCTCCGGAGGAGAAGACCCTTCACATAAACATGCTCGAGCTACTAGCAGGCCAAAAGGCCCTCGCAAGGTTCGCCCATCGTCTCCGGGGAAACACGGTAGAACTCAGGTGCGATAACGCCACCGTGGTGGCATACATAAAGAAGCAAGGAGGATTGAGATCAAGGGAGTTCTGCAACCTCACGTCACAAATACTGGAATGGGCCGAAAAAGAACACATCAGCCTCACAGCCAGGTTCATTCCGGGAAAAAGAAACGTTCTAGCCGATGGCCTCGGCAGGACAGGGCAATTAGTGGGGTCAGAGTGGTCCTTACACCCACACGTAGCCCAGAAGGTCCTCCAGAGGTGCAGCTCACCGGTGATAGACCTTTTTGCCACGGGGCTCAACGCACAGCTGCCCGTGTTCTGTTCCCCAGCGCCAGACCCAGCAGCAATGTTCGAAGACGTCTTCCAACACTCGGGGTACGGATTCGACGTACTGTATATGCCTTTCCTCCCTTCAGGATTCTCAGACAGGTTCTCAACAGGATCAGGCAGTCAGTAGATACAAGGTTGACTTTTGTAGTGCCCTGGTGGCCGGAGAGGGAGTGGTTCACGGACCTACAAGCCCTGGCTATCCTTCCTCCGTGGCCTCTGCCGATAAGAGAAGGTCTGCTACACCAGCCCCACTTCCTAAGGTTTCACGAGAACCCCCAGTGCCTTCAGCTACATGCGTGGAGGTTATCGGGCGAATACTAAGGAAGGAAGGATACTCAAAGAGGACAGCCTCGAGGTTGCCCGGTTATCTTAGGAAATCCTCGGTCATGGTTTACCAGGTCAAGCAAGCCACATTTGCTAAGTGGTATGCGGCTCAGAACCTGAGACCCCTGGATGCATTGGTCCACAGGATTGCAGACTTCCTGGTCTACCAAAAGGACTACCCAGGGGTTTCCATTCCAGCCATCAAAGGGGTCCGAGTAGCACTGGGACAAGTATTTCTACTCAGAGGCATTGACCAGGGGGGCCCCTCGTCAGTTTTCCATGCTCATCAGGAGTGTCGAGCAATCTTGTTCCCCCCGCGCCTCTCGGGTCTCGTAGTGGGATGTGGCTAAGGTTCTCAAGGTTTTGTCTAGGCCACCCTTCGAACCTTTCAAAATTATCCTGGATAAAGACCTCACCCTCAGAGCAGTGTTCTTGCTAGCTCTGGCCTCAGCCAAGAAGGTGAATGAGCTCCACGACTTGTCGTTCGAGGTCTCACACTCGTAAGGGTGGAAGGACCTGGCCTTTAAGTTTCTGCCTAGTTTTGGGGCCAAAACACAGAACCCGGTCATCGTAGACCCAAGGTTTGAAGGCTCCTCGATCCCGGCGATCCCTCACTCAGATATTCCGGAAGACTTGTTCCTGTGCCCAGTGAGTACTATCAGGAAGTACCTTAACAGGACAGCCAGACTTCGGCCGGGCATCAAAAGTCTGTTTGTTTCCTCAGGCCCAGTGTAGAAAGCAGTGTCTAAGTGCACAGTCTCCTTTTGGCTTCGACAAATCATAAAAGGGCTTATGACAGTGAGGGGTCGGCAGTCCCTGGCAAGACACGACCCCATGACATTATGGGGCTTAGCACCTCCTGGGAATTCGACAAGAACATGGCAGTAGGTCAAATCATAAGGGCGGGCACATGGTCCAGGGAGTCCACCTTTACGGTCCAATACCTGAAAGACTCTACGAGGAAGTCCTTGGACTCCTTCTCCATCGGACCAGTCTTTCCGCCCTTCAAGTTTAAGGCTAAAGCCCTGGGGTAGACCGAGGGGAGTAATTGCAAGCGACACAAGTTTCCGCCTTACTCCCCCCTTTTCCTTGCTACCCTGGTTGTTCCCTTTTCCCTCCTCCCATGTGAGAAATGGATGTTGTAGAAGACCATGTCCGGATTATGCATAAAGGTGACTTCAATCAAGTAGGCTTTTGCGTGCTTCCCCCGACTCTTCTACCCTGGACCTAGCCTCCTATCTAGGTCCCGTATCACATACCGGTATGGCGGGTCGTCCGGCCTGTAAGTCCACCCCCGCCTCCTAAAGTGTAAGTCTCCTAAGAAAGTAGTTCGAGGTAAGTACTCCGTGTTGGAACAAATCACAAATTTTAAGTAATTTGTATTTTTCCTAACAGTACTTACCTCGAACTACTTTCGGGTTATTACCCGCCCATCCTGCCCCGGGTGCCTTACAGGAGTTTGAATGGTATTTTCACATATGCTTACTGATGAGTCAGACCTAGCAGCACACTCTCGTGAGCTGACCCAGGGTCGCCTCAGGGCGAGTATCTATCCACCACGGGGCGACCCAACAAGGGGAACGGAGATAGGGGGAACTACGCAAAATTCTTGGTCGGATAGGGAGGAGATCCCAGATACTCCTAAGAAACTAGTTCGAGGTAAGTACTGTTAGGAAAAATACAAATTACGTAAAATTTGTGACTTTGTCCCGTAACTGGAATACAAACCACGCTATTTATTAGGGGTTATACTTTCGGCGGAGCTGAAATGACGAGCCATTAAAATTTAGCGAGGGTTAACTACCCACACCGCTAGTTAGCGGGGGTAGGGGGTGGGGTTAGCTTGCTACCACTCCCGTTCACACACCTGTGATTTAGTCACTTTACTTTTGGCTCGGATCGAGAGCGGTTGTTTCCTCTCTCCCTCCTCGCCTATTTTGGACTGCCATTAATTTTTGTCTTTTAACTTACTTTTTCTTATACGTGTATGTATATATGTAAACATTCTTAATGTTTATGTATACATATGTGTATAGAAATGTGGTAAGTTTCCTTTTCAGTGTTTGTGCTGTGTGTGATACATATACGACAATGACACTTGCGTAGTAGCAAGGCCAGCACAGTTCCACTTCGTTGGGAACGACCGCGCCCTCTCTGGTCCATCGGTTTTCCCGTCGGCATATATCCCTTAACTCGGCCGCCGCAGGGGAATTGTCATCGCCTGGACCCTCTTCATTCAACTATTGTCTTCGCCTTTTCCTCTTTTCCTACGGGAAACTTGGATTCTGAGCGAAGGGAATGTGGCCTTTCAAAGATTGACTACGGTCTCTCTCTTCTCGAGGTCGTTCACCTTTAGTACAACAGCGTACTATTGGGGAAGCTCCTTTCCCGTGCGTGTGTTAGGTTGCTCTTCTGATGGTTTGTCTCAATTATTTTTAGTGAAAACCTAATTTTATTTTAACTCTTCAGCTTTCTCCTTGGGGAACACTTCCCTTCGGAGGGTCAGTAGTTCTCACTATTATTGAATATTCATAGCTGATTTGAATAGTTATAATTCTGTTTTTATTACAGTTACTCCGCTCCCCCCCTTCTCCCGTGGATGTCGACTGGGGAAGGAAGGGCGCAATACTTAATTCTTATTTATGTTGCTTCCTCAGGGTTCCTCTTCGGAGTTCCTCCCTAGGGAATTTCTGTTAAATAATTATTTAATTTTATTTTCCCAGTTAACTATGCAGTTTTTCTTCGTTCGACTAAGAGTGCCAACGAAGCAGAGCTGTTCTGTTCATGCATGAGGAATCTGCTGTCACTGCCGTCCCTCAGAGGACGTCGTCATGGGCGTCATCCCTTCTCTTAGAAGTACTCCCGTGACAACATGGCGAGCACTTCAGATCATCTTAGAACGCTAAAGGAGGTTTGCCTCCAGGGGTTGGACAACTTCCCTTCCGAGGGAAGTTTCCTCCCCAGGTGTGAGGTTGTTTCTCCCTTCAGAGGGAGAACTTCCTATACAGTATCTTAATAAATTCATCGTCTCGGGCTGCTGTTGCTGCCCTTCGGCCAGACTTCTCTCCCCCCTTGCTGAGTTTCTCTTCCTTCAGGGGTGGAGTATGGTCTTGGCAAGTCTCTTCTACAAAGTGTTCACCTCTCTCGTTCGTGAGAGAGGCCAGTCATAGAGACTCCTCTTCGGAGGATCGCTACTGCTAAGGTCAGCTTGCTGATCCACCGGCCCTTAGGGGCATCATCATGGGCGTCTTCTAGTCTCTTCTACGAAGTGTTCACCTCTCTCGTTCGCGAGAGAGGCCACTCATAGAGACTCCTCTTCGGAGGATCGCTACTGCTAAGGTCAGCTTGCTGATCCACCGGCCCTTAGGGGCATCATCATGGGCCTCTTCAAGTCTCTTCTTCGAAGTATTCACCTCTCTCGTTCGCGGGAGAGGCCTCTCATAGAGACAGCTCTTCAGAGGATCAAGCAAACCTTCCAGCGCTGCAGACCTACCAGGACCTCTTTGCATCTCAGTTCCTGATCGTTCTGCCAGCTGACCTACCGATCTACCAGCGCAACCTTGTGCTGCAACGTAGTCCTTTGGATTTCGGTCCTGGACTCTAACACGGACCTTTTACGGTCCCCATCGGTGGATGCTCGCCCTTCCAAAGGGCACATCCCAGTTCCTGATCGTCCTGCCAGCTGACCTACCGATCTACCAGCGCAGTGGATGCTCGCCCTTTTTTAAAGGGCACATCCCAGTTCCTGATCGTCCTGCCACTGGTCATCCTACCAGCTGACCCGCTAACCTACTAGCGCTACCTTCGCGCACGAATGCCGACGATCTTCCGTGCGCGGGTACCGATGGTCTCGCGCGCTCACCAATAGTCTTCCGCGCGCACGCCAACAGTCTTGAACGCGCACGCGTGCCGACGATCTTTCACGCGCGGGCGGCGATGGTCTCCCGCCCGCGCCGCGGATTTTCTGCGCGCGAGCGCCAAGGCCCTTGCGCGTGCACCAACAGTCTTCTGCTCGCGCACGCCAACGATCTTTGCACGCGCACGCCAATGATTTTCCAAGCGCGCAAGGGCCAATGCTCTTGCGCGCGCACCAATAGTCTTGCACGCACGCGTGGCAACAGTTCCGCGCGCATGGACCGATTTTCTTCCGCGCACGGACGCCCAGGGTCTCCTGCGCGCGCACCGCGCCGACTTTCTTCTGCACCCGCGCGCCGATGGTATCCTGCACGAACAGTCTACCGTGCACACACACCTACGGCCTTACACGCGGGCGCTGATGGTATCCTGCACGAACAGTCTACCGTGCACACGCACCGACGGCCTTCGCGGGTGCGCGCCCGCAGCCTTCTGCGCACTCCGACGGTCTTCTACGTGCGGATGCCGATGGTCTTCCGCACGCGCGCGCGCCAACAGTCCACGTAGTACTCTCACTCACGCGCCAATACTCCCACTCTTGCGCAACCAGTCACACGCTTCGGTGCATTCTAGGGAGAATGCACAAAACTACACAGTGCCTTACTGCGCGCCAGCGCTCTTCCTCACTTTCCTGTGCCCTCCTGCGCAGTTACGGTCTCGGATCCATGTGCCAACTCTTGCCAAAGAGTCAAGGCTCGCAGATCCAATGCACCAGCTCTTGCCTAAGAACCAGCGCTTGCCTGCTCTCCAGGCAGATATTAAGCACCAGCATCATCCTGTGTGCCATTGCTCCAGACTCACTCACACACTAGCGCAATTGTCAGTAAAAAAAAAAAAAAAAAAAAAAAGAGAGGAATAAAACTTTTTGGACAGGTCACCATTGCCCCATTCCTCCCCGCAAACACATAAACATGGCCACCGGGAAAAGAGGAATAAGGCTCCACAGAAGGATTCTAGATCCCGAAGATTCCATCCTACAAGGGAATCGAATCGGGGAATCCTTGGTCCCTGTCTCTTCTGAAGTTTCTTTTTTCCCTTGACAAACCACCGTCAGCAAACAGGAAAGCATCAACAGTCTGATCTCTAGATCACTGTTTGCTGATGGCTAGTTCACAGTTTACTGATCGCTAGGTCGCCGATCACCAGATCGCCAATTGCTAGCTCAATGCTGATCTTTGACCTCTAGTCCCTCCAATGACTAACGATCTCCAATTGCTAGCATTTCCAATCACCGATTGCTAGTCAATAACCAGTCATCAGCTTGCTGATCACTAGATGACCGATAGGCAGCTCATCTTTCTCCGATCATTGAACTCAGCTCGCTGATCTCTGACCAGTCCATCTTCACCTTGCTCATCTCTGACCAAACAGGGGGGGGACCATAATCAGCTTGCTGATCTCGAAATCACCATCGGCTCACAGACCACCAATTCATCGGTCATCGGTTATTTGCCAGCAGTTCATGACTCGAACTTACTAGTTAACCGCTTCATGTAGTTCCTAGATCAGAAGTTATACAACATACTTCTCGCTACTGACCGTTTGCCATCACACTAAAGTGATCGGCAAACGTTCGACAACCCTCATCAAGGGCTTGCCAACAGGGAACCACTTGCGAGCACTCTTCAACTGCACAGTAACCACGATACCCAACAGTTAACCATTGATTAACATTCGCCAGATTGATTCTATTCTAAGAAATAGAATCAATCCCATCCGGGCGTGTGGTAAGGCTAAGCGTGGCCTTCCTTTTAAAGAAATTCTCTCTCAGAGAAGAATTCTTACACTGGGTATCGCGCCTGATCCTTTACGACACAAGTCAAGACTCCAGCGTCGACAATCTTCCATGCAAAAAGATCGCCAAGGAGCTGTCCCTTTGGGTCGATGTCCACACTATGTTGGAGTTCGATCAAGGGCTAAGACCTCAGGTCTTCATTTGCACACTGGGCCTAAAAGACACTTACTCCCAGGTCCAAACCATCCATCTAGGAAGGTTGGAAGATTCAGTCTAGACAAACAAGAAACACCAGTTCAAGGTACTGTGATTTGGTCATTTCACTACATCCATCCTGGTCTCACAGGATCGGCTTCTGTCTCCGCTCTCTCGGGACGACTGACTGACCTTAGCAGACTCAGTGGCAACCTTGCATTAACACTGGAACTTCTGAAGTTTTTTTTTTACCAAGATCCAGTGATCAGGGTAAACCTACGGAAATCTTCCCTACTTCCCTCCCAGGAGGCTGGTGTATCTGGGAATGATTCTAAACACCAATCTCCACAAAAACCTTCTCGAAACGAGAACGACTTCCATTCCAGGAGACTTGAGTCGGAAAAAGAAGAAAGGAGGGACCATAGTGCTGCACCACACGACCTCAGCCCTCTGGACAGAGCCCGAAGGTACCTTCACTTAAATCTCTTAAGAGATGAAGGCCAACTTTCCGGTCCTTCAGCAGCCTCATCCGTTCCTAACAGACTACTCAGTGATGTGATGAACGACACACCACACACCACATAGAGACTCACATTGACAAGCAAGTAGGAACTGGCTTGTAGCCTCTTCCCATCTAATAGTATAAACACTAAGATGGGCCAAAGTCCGTTCGGTACCACTATCAGCCCGCTTCATTCCAGACTGGAAGAACGTGCTCATCGACAATCTGTGCACAGCATCTCAGATAAGGTATACTGAATGGACTTTGGATCGCCATGTAACCAACAAAGTCCCGACTTTACGAGGTCCTCCAACTAGGGGGTCTGTTCGCAACGCTCCGGAATCTCAGGCTACCGTTGCTCACCAGCCCAAGGCTCTCTGGCAACAACGGTGGGTACAACATTGACGTTTACGTGTCGTCCCTGTTTTATCTGGAGAAGGGCACTCAACAAGGCTAGAACATCAGTCAACCTGTCAAGGACTCTCCTAGCTCCACTATGGCATTATGCAGAATGGCCTCCAAACCTTTTGCAGCTCCTGATAGAGTCTCCAAGAGAACCTTCTCCACATAACAGACAACCCACTTCAACACCTACCACAAGCTATAGCTTTTCTATGATTGCATGCCTTAAGACTACCCAATACCTCTTTGCGAAAAGGTTGTCTAGATATCTGAGGAATTCCTCAGCATCAGTCTACCAGGCAGTATCACGTCTTAAATCTTTTACTGTGGGTTTCTTTACCTTTTTTATCATTTTTGTTTTAGACTTTTTCCACTTTTCGGGCTTGTTCTTCTCCTTTGTTTCATTTTGTAGCACTTGGTAATGATTTCCAAACATTTGCTATCATTTGCTATAGTTTTATATAATTCTGGTTTCAGTTCATCTGGACCTGTTGCCTTTTTATTTTTAATTTTTCTTAAAATTTTCTGAACTTTCTCCTCTGTTAAGTTGGGAACATTCATTGGTGTTATTTTTCTTTTTAATGGTGCCATCATATCCTTGTGTTCTCTTATTTCTATAGGGAATGAGTGTCCTAATGAATTTTCTTCTTTTTCTATTTCATTTAATTTTTCTATATACAGTAACTTTGTCTTTCTTCACTATTCCATACCTCTTTCATTTTATTTTCGCGCATTTTATAAATGTTTTCCCCCCAGAACCTATCTTATTTGTTCCTCTGCTACTTCTTTTGATAGTTTTTCTCCGTTTTCGTCATATAATTGTATTTCTTCTTCCTTTTCCTTTTTTCCTTTTAGTTTGTCAATATTTTTGAATATTTTTTTCCTATCCTTCCTTACTTCATTAGCCTTCTTCTTTTCATTTTCCCACATTGCTTCCTTTATTACGACCTGCGTTCTCTCTTTTTTTTGTTTATACAGCAGAAACGCTCTTTCCCTTTCTTCTCCTGTCAGGTATCGCTTTTCTCTGTTAAGTTTTTTCTCTTTTTTATTTGCTCTCTGATTTTATTGGTCATCCACTCTGGTTCTATCTTTGCTTTCTCTTCTCTAGTTGTTCTCTGCCTGTACCTTGCTCATAGTTTTCTTTTTGCTACCTCTTCTACCACTTCATCAAATTTATCCATCCTTGTAATGTCTCTGCTCTCTATATTATTTTTTAATTCTTCCCCATATTACCTAAGACTTTCTTCGTCTGTTTTGTAATATACAGTATACGTTCTTTTCAAATTCCTTTTTTTTAGTTTTCTATCTTCACTTTTACGCTGACCTCTACCTCAACCAGATTGTGGTCAGATATATCTACTTTATCTTTTTCTTCATCTATGTTCATCTCATCGAAGTACAGTATTCATACATTTCTTTATTTACCAACACCAAGTCTATGGCACTTATTTGATCGCCTTTCTCCCATGTATATGTTCCTTTGCATTTCTCATCTATATTTAATAATATAAGGTTTTTATTATTTATTACCTCGAGTATTTTCTTTCCGTTTTCATTTTCCTCTTGGTATCCCGAGAAACCTAAATGACCATTAAAATCTCCCATTATAAATAGTGCTTCATCTTCCTCCACTTCCTCTATTTTTTTCTCTAACTCTGCTCGTATCACTAAGTTTCTTTCTTTACCTTCCCCATCTTTAAAATCCCTCGTATTCTCCTTCTTAATTGTGCCATCACTTATATTAATCTTATCTATTTTCTGTTGTGTTCCAGTTAGCACTGTACTATATTGATATCAAAGCTATTGTTTAGGAGACTCTCCATTTCTATGTATTTTAGGAGACTCCATTTCTATGTATTTTTATTTTGTTAAGCCTTGTATATTTATCATTTTGAAACTAATTCTCTTATTTTTTTTCCGTTGGGCTGTTGCGTGATCCGCATTCATTCCTTTTTCTGTTCCCATTTAGC
>NC_090727.1:117195504-117312083 GCF_036898095.1 Palaemon carinicauda | reverse complement strand
CATTTCTTGTGTCCCTATCTGTACCTCCTTTCTCTGGCCCCCTGTTCTCAGAGGAGTTTTCTGTTTTTTATTATCCAGCCATTCTCTCCATTATTTTGTTTTCTTTGAACTCCTCCCTAAGTTTGGACATAACCTCTCTTTCCTTTTTTGTCATGTCCTTTGTTATACCTACGCTTTCTTCAAAGGATTCTGTTCATGTTTTAGTTTCTTAGCACTTTTTAGGATTTTCCACTTCATTTCTTCATTCTTAGATTTAATAAGCACTGGCCTAGGTCGTCCCTTCCCCCCTTCATTTCGCTTCCCTAGCCTTATTACCTGTTCCATCTCTATCTGCTCTAGCTGTAAACTATTTCTGAAAATATCCTCACACCAATTAGTATCCTCAGTTTTTCTTTCCTCTGCTTCCTCCCTTTCACTTTCTGGTACATTATACAGCACTAAATTGCGCACACACCTTCTTTTTTCTTCCTCTTCTTCTAGTTCCTCCATTACTTTTTATTTAACTACTTCTACCAGATTTTGCCCTACATCTCCAAATTCATTCTGGCTAAACCTGTTATTTACTGTACTCACGACCTCGTCCATTTTTTCATTCTTCACCTTCCTCAGCACCTCTTCGACAATTTCTGTTCTCTTTTTTGACCATTTTTCTTCTATTTCTCTCAGCTTTTCGTTCAATATTTTGTTTGTTTCTTCTAGCTCTTTCATTTAATTTTACTGCACTTTAATTCTTGTTTGCAATTGTTATACATCCACATTAGTTCTTCGTGCTCTAAGAGCCCTATATGTAGCTCTGGATATTTTCTGGCACATGGCGTGGTACCACATATCGCACTCGTCGCATATCAGTCCTTCTTCGTTTTTTCTAACTTTATTTTTGCAGTCACTGCATATACCATTACTCTGTTGTGAATGCATTTTTTACTGGTTTTTCTTACTTAGGGGGATTTTCTATTTACTTCACTTTTTCGCGCCTATCCCAAGTCTCCTTGTTGATGCTGGAGAGTTACCTCTAGACCTATACCGAATGTCTTCCATTCTTCGGTATTGGTTTAGATTGCAAAGACTCCCTAACTCTCTCGCCTTTCAGACTGCAAGCCTTGTAAGACACGCATCATACTTTGAGTTGCACCCAAAATCTCCTCAACCTTATGGCTTTCGGGTGAAACGATTATTAAATAGTCTGGATTTAATTAGAAATAAGGTACTTCCATTCAAGGTATTACCAACGCCTCCATGGAAGTTACCAGAGATATCTTTTTGTAAATATTTTATTGGAGATAAGAAGAATATGTCAGACCTAGAAGCCAGGTCTCTTTTTAATGAACATGCTGGCGTTGGATTTGGAGTACATAGTAATGGTTTTAATTGTAGAGGTGCACTTCCTCTGACCGCTTCCATATTTACTGCCGAACTGTATGGCATATTAACCGCTATTGAGAAAATAGCGTTGGAGAAGGAGGGTAATTTTACAATTTTTAGTGATGCAAGGAGTGTCCTCCAAGCTATGGAAGTTTTTAATTCTAATAACCCTTTAGTTTTAAAGATTTTAGAATGGCTTTTCATAATTGGACGGAGAGGTATAACAGTTCAATTTTGTTGGGTTCCAGCACATGTAGGTGTGTCTGGGAATGAGAAGGCAGATTCACTGGCTAAGGAGGCTGCATCAGAGTTGCTGCCAAGAAGGTATCCCATTCCCTGTGATGATTTCTTACCTGACATCAAGAAATTGGTTTGCAATAAATGGCAACAGCAATGGGATAGTCAAGATGGCAATAAAATGCGAGAGATAACAAATGACATATCTCCTTGGAGGTATAATATGATGCCCCGAAAATGGGAGACGTCTCTTTGTCGTCTCCGTATTGGTCACACTCGGTTTACACACGAGTTTTTGCTGAAGGGCCAACACCAACCATATTGTGACGACTGTGTAGTACCTCTAACAGTAAGGCATTTGTTGACCGAATGCCCCAATTATAACAACTTGCGGAATAGATATTTGTTTGAGGCTCGAGGTGAGGGTGGCAGGTTCATCCTTGCCAAGATTCTTGGAAATGATGTGTCCTACCATGCAAGTGGCATTTTTAGATTTATTTCAGAAGCAGGTCTTCTGAAAAATATTTAACTTTTATTACATTCAACTTTTATGATTTTAATTGAATACTCTTTTATTTTTTATTTTATTTTATCTTTTATTTTTGTATACATAAATTAAATGTTACCGGCGTCAATGACCTCAGATGTCAGGATGCCTGAAAACTTTGAATCAATCAATCAATCAATCACTTTTTCGCTTCACTACAGCTCCGACACTTTCGGTGATTTCAACCTTTGTTTTATATCACTGTATATCTTTTCCCATCTATTTCATCTATACAATTTTCTTCTAATTTTAAACTTTTAAATCACTGCTCTGTGTTTTGTATATTTTTTACAGCGAATTTCAGTTTTGCTAAAAATTAGAGTATCATATATTAACCGATATTTGTCATGTCAAATCACATGCTTATATGTGACTTTTGGGTTTTATTTTATAAACATTCTTCAAGAAGATCTGCTGAAGCTTTAGGAGTGGAGCAGGAAGTGGTCACTGGAATTTAATGAATCAAAATGTAAAGTAATGTGCATGAGAAGAACGGTAATTCTATACAATAGCTCCGCCAGCAAGTTATAAAATTTAAGTACTTTCATTAAAAAGAGGGAAGTCCAAGGTTTTATTTGATATATAAATCTAAGCAGCGCTATGTCTATTTTAAAACTGATTTTTTAATTCATTCCCCACCCAAAAACCCCGGTTTCCCACTGGGGGTACCCCAAGATTGGAAAGGTTAACAAATAGTGTAAAAATACTGTTCCTCCTCATTAAAAAAAAGGTCAGCTTTAGATAAAGCGCAAAGTAATTCATCAGAAAAAAGATATCAAAATTATTAGTGGAGGAGGTATTGTATAGAATTACCGAAAGAACAATCCAAAATTTGATTATTTCTTGAATAGATCTCAATTAGAAGAAACCTTGTTGGAGAAAAACCCTGGTGTTTTTGTTACACCAACTTTGAAACCAACCTGTCATGTTGGTTAAGTTGCTTCCAGAGCTAATTCTATGTTGGGAAGAATCAAATGAATGTTCACATTTATTAATAAAACTATTTTTTTAAGGATATATCCTAGTTTGTTTAGGTCCCACTTGGAATATGCAGTCCAATCTTGGTCTCCTCAATTCACAAAGAATATCAAACTACTAGAGAGAGTGCAAAGAAGAGCCTTTGGAATTGTGCCAGAACCGTATGAGCAGCAACTTATTCAATTAGATTTGAACACGCTTAAAAAGAGAAGGAAACGAGGCGACCTAATAGAGGTATACGAAATTATGGGTAAATATATGAACCATATATTTTTCCTACTTGCTATCTTGTGTTCTATGTATTTCTGACCTTGATTATTGGGGTGTTTTTGGACCCCCTTCTGTAAAGACAATTATGGGGGACACCAGTGAGAAACCGAGGTTTTTGGTGTGGGGAAATGTCATAAACGAGTGATTTGCAGCAATGATAATGGTCAGAAATACAAAATAAGCACAAGATAACCAGTTGGAAAAATATATGGTTCATGTAAGTGGCTGAAAACTGGCCAAAACGTGATTATTTAACACTTGAGATTTGTAAAAGGGTACAGAACCTAACAAACCCACCTAACCTAACCTAGTAGTTCTCAGGTCACAACCCCTAGCCGAGGGGCTTGCCCCTCGGACCCTCCTTCCCAGATCACAATCTTTACAAGAGCTTTGCCATTGAAAATGTGATGGTCTTCCCTAAAAATTAAGTCAGATTCGGGCCTTTGAGGGATAACACAATGAGCTTTTAAAAAATGTACATTATTTCGCGGTTATTTTTTAATTTCATACGAGTAACAATAGTTATACACTGAACGGAGAGCATTTCCATCATAATCAATTGCCTACATAAATGAAATTACACTAAATTTCGAAATAGATTCATGTACTTCCCTTAAGTTCCCTCTTGGAGACATCTTTATGTGATGGTGGTGAAGTTGAAACTGAAGGGGAAGGTGAAAAAAAACCGCTGTGGTAGAACAACATCCAGGAACTTGTGAAGAAGTACTTATAAGCTGTTAACTGGTATAAAAAAAAAACATCTGACAGATACGTCATTGTAAATGCACAGAAAGCTCCCCAAACCAATCGGAACCAAGGATGCGCACTAAGTCCACTCCAGTCTCTCAGATGTAAACAATGGACTTACTCGCATCACGTTTTAATCAACCGATACCGGTATGTAAGTTATTATTCCCCAGCTCCGAGCTGTTGTAGGGGAAGCGGTCATGAGATAGATATGTCTCATACTCCTCTCTCCTTAGAGAGGATCGAGAATGAGAGGTGCTGATCATAGTACCCCTTCTAGGATCAGGTCTGGACCCCGAGTTTCGACCTCACTGGGAAGCTCGAGAGTCCTTTTCTAGGTCACGGGGAGCCTTGTTCTTTGATATGGACCAAATATCCTTACTTTCTTTGAGGCATAATTATTATTATTATTATTATTATTATTATTATTATTATTTGCTAAGCTACAACCCTAGTTGGAAAAGCAAAATGCTACAAGCCCAGGGGCCCCAACAGGGAAATTAGCCCAGTGAGGAAAGGAAACAATGAATAATAAAATATTTTAAAAACAGTAACAACATTAAGATGAATATTTCCTATATAGACTATAAAAACTTTAACAAAACAAGAGGAAAAAAAAATAGATAGAATAGTGTGCTTGATAGTACCCTCAAGCAAGAGAACTCTACCCAAGACTAGAGAACAATGGTTTGATTTTGGAGTGTCCTTCTCCTAGAAGAGCTGCTTACCCTAGCTGAGGAGTCTCTTCTACCCTTACCCAGAGGAAAGTAGCCACTGAACACCTACAGTGTAGTAGTGAACCCCTTGGGTGAAGAAGAATTGTTAAGTAATCTCATTGTTGTCAAGTGTATGAGGAGAGACAAGAATCTGTTAAGAATAGGCAAGACTATTCGGTGTATTATGTGTAGGCAAAGGGAAAGAACCGTAACCAGAGAGAAGGATCCAATGTAGTACTTTCTAGCCAGTCAAAGGACTCCATAACTCTCTCAGAGAAATGGGAAAGGGGGTTAGATGTTAACCTACTATCCTCTGATGTGTCAGGGGACTCGGATCTGAACGGAATCTGCTCCATTGTGAAGGAGACTTGAGACATTCCCTAAAGGAAACTTTTTGACTCCGAAGAGAGAGAGAGAGAGAGAGAGATAGTGTGTGAGGTTGAAACAAAGTCATTGGGAGACAACTGGTAGTTGTCTATGTAAGAAACTATTTTGGGTGATCTAGAACTGCAATGGATTCGAGGGCGAGGGTCACCAAGAGTAGTACTGTAACTTAACTTGAGGGCCCACGTTTTAGCTCTCACGGGTGTGAGGCCTCATCTGAAAGAGAGTTCTCCATTACATTCCGTCCTGGAAGCGCGGTCTGTAGGGGAGCGTCTTGGATCCTGTGGGGCATATGTAGGTGACGCGCAGTGTGATAAGATGCGTATGGTTTGCATATGTAATGGTGGGGCATGTTTGAGTGACGTGTGGCATATAGTGAACTGGTTAGGCATGTCTGGGTGGCACAAAAAGTGATGAGATGCATCTGATTGGCGTTCGAAGTGGTGAGGAGCGTCTGGTCGGGGCGTGGAGTGGCAAGGCGTATTTCATTGGTGCACAAAGTGATTGGCATGTCTGGTTCGTGTGCTAAGGGGCGAGGTGTGTCTGGTTGGTGTGCTGAGGGGTGAGGTGTGTCTGGTTGGTGTGCTGAGGGGGTGAGGTGTGTTTGGTTGGTGTGCTAAGGGGTGAGGTGTGTCTGGTTGGTGTGCTGAGGGGTGAGGTGTGTTTGGTTGGTGTGCTAAGGGGGGAGGTGTGTCTGGTTGGTGTGCTGAGGGGTGAGGTGTGTTTGGTTGGTGTGCTAAGGGGTGAGGTGTGTCTGGTTGGTGTGCTGAGGGGTGAGGTGTGTGTGGTTGGTGTGCTAAGGGGTGAGGTGTGTCTGGTTGGTGTGCTGAGGGGTGAGGTGTGTCTGGTTGGTGTGCTAAGGGGTGAGGTGTGTCTGGTTGGTGTGCTGAGGGGTGAGGTGTGTTTGGTTGGTGTGCTAAGGGGTGAGGTGTGTCTGGTTGGTGTTCTAAGGGGTGAGGTGTGTCTGGTTGTTACGTGCGTGGTAACTCACTAGTTCCAAACCTCTCACATGCTGAGAAGTTCACTGGCATGGGTGTGTGGGTTTGTGTAGCATGTGTTGGTGCTATGCACGTTACTACCACAGGCTCAGGAGAGGAGTGGTTGTTCAGTGGGGACAGGTCAATTAATCCACGAGCAGGCTCAGGTATGTGTGTGCATCTTGAGAGATATGTTGGTCACCAACGCAGGATCCACATGAGAATTACCTGTCGCGGAAGCAGGGCACATGAGAAACATTCTAACATTAAGCACGTCTCTTGCGCTAGTCTCATTAGATGATACAGAGACTGGTGTGTTGGCGAATGGCTTTGAAGGAAGGAACTTGAGTAGGAGAGAGATTCTTTGCTGCTCTGGAGGAGAGCCACGTTTAGGGGAATTTTCAAGCACTTGTGTAATAATAGCTTTACCTGTACAGTACTTTAAAAGAATTGTAGGTCTCCCAAAAATAATGAAATTTATGAATACAGGATTTTGAGGCCAACTGTACTGTATTTAATCATTTAGACCAGTATTAGAAAATATATATGCAGAAGAAATTAATAGGTAACAATTTCTCCCTGAAGGATATCCACATAGATATATAATACTGTACTACCCTTTAATGATTTAGTCACAGTATGAAGTAACCTGAACTTAACCGTTTTTTTACCAGCATGATTGCCTCCATACGTAGCTGAGGCATAAAATTTCTCTGGTAACTAAATATGAAAAGATATGTGCTGTTTTAAATACAGTACCTGAAACAATTTGAGTACAATCAGAAAATAATTGATTGAATGCCTAAAGTATACCTACGAGAGTCCCCCCTGATAGGAGTTGGCATACTCTCTAGATGTCCTTGAAAGCCATGACATATCAATTTCTCTTTACAGACATTTGCCAAGACCAACTGACTATGAATGTCACACAAAAATAGCTATAGCTATAAAAAAGGTAAAAACTCATGTGGTCACATAAGAATTACTTTTAATGATATATACTGTATGTTTAAAACCAATAATTCATGAATGTCCCAAAATACAAAATGACAAATTAATACAGCAGTACTGTATTGTATGTTGAAATGAGTGATATCCTAAGTAGTTTTAGAATGAGGCATTGTAATACTGATGAAAAAACTTCACAAATGATGAAATAAGCATTATTAGTGTCTCTTAATTCTACTTATACATCACATACATTTTCCCAATAACTTTTCCATACTATCATTTATAATAGAACGCGTAAATGAAAAACACTGGTATTGGTACCATCTTATTCTTTATTTGCCCAACAGCAATAGCAAATGACTAAACAGTACTGTACATAGAAAATTCTAAAAACATGTAAATGTAATTATGAATCAGTGTTCCACTGTGATGTACAGATTTTTAAAGTATCATTATTATTATTTTTTCAATATTTAACTTTGCCGGTGATTATAATAGCTGCAACTCTGTTGCTCGACAGAAAACTCTAAGGTAAAACTCGCCAGCGATCGCTACACAGGTTGCGGGTGTGCCCAACAGCGCCATCTGTCGTCCAGATACCCAGTACTCAATGTAAACAAAGACTCAATTTTCTCTCTGTCGTGCTAACGACAAGACGTACTTACTCGCTGTTGCTAAACTGGAGTTTTTTCACAACTAATTGGTGAAGTACATTATTCTAGTTTTGAGCTTTCGCTGTGCAGGGTTTCTCTTCACAAATCCTTGAACTCTTTTTGATAACGGATTCTTTGTTGATGACTTTTTGATAGTTTTTTGAATTCCCCTTTGACCAATTCAAAATGGCTGACCCTTCACAAGTCCCAAAATTTAGGAAGTACAATGCTAGGGACTGTTCAAGGCGTCTTCCGAAGGCTTCTATCGACCCTCACACTGTTTGTTCCAATTGTCGGGATAAAACCTGTCAATTGGAAGATCGGTGTGAGGAGTGCGTTGGGCTTTCGGAATTCGATTTTATCGAATTCCAAAAGTATACACGTAGGCTAGAGAGAGATAGAGTTAGGAGAAGTTCCTCTCGTTCTATCGATATTTCCTCTCCTCATGCCCCACAACCTATTCCTTCCCCTGTAGTGGTTGCTCCTAATCCCCCTCCTGGCACTCAGGAACCTTCGATGGCTGATATGATGCGTGCCATCCAAGCTCTGGGTGAGAGAGTTGAGTCCCTTGCTAGTGACCGTAATCAACTTATGGCGGATGTGAAGGAGCTGAAGTGCAAAAGTGCAGTGGGAAGTGTTAAAGTGAGTGATAGTGTTGTGGATAGTGTTGCGCTTGAGGGTTCGTCTGTTCGTGCCTGTCGTCCTCCTAGTCCGGGACCTCTTGCAAGCTCCCAAGTCCAGGGGAGAAGCAATGTCGTACGACAAATGGGTTCGAGAGGCTTTAATCAGCGAACAGACGTTCCCTCCGTGGTATCGGGCGTATCTACCCAAGATCGCCCCTGCCTAACTAAGACGAGAGAGCCCTTTTATACCTCGTCTTCGGAAGGTGTTTCTCGCAAGAAACCCTGGACCAAGGTCTCACGACCGTTAAAGCGCAAGTCGGTCCCTTCCGCACAAGTCCAACGGCCCAGTTGTAGCCACTGGGTCAGTTCGGACTCGCTGCAGTCATCCGATGACTGCTCACCTCCTAAGAGAGGCAAAGCGGTACCGCTTCAGACAGTTACACCGTCTGTCGCCGCACCTGCTCCTGTAGACCCTAAGTGGTCTCTACTGCAAGACATGCAGTCTCAGCTAACGTCTCTTATGCAGGACTTTCGTGCGGAAAGGTTGCTGCCGCACCAGCTAGTGCAGCTCCTTGCCTACAACCGCCCACACGATCGGTTGTGCGTCCGGTGGACGCTGAGGTAACCTTCTCACGCACACCAGTTGAGAGAGCTCCGCCACCCATGCGTTCCAGTGTGATCTGCCAGCCGCATGTTGACGTTCAGCGACGCACGAAGGTCTCCGTTGATGTTCGTGAGGTTCAACAACCGTCAGAGTTGTTTTGTTTTGACGCGGTGCGTCAACCTCCGCAACCCAGTGTGGTTGCCACTGCTCACCCACATCAGTCCAGACAGTCTGGAGTAGACGCTGTGCGTCCCCGCGCTGCTATGGTTGTTGCCAGCTCACAGACTGGGCAACAGTTCCATGACGTTGCGTCCGGCTCAGTCACGCATGCACCCGTGCGACCGGACTCAGCTAACCAGCCGTTACCCACTCCGTTGCCGTTCCCTCATCAGTTATCGGATGAGGAACTTTCTGATGATGATGTTGCTGCACACGTAGATGAACCGCATTCAGAACTGGACGAGCCTAAGTCTACGCAACCCTCTTTGGACTTTAGGAAAGTTTTGGCCCTGTTCAAAGAGATGTTTCCGGACCAGTTTGTTTCTGTGGCTCCGCGTTCTCCTCCGTCAGAGTTTGTGTTAGGCATGCCGTCATCCACTCCTGCCTTTACTAGACTCGTCCTCGCACGCTCGTCCAAGAGAGCTTTGCGTGTGATAGGAGAATGGCTGCAGTCCAAGAAGAGTTTAGGGAAGACAGCTTTTACATTTCCCCCTGCTAGACTCTCTTCTAGATCGAGCATCTGGTATGCCACGGGAGAAGTTCTCGGCTTGGGAGTTCCTGCCTCTGCCCAGGGCGACTTCTCAAGTCTAGTAGACTCTCCCCGCCGCCTTGCCATGAGACGCTCAAAGATATGTTGGTCATCTTCGGACCTGGACCACCTGCTGAAAGGTATCTTTAGAGCCTTCGAGTTTTTAACTTCTTAGACTGGTGTCTAGGAGCTCTAAGCAGAAAGATCTCTCCGACAGAGAAGGAGACTTCCTTGCTCATTATGTCCTGCATGGACAAGGCCGTACGTGATGGGTCTAATGAGCTTGCTGCATCATTTGTGTCCGGAGTCCTTAAGAAGCGTGAAAACCTATGCTCATTCCTTTCAGCTGGAGTTACACCATGCCAGAGATCCGAACTTCTGTTTGCTCCTCTTTCCAAGTGCCTTTTTCCAGAAGACCTGATTAAGGAAATTGCCGCTTCTTTGATACAGAAGGACACTCACGATCTTGTTGCGTCCTCCGCTCGCAAAGCCACCCCTTTGCCTACCTTGTCAGCTAGACCAAGGATGGACACTCCAGCGTCCCGTTTTATTCCGCCCTTTCGTGGCAGAGCCTCCAGCAGAGGAGGTGCTCGTGCCGAAGGGAAACGAGGTAAGAAGAAAGGAACCAAGTCCTTTAAGGGCAGAGTCTGACTGCCAGCTTCTTCAGACAGCAGTGGGAGCCAGACTCAAGAACTTCTGGCAGACCTGGGAAAAGAGAGGCGCAGATGCACAATCTGTGAAGTTGCTCAGAGAGGGGTATTAGATCCCGTTTGTACGGAAACCCCCTCTAGCAACGTCTCCCATCGATCTCTCTCCCAGGTACAGAGAGGAAGACAAGAGACGAGCCTTGAAACAGGAAGTGTCTCTTTTACTAGAGAAGGGAGCGGTGGTCAAAGTCTCGGACCATCAAACCCCGGGATTCTACAACCGACTCTTCTTGGTGTCAAAGAAGACAGGAGGGTGGAGGCCGGTGCTAGACGTCAGTGCTCTGAATGTCTTTGTCACAAAGCAGACGTTCTCCATGGAGACCACAAAGTCGGTTCTAGCAGCGGTCAGAAGGGAAGACTGGATGGTCTCTTTAGACCTAAGGGACGCCTACTTCCACGTCCCCATCCACCCGGACTCCCAACCTTTTCTGAGATTCGTTTTCGAAAAGGTTGTCTACCAGTTTCAAGCCCTGTGCTTTGGCCTAAGCACAGCTCCTCTTGTGTTTACGAGGCTGATGAGGAATGTAGCCAAATTCCTTCATTTAGCGGACATCCGAGCCTCCCTCTATTTGGACGACTGGCTTCTCAGAGCTTCTTCCAGTCGTCGCTGTCTGAAGGATCTAAAGTGGACTCTAGATCTGACCAAGGAATTGGGTCTCCTTGTCAATATGGAAAAGTCACAAGTGGTCCCATCCCAAACTATTGTGTATTTAGGGATGGAGATTCACAGTCTAGCTTTTCGGGCTTTTCCGTCGGCCCCCAGAACAAGCCAAGCCCAGTTATGCATCCAGAACATGCTGAAGAAGGAACGATGTTCAGTCAGGAAGTGGATGAGTCTGATAGGGACGCTATCATCCCTGGAACAGTTTGTGTCATTAGGAAGACTACACCTCCGTCCTCTTCAATATCACCTAGCATTTCACTGGAAAAAGGACAAGACGCTAGAAGCGGTCTCGATCCCCATTTCCGAGAAGATGAAGTCTTGCCTGACTTGGTGGAAGGACAGTATCAGCCTCAGAGAGGGTCTGCCCCTGGCTGTTCAGACTCTCAACCACGTTCTCTTCTCGGACGCATCGGACGTAGGCTGGGGCGCGACATTAGACGATCGGGAATGTTCGGGATTATGGAACTCGAGTCAAAGGACAATGCATATCAACTGCAAGGAGCTACTGGCAGTACATCTGGCCTTGAAAAGCTTCAGGTCTCTCCTTCAAGGCAAAGTGGTGGAGGTGAACTCGGACAACACCACTGCTTTGGCGTACATCTCCAAGCAAGGAGGGACCCACTCACTGACGTTGTACGAGATAGCAAGGGACCTGCTCATCTGGTCAAAAGGTCAAAACATATCGCTAGTAACGAGGTTCATCCAAGGCAACTTGAATGTCATGGCAGATTGTCTCAGTCGGAAGGGACAAGTAATTCCAACAGAATGGACCCTCCACAAGGATGTATGCAAGAGACTTTGGGCCACTTGGGGCCAACCAACCATAGATCTCTTTGCAACCTCGATGACCAAGAGGCTCCCAATATATTGCTCACCAATCCCGGACCCAGCAGCAGTTCATATAGATGCCTTTCTCCTAGATTGGTCACATCTAGATCTATATGCATTCCCACCGTTCAAGATTGTCAACAAGGTACTGCAGAAGTTCGCCTCTCACTAAGGGACAAGGTTGACGCTAGTTGCTCCCCTCTGGCCCGCGAGAGAATGGTTCACCGAGGTACTTCGATGGCTAGTAGACGTTCCCAGAACTCTTCCTCTAAGGGTGGACCTTCTACGTCAGCCACACGTAAAGAAGGTACACCAAAGCCTCCACGCTCTTCGTCTGACTGCCTTCAGACTATCGAAAGACTCTCGAGAGCTAGAGGCTTTTCGAAGGAGGCAGCCAGTGCGATTGCAAGAGCAAGGAGAACATCCACCCTTAGAGTCTACCAATCGAAGTGGGAGATCTTCCGAAACTGGTGCAAGTCAGTATCTATATCCTCGACCAGTACCTCTGTAACTCAAATAGCTGACTTCCTCTTATACCTGAGGAAAGAACGATCACTTTCAGCTCCCACTATCAAGGGTTACAGAAGCATGTTGGCATCAGTCTTCCGTCACAGAGGCTTAGATCTTTCCAACAATAAAGATCTACAGGACCTCCTTAAGTCTTTTGAGACCACGAAGGAGCGTCGTTTGGTTACACCTGGTTGGAATTTAGACGTGGTACTAAGATTCCTTATGTCAGACAGGTTCGAGCCGCTACAATCAGCCTCCCTGAAAGATCTCACCTTAAAGACTCTTTTCCTGGTATGTTTAGCCACAGCTAAAAGAGTCAGTGAGATTCATGCCTTCAGCAAGAACATCGGATTCTCATCAGAAAAGGCTACATGTTCACTACAACTTGGTTTTCTAGCCAAAAACGAGCTGCCTTCTCGACCTTGGCCGAAATCGTTCGATATTCCCAGCTTATCGAATATGGTAGGCAATGAACTGGAAAGAGTCTTATGCCCTGTGAGAGCTCTTAAGTTCTATTTAAAACGAACTAAACCTTTACGAGGCCTTTCTGAAGCTTTATGGTGTTCTGTTAAGAAACCATCTTTGCCTATGTCAAAGAATGCTTTATCCTATTTTGTCAGACTGTTAATACGAGAAGCTCATTCCCATCTGAGTGAGGAAGACCAAGCTTTGCTGAAGGTAAGGACACACGAAGTTAGAGCTGTCGCAACTTCTGTGGCCTTTAAACAAAATAGATCTCTGCGAAGTATAATGGACGCAATCTATTGGAGAAGCAAGTCAGTGTTCGCGTCTTTTTATCTTAAGGATGTCCAGTCTCTTTACGAGGACTGCTACACACTGGGACCATTCGTAGCAGCGAGTGCAGTAGTGGGTGAGGGCTCAACCACTACAATTCCCTAATTCCATAACCTTTTTAATCTTTCTCTTGAAATGTTTTATTATTGTTTTTGGGTTGTCCGGAAGGCTAAGAAGCCTTTCGCATCCTGGTTGATTTGGCGGGTGGTCAAAGTCATTTCTTGAGAGCGCCTAGATTAGGGGTTTTGATGAGGTCCTGTTGTATGGGTTGCAACCCTTGATACTTCAGATCCTAGGGGTCGATCAGCATCCTAAGAGGATCGCGAGGCTCCGTAAGGAAGACGTACTTAAAAAGGCAGAGTAATTGTTCAAGTCGACTTCCTTACCAGGTACCTATTTATTTTGTTTTTGTTATTTTGATAACTTCTAAAATGAAATAAAAACTCTTAGCTCATAATAATGTAAACATATATTGCTGGTCTCTACCCACCCCCCTGGGTGTGAATCAGCTATTATAATCACCGGCTAAGTTAAATATTGAAAAATGTTATTTTGATATTAAAATAAATTTTTGAATATACTTACCCGGTGATTATAAATTAAAGGACCCTCCCTTCCTCCCCAATAGAGACGCAGTGGAACGAGGAGAAAATTGAGTCTTTGTTTACATTGAGTACTGGGTATCTGGACGACAGATGGCGCTGTTGGGCACACCCGCAACCTGTGTAGCGATCGCTGGCGAGTTTTACCTTAGAGTTTTCTGTCGAGCAACAGAGTTGCAGCTATTATAATCACCGGGTAAGTATATTCAAAAATTTATTTTATTATCAAAATAACATATTAATAATAATAATAATAATAATAATAATAACAATAACAATTTCCAAAATTGTACCCAACTATATCAAATCCAAAAGATAATTTGTATTTGTTCTGGCACCAAATACAAATCTTTCAGCTCCTTAGTATGGAGATATATTTTGACGACAGCTGAAACTACTGTCTTGACCTGGGTTCAACAAAACCCCCATTTAACAGAGATCCGTGACCAGCTTCTAACTCGAGGACTGCATATTTTATTATTATTTTACTAGCTAAGGTACAACCTCAGTTGGAAGAGCAGGATGCTGTAAGCCCAAGGGCTCCAATAGGGAAACTAGCTCAGTGAGGGATGAAAATAAGGAAATAAATAAACTACAGTATTTGAGAATTAACGAATAATTAATGTTAAATATCTTGAGATCGGTAATACCGTTAAAATAGATCTATCATATGCTGAATAAATTATGAAGACAGACTTGTCAGCTTGTTAAACATAAAGACATTCTCTGCAAGTTTCAAGGTTGAAGTTCTGAAGTTCTACCTATTGCACCCTGATTAAGAAGTTAATTCCATAGTCTGATCACAGTTGGAATAAAACATTTAGTATTATGCCTTATGATGGAGGAGGCAAGACTGTACCATCCTACTCAGGGGAGAAGATTTTCTCTTTTCCTCGGATTTGATGCTCATCACGGATGCATCAGTAGATTGGTGGAGGACTTATCGATTGCAACACACAACCTCCAGACTGGGGTCCAAATCCAATTAGGAGTGCCCCATAACCCTCCACTTGATGAGGGCAGCATTCCTGGTTCTCCGTAATATTGATGAGCAACAACATGACTACTGTAGTAGCTTATCTAAACAAACAATGAGGTACTTTTTCAGAGCAACTATGCTATCTGGCTGTGGAAATACTAGGAAAAACATCCTTGCCAATAATCAGAGCAGGAAGACTCGGATAGTTGGTTCCGATTGGTATTTGTTTGCTTCCTTGGATAGCCAACAAAGTCTTGACTGTGAGGGGCTAGCCGTTGATAGATCTGTTAGTGATGTCCCTGAACTGGAAACTTCCAGTTTACTGATCAACAGTACTGGATCAACAGAGAGCTGATAGATCTGTTGGCTACGTCCCAGAACCCGAAGCTTCCGGTGTACTGTTCACCAGTACCGGGATTCCCAGGCAGCTCTACAAGAGGCCTTTCAACATCCATGGGACAACCTGGACATCTATGTGTTCTCCCCACTTCTGTCTGATGAGGAGACGTAACAAATAGGTAAAGGCATCGTAAGACCTCTTGGTGACCCTGATAGCTCTGCTGTGGCAGCAAGCAGAATAGTACCCAGACCTTCTACTTCTGCTTACAGAGGTACCGAGAGATCTTCCTCTCCTTCCCGACCTCCTCAGACAACCTCAAACAGAGGTATACCAGAGGGCAGTTACTTCCCTATGACTCCACACCTAAAGGTTATCTAGCATCTCCTTTCGCAGAGAGGCTTTTCGCATGCAGTTGTGAAATGGACGTCTGGATACCTCTGTGGTTAGTGCTGTGGATGGAATCTTGCTCTTCTCGATACCTCTATTCTTGTGATTGCGGAATTTTGATTGTACCTCAGATAGGAAAAACAATGCTCGATGTTGGCGATAAAAGGCTACCACTTGGCCTTGTGCCTTGTCTTTACACTAAAGATTTCAGCCTCGACGGAATTGTATCTCCTCATTTGGACTTTTGAGTTTACCTGCCTCAAGTTGGAAGTTAGACCACCTCATTGGAATTTAGTTCGTATACTAATATCCTTGAAAGGTTCATCTTATGAACTGCTATGTCATTCCTCAGATTGTGACTTGACTCTCAAGATGGTTTTCCTCCTTCCTAGCCTCTGCCAAATGGATTAGTGAGTTGCTTGGTCTTTCTTATGACAGAGCCCATTCAAGGGGGATGGGAGCAAGTAATGCTCAACTTTGTCCCAAGTTAGTTGTTAAGACTTAGAATCCAGCTGAGTGGAGCGTAGGTTTGGGGGTTTTGGATTTCAGGTCTCACTCATCTAACCAATGATCCCGATAAATTGTTTCTGTGCCTTGTGAGAGCACTGAGGCACTATCTCAAACAAACTTCTGGAGCTTACCCACATCTCAACCAATATTTTGTCAGCACAGGCATGGTCAGAAGGAGAGTACCTAAAAACACAATCTCAGCTTGGATTGGCCAGGTCATTTTGAGTAATTGGTGATCCTGATGAATTGTTACTATATCTTGTGAGATCGCTGGACACTATCTCAAACGAACTTCTGGAGCTCACCTGCACTTCAAACAATTGTTTGTCAGCATGGGCATGGTCAAAAGGAGTTGCTAAAAACACGAGCTCAGCTTGGATTCACCAGGTCATTGAATGAGCTCTGAATCCTGACTTTCCTGTAAGACATCACAGACCCAGAGCTCATGGTGTTGGAGGCAATAGTAAGCCCATAGAATTTAAAAGAAACTTCTCTCTAGTGCATGTCATATAAGCGGGTATCTGGAATATCTTAAGGCCCACCACCTGAAGACCTAACCCAATGGAACATACATACATTCTTCCTAGGTCTTCAATATCCTTACCTGGTCAGATCATAGTGCTTAAGCTTCCACTCATTTCACCACTATTGACGAGGCCATCAATTCTCTTGCTTTCTATGCCAAGAGTTTGCGAGGTGACAATGGTAATCCTCTTATGCTCGCACGAGCCCAGAGTCGTACCCTTAGTCAAGTTCCCAGCCAATAGTTTTTTTGGACTTCACCCACACAAGGTTAAGTCTACAGTATAAAGTAAAGAGTGAGGGGTTTGTATTTGTTCAGGAAGAAATGACATATTTGGAAGTTTATTTAGCATTTTTTGTAACCATACAAATCTGAGCTCTTTACTCATACTTGGCCCACCATCACCTATTCCCTTAGAAAGTCCTGCCTGCAATCAAAAGTGGATAAATAGATTAACTTAGTGTGTGAGCGGCGTGGTTGGTCTGACCTCCGCTACCTTTCAAGCTAACTACGGCTGGTTGTTTACCTCACTTGAAATGTTTACGTATTGTTTCCAGCTACACCAGGACAATATATCCATAGTATAGAGGTCAGGTTTGCGTATGTTATGTGGAGGACATTTTTGAAATGGTTTTTGTACTCCATGGTTAGGAAAACTACAAATTACTTCAAAATTTGTCATATTACCTTTAAGGGGGCTGGCTGGCTAATGCCGATTTTTAATGACAGGCCTTCGACATTCATGCCACTTAATAAAGTGACTTAAGGCATCTCAAAACTGCATAGGATTTTTGCCTCTGACCTTCGGTATTGCGACGCTACGGCGATCTATCCTGAAAATTAGTGTATTTCAAATTCTATCTCATGCCTTGATAATTAATACTAAGATCTGGGATTACTACCCTAAATAGACCTGATATAGACCTCCAATGATATCAAGAGTTTTTTTTACTAAAAGTAATTTTTTTGCCAGATATTAATTTTTTCATTATGGTAAAAAAAAGGGATTTTGACGAAGGAAAAATCTATTTCTGGGAAGAGACCTGTGACGCCCGGTGAAAGAAGTCCTTCTTTACACTTTTCTAATATAAATCTTCCAAATATACTAGAGGAAGATAAAAGCATGGAATGCAGAGGTTACTACCCTCGCGCGATCACCTTGTGGGTGTCGTGTATACAACAGGGGCGTGTGAAAACCACTATTCACAGGCTGTCTTCCCTTTAGATAATCCCTTCATCAAAGGGAAGGGCCGTGACAGGCCCTAGAGAACACAGTTGGACCACCCCACCGACACCTACCACGCGTGCCCTCTAGGTCATCCTTCTGTTTTGGACTTGCCCGCAAAGTCGTAATTTTTTTGTGCTTAGTGTTTTTGCAAGTGATTGTCGTTAATTCAACATGACTGACGCTGCTACTTCACCTTTACCAATGTTAAGTACCATAGTTTGTTTTGACAGTTTTTTTCAGTACCGGGCATTTGTTCTTTTTCCAGTAATGTGGATTTTTAAATATTTAACTTAGCCGGTGAATATATAGCTGCAACTCTGTTGCTCGACAGACAAAAAACTGTACAAAAAAACTCGCCAGCGATCGCTATACAGGTTGCGGGTGTGCCCATCAGCGCCAACTGTCGGCCAGATACCAAACTCCATGTAAACAAAGACTCAATTTTCTCTCTGTCGACGTGTCGACAAGACGTACTTTACTCGCTGTTGCTACCTGGAGTTTTTCCCATCATCTTTGGTGAAGTACTATATTCTGGTTTTGAGCTTTCGCTGTGCAGGGTTTTTCTTCAAATAAATCCTTGAACTCTTTTTTGTATCGGATTCATTGTTGATGACTTAGATCGTTTTTTGGAATTTTCCCTTGACCAATTCAAAATGGCTGACCTTTCACAAGTTCCCAAGTTAAGAAAATGCAATTCTAGGGACTGTTCTAGGCGTCTTCCGAAGGCTTCTCTCGACCCTCACACTGTTTGTTCCAATTGTCGGGGTAAAACCTGTCAATTGGAAGATCGGTGTGAGGAATGCGTGGGCCTTTCGGAATTCGATTTTATCGAATTTGAAAAGTACACACGCAGGCTAGAGAGAGATAGAATTAGGAGAAGTTCTTCTAGGTCGATTGATGTTTCCTCTCCTCATGCCCCACAACCTATTCCTTCCCCTGTAGTGGTTGTTCCTAACCCCCCTCCTAGCACTCAGGAACCATCGATGGCTGACATGATGCGTGCTATCCATGCCCTGGGGGAGAGAGTTGAGTCCCTTGCAAGTGACCGCAATCAACTCATGGCGGATGTTAAGGAGCTAAAGTGCCAAAGTGCCGCGGGAAGTGATAAAGTGCCAAGTGAAAGTGTTGTGAACAGTGTTGCGCTTGAGGGTTCGTCTGTTCGTGCCTGTCGTCCTCCTAGTCCGGGACCTCTTGCAAGCTCCCAAGTCCAGAGGAGAAGCAATGTCGCACGACGCATGGGTTCGAGAGGCTTTGATCAGCGAACAGACGTTCCCTCCATGGTATCAGGCGTATCTCCACAAGATCGCCCCTACCTACGTAAGACGAGAGAGCCCGTTTTTACCTCGTCGTCTGAAGGTGTTTCTCGTAAGAAACTTTGGACCAAGGTCTCACGACCTTTAAAGCGTAAATCGGTCCCTTCAGGACAAGTCCAACGTCCCGGTTGTAGCCACTGGGTCAGTTCGGACTCGTTGCCGTCATCTGATGACTGCTCACCGCCTAAGAGAGGCAAAGCGGTACCGCTTCAGTCGCAAACCCCGTCTGTCGCCGCACCTGCTCCCGTAGACCCTAAATGGGCTTTGCTGCAAGACATGCAGTCCAAGCTTACGTCTTTGATGCAGGACTTTCATGCGGAGAAGGTTGCTACCGTACCTTCTGGCCAACAACCTTCCAAGCGATCGGTTGTGCGTCCTGTTGACGCTGAGGTAACCTTCTCGCGTCTACCAGTTGAGGTGGTTCCTCCACCGATGCGATCCAGTGTGGATTGCCAGCCGCACGTTGACGTTAAGCAACGCTCGGAGGTGGTTGTTGACGTTCAGGACGTTCAACAACCATCAGAGGTGACTTGTTTTGACGCGGTGCGTCAACCTCCGCAACCCGGTGTGGTTTCCACTGCTCAACCCAGACGGTCTAGACAGTCTCGGGTGGACGCTGTGCGTCCTCGCGCTCCCATGGTTGTTGACAGTTCACAGACTGTGCAGCAGTTCCATGACGTTGCGTCCGGCTCCGTCACGCATGCACCAGTGCGACCGGACTCAGCGAACCAGACGTTGCCCACTCCGTTGCCGTTTCCTCATCAGTTTTCGGATGAGGAACTTTCTGATGAGGATGTTGCTGAACAACAAGACGATCAACAGTCAGAACTGGACGAGCCCAAGTCAACTCAACCATCTTTGGACTTTAGAAAAGTCTTGGCTGTTTTCAAAGAGTTGTTTCCTGACCAGTTTATTTCTGTGGCTCCTCGTTCTCCGCCGTCAGAGTTTGTATTAGGCATGCATTCTACCGCACCTGCCTTTACTAGACTCGTCCTCTCACGCTCATCCAAGAGAGCTTTGCGGCTGATAGGAGACTGGTTAGAGTCCAAGAAGAGTTTAGGGAAGACAGCATTTGCCTTTCCCCCATCTAAACTCTCTTCTAGATCGAGCGTCTGGTATGCCACGGGAGAAGTTCTCGGCTTGGGAGTTCCTGCCTCTGCCCAGGGCGACTTCTCAAGTCTTGTAGACTCTCCCCGCCGCCTTGCCATGAGACGCTCGAAGATTTGTTGGTCACCATCGGACCTGGACCACCTTATGAAAGGGATCTTTAGGGCTTTTGAAGTCTTTAACTTTTTAGAGTGGTGCTTAGGAGCCCTGAGCAGGAAAATCTCTTCGACAGATAAAGATATTTCTTTGCTCATTATGTCCTGCATGGACAAGGCCGTCCGTGATGGGTCCAATGAGCTAGCTGCCTCATTCACGTCCGGAGTCCTGAAAAAGCGAGAGTCTCTCTGCTCGTTCCTGTCTGCTGGAGTTACACCATGCCAGAGATCTGAACTTCTCTTTGCTCCCCTTTCCAAGTGCCTGTTTCCAGAAGTCTTGGTAAAGGATATTGCTGCTTCGTTAGTTCAGAAGGACACTCACGATCTGGTTGCGTCCTCAGCTCGCAAAGCTCCCCCTTTGCCTTCATCTTCCGCTAGACCGAGGATAGACACTCCAGCGTCTCGCTTTATTCCGCCCTTTCGTGGCAGAGCCTCCAGCAGAGGAGGTGCTCGTGCCGAAGGGAAGCGAGGGAAGAGGAAAGGATCCAAGTCCTCTAAGGGCAGAGTCTGACTGCCCGCAACTTCAGACAGCAGTGGGAGCCAGACTCAAGAACTTCTGGCAAGCCTGGGAGAGGAGAGGCGCAGATTCACAATCTGTAAAGTTACTCAGAGAGGGGTACAAAATCCCTTTTGTACGCAAACCCCCTCTAGCAACGTCTCCCATCGATCTCTCTCCCAGGTACAGAGAGGAAGAAAAGAGACAAGCCCTGAAACTGGAAGTGTCTCTTTTGCTAGAGAAGGGAGCGGTGGTCAAAGTCTCGGACCTTCAATCACCGGGATTTTACAACCGTCTCTTCCTAGTTTCAAAGAAGACAGGAGGGTGGAGACCGGTGCTAGACGTCAGTGCTCTGAATGTCTTTGTCACAAAGACGAAGTTCTCCATGGAGACCACAAAGTCAGTCTTAGCAGCGGTCAGAAGGGAAGACTGGATGGTCTCGCTAGACCTAAGGGACGCCTACTTCCACGTCCCCATTCACTCAGACTCCCAACCTTTTCTGAGATTCGTTTTCGAAAATGTGGTCTACCAGTTTCGGGCCCTGTGCTTTGGCCTAAGCACAGCTCCTCTCGTGTTTACGAGGCTGATGAGGAATGTGGCCAAATTCCTCCACTTATCGGACATCCGAGCCTCCCTTTATTTGGACGACTGGCTTCTCAGAGCCTCTTCCAGTCGTCGCTGTCTGAAGGATCTCAAGTGGACTCTAGATCTGACCAAGGAATTGGGACTCCTAGTCAATTTGGAAAAGTCGCAGCTGGTCCCATCCCAAACTATTGTGTATTTAGGGATGGAGATGCACAGTCTAGCTTTTCGGGCTTTTCCGTCGGCCCCCAGAATAGATCAAGCCCTGTTATTCATCCAGAACATGCTGAAGAAGGAACGCTGCTCAGTCAGGCTGTGGATGAGTCTGGTAGGGACGCTGTCATCCCTGGAACAATTTGTGTCACTAGGAAGACTACACCTCCGTCCTCTTCAATACCATCTAGCTTTTCACTGGAAAAAGGACAAGACGCTAGAAGCGGTCTCGATCCCGATTTCCGAAAAGATAAAGTCTTGTCTGACTTGGTGGAAGGACAATATCAACCTAAGAGAGGGTCTTCCCCTGGCTGTTCAGACTCCCAACCACGTTCTCTTCTCGGACGCATCGGACTTGGGCTGGGGCGCGACACTAGACGGTCGGGAATGCTCAGGACTGTGGAACTCGAGTCAGAGGAGCATGCATATCAACTGCAAGGAGCTGTTGGCAGTACATCTGGCCTTGAAAAGCTTCAAGTCTCTCCTTCGAGGCAAAGTGGTGGAAGTAAACTCAGACAACACCACGGCCTTGTCGTACATCTCCAAACAAGGAGGTACCCACTCACTGACGTACGAGATCGCAAGGGACCTGCTCATCTGGTCAAAAGGTCAAGACATCTCCCTAGTAACGAGGTTCATCCAAGGCAACTTGAATGTCATAGCAGATTGTCTCAGTCGGAAAGGGCAAGTAATTCCAACAGAATGGACCCTCCACAAGGATGTGTGCAAGAGACTTTGGGCCACTTGGGGCCAACCAACCATAGATCTCTTTGCAACCTCGCTGACCAAGAGGCTTCCAATCTATTGCTCCCCAGTCCCGGACCCAGCAGCAATACATATAGATGCCTTCCTCCTAGATTGGTCACATCTGGATCTCTACGCATTCCCACCGTTCAAGATTGTCAACAAGGTACTGCAGAAGTTCGCCTCTCACGAAGGGACAAGGTTGACGTTAGTTGCTCCCCTCTGGCCCACGAGAGAATGGTTCACCGAGGTACTTCGATGGCTAGTAGACGTTCCCAGAAGTCTTCCTCTAAGGGTAGACCTTCTACGTCAGCCTCACGTAAAGAAGGTACACCAAAGCCTCCACGCTCTTCGTCTGACTGCCTTCAGACTATCGAAAGACTCTCGAGAGCTAGAGGCTTTTCGAAGGAGGCAGCCAGTGCGATTGCTAGAGCAAGGAGAGCGTCCACCATTAGAGTCTACCAGTCGAAGTGGGAAGTCTTCCGAGACTGGTGCAAGTCAGTTTCTGTATCCTCGACCAGTACCTCTGTAGCTCAAATAGCTGATTTTCTCTTATACCTGAGAAAAGGACGATCCCTTTCAGCTCCCACTATCAAGGGCTACAGAAGCATGTTGGCATCGGTCTTCCGGCATAGAGGCTTAGATCTTTCCAACAATAAAGATCTTCAAGACCTCCTTAAGTCTTTTGAGACCACCAAGGAGCGTCGTTTGGCTACCCCTGGATGGAATTTAGACGTGGTGCTAAAATTCCTCATGTCAGACAGGTTTGAGCCGTTACAATCAGCCTCCCTGAAAGATCTCACTCTAAAGACTCTTTTCCTGGTATGCTTAGCCTCGGGTAAAAGAGTCAGTGAGATTCATGCCTTCAGCAAGAACATCGGATTTTCGTCAGAAAAAGCCACCTGTTCGCTGCAACTTGGTTTTCTAGCCAAAAATGAGCTGCCTTCTCGGCCTTGGCCTAAATCTTTCGATATTCCCAGCTTATCGGAGATCGTAGGCAATGAACTAGAAAGAGTCTTATGCCCTGTTAGAGCTCTTAAGTTCTATTTAAAGCGTACCAAACCTTTACGAGGCCAATCTGAAGCTTTATGGTGTTCAGTTAAGAAACCATCTTTGCCTATGTCAAAGAATGCTTTATCATACTTTATCAGATTGTTAATACGAGAAGCTCATTCACATCTGAGTGAGGAAGACCGAGCTTTGCTTAAGGTGAAGACACACGAAGTTAGAGGTGTAGCAACTTCCGTGGCCTTTAAGCAAAATAGATCTCTGCGAAGTATAATGGACGCAACCTATTGGAGAAGCAAGTTAGTGTTCGCGTCTTTTTATTTGAAAGATGTCCAGTCTCTTTACGAGAACTGCTACACACTGGGACCATTCGTAGCAGCGAGTGCAGTAGTGGGTGAGGGCTCAACCACTACAATTCCCTAATTCCATATCCTTTTAATCTGTCTCTTGAAATGTTTTTAATGTTGTTTTTTATGGGTTGTCCGGAAGGCTAAGAAGCCTTTCGCATCCTGGTTGATTTGGCGGGTGGTCAAAGTCATTTCTTGAGAGCGCCCAGATTAGGGGTTTGATGAGGTCCTGTTGTATGGGTTGCAGCCCTTGATACTTCAGCTCCTAGGGGTCTATCAGCATCCTAAGAGGATCGCGAGGCTCCGTAAGGAAGACGTACTTATAAGGCAGAGTAATCGTTTAAGTCGACTTCCTTACCAGGTACCTATTTATTTTGTTTTTGTTATTTTGATAACTTCTAAAATGAAATAAAAACTCTTAGCTCATAAAATGTAAACATATTTTACTGGTCTCTACCCACCACCCTGGGTGTGAATCAGCTATATAATCACCGGCTAAGTTAAATATTTAAAAATGATATTTTAATTATAAAATAAATTTTTGAATATACTTACCCGGTGAATATATAAATTAAATGACCCTCCCTTCCTCCCCAATAGAGACGCAGTGGGACGAGGAGAAAATTGAGTCTTTGTTTACATGGAGTTTGGTATCTGGCCGACAGTTGGCGCTGATGGGCACACCCGCAACCTGTATAGCGATCGCTGGCGAGTTTTTTTGTACAGTTTTTTGTCTGTCGAGCAACAGAGTTGCAGCTATATATTCACCGGGTAAGTATATTCAAAAATTTATTTTATAATTAAAATATCATTTTAATTTTGGAAACGGCTTGGCCTTCCTCGGTGATGGCAGCCATTTTGGTTTTGTTCGCTTCGGTAGTTTTTCAAGTTAATATTGCCCATCTGGTACTCTGTCATCTAGTACTCTAGGTTATATCACTTACGATTTATGACCATTTTTATTATCATTATTTTATTATTGTTTTTACTATGGTATTTTTTTGCTAGCAAGTCCAATTTGGACGAACGAAGAATAACATTCTGGCCTTTGTTATAGTTTATGTACACGCCTCAGGAAGGTGCTCGTTTTAGACTATATCTTTATATTTATTTGTTACGTTGTCGTTATTCTTCGTTCTTGGTTATTACAATTTTATCATTATTCTTAAAATATTATTGTGTGATTTTGGTTCTTTATAATGTAACCATGAGAGCGTGAGCATAGAGTGCTTGTTTTCTGTTACTACTGTTATGAGTTACCCTTTCTCTCGTTTTCTTTCTTAAGCTCGAGTAAGGAGAGGTGGATTTCCCATTTTCCGTTTTATACGATCACGAGTTATTCCTGCCTCCTCTTCTTCTCCGGGTTTATGGTATTACGTTTGATGATATTCATGTTTATTGATGTGGTTACTGTTAATATAGCTAGCACTATTAATAGGTTCCGTTAGTGTATGAGTTATCGCCCCAGAAATAAACCCTAAAAATAAGGGAAAAAAATGAAGAAGAAAAATATGAAACAGAAATGGGAAAAAAATGGCTTCATTTTATTGTTTTTTAATGTATTTCTAAGTTATATACAAAATTTTTTTGTATGCTATATTATTAGAATTAAGGGAGACTTAAATTTTTTTTAGGTCAGTGAGTATAGTTTTGAGATACTGGCATTCAAAGTTTTTCTTTGTATGTTTACAAAGATAATATTAATAAGTCATGATTATTATGAATTTTATGTTTATTTTTTGAATATTGATAAACAAAAACAAAGTTATTTATCATAATTTAATCATAAATGATGATCCTTGTGCTCAACATTTTGCCTCTTTTGGCTCCTGTGAGGCAAGGCAGTCCCTCCTCTATCCACAACATGCAATTTGAAAAGTTTCAAGATATGCTATTAGAACATAATATGCAACAAATAAACCACATTCCAACAAGAAAGGACAATGTCCTAGATTTAGTATTTGTGAATGAGGTGAATTATGTTAAAGAAATAATTGTGTATAACTTGGGAATTTCAGACCACAATGTCATAGAGTTAATAGTCCATTCCAAAGCAAGTGATCGCAAAGATAATCAAAACACAAAACGATGGAAAGGATATGGAAAATATAATTTTTATAGTAAGAGTATAAAATGGTCAGAAATGAATGAAGAATTGAACAAAGATTGGAAAAATGTATTCGTAAGTGATAATATACAGGTAAATATGGATATACTGTACAAAATACTGGAGAAAATTGTTGAAAAATATGTACCAAAGAAAAACAATTAACATAAGACATGCATACCAAGAGACAGAAGGATCTTATTTCAGAAAATTAGAAAGTGGAAGAAAAATCTTGCAAAAGAAAAAAAGTATGGAAAATGATGGAAATAAAAAGTAAGATAGAAAATGCAGAACAAAAGATTATACAATCAAAAGAAAATGAAAAAGGGACTTAGAAGAAAGGACACTTCAAAATATATAAAAAAAAACCCAAAGTACTTTACTCCTATGCAAAAAAGATGAATAAAGGGAGATTAGAAATAGGCCCTCTAAGAATTCATGGACGGTTAAAGAATAAAAAAAAGGAAATATGCAACATATTAGCAGAAAAAATGTAAGAGTGAGATCACGCCAAGAATTGCGAATGAGAATAATGAAACAGAAATGAGAGAAGAAAATGTTGAATATCTAATGAATATAGATTTGTTCCAACACGAATACTTACCTCGAACTACTTTCTTAGGAGTTACCTGTAATCTCGTCTTTACCGACCAGAGTTTTGTGTAGTATACCCTAAACCCGTTTTCTATGGAGGGCTAACCCGGGAGTAAGAGAACGTGCCCCGAGGGTAGCCTTTGCGCTAGGTCGAGGTCCGCTTGGGTCGTGAGCGCCAGTAAGTTCTCTGGTCGCGACGTGATACCACGTCGCTCTCGTCTCTCTCGACCCTTTGTGTCCGCCTCGTGTTCCCGCGTGTTTACCGCGTGGTAACTTTGTGCTTATCCCTTGTGTTCCTGTGCGTTCACTACCCTTCCTTATGCTTCCCAAGTGTATTCCTTTGATTGCCTGCGTTCCTGTGTCTTGTGGTTGTGCGCTATGGAGCAGATCCGCCGTTGTCCTGGGCCTAGAGCCGGAAAATCGTGTGGAGCGTTCCTCCAAACCTGAAGTGGATCCTCACTCCCTTTGCTCTTCCTGTAGGGGCAAAGTTTGCTCTCCTTCGGATACGTGCTTTGAGTGTGTTGGTTGGAGTGAGATTCAGTGGGTGCAATACGGCACGAAAAAAAAGAAATCGTCGAAACGTTCACCCAGAAAATCTAGCGTCTCTTCGCCGCTACCGTCGCCCAGTGGACGGTCCGACGGGGCTTCTGTCTCTCCTCCTCCTACCCAGAGTAGGGGACGAGGTAAGTCCGTTGCGGGGAAAGAGCCGGGCGTTCTTCCCCAGGAGTCTGGTGTGTGTGAAGTGGGAGTTGCGGGGCCTTCTCGGGCTAGTGAGGAGCCTGGTAGTGCTGTTTCCGGGAGTTCTGGAGACTCGGCCCTTGTGCTTGGGGGGCACGTTTCCTCCGATGACCCCTTATGGTGTAGCAATGTTGTTCCTGTGTCTTCGCCCCCTTCGTGGGCCTGTGTTTCAGGTTCTTCGGCAGGCGGCGACACCCAGGGTAAGTTAGGCTCCGCAGTAAGTGATACCTTCGGATGGAAGCTCCCTAAAACGCCAGGTAGGTCCCCTATGCGGATGGAAGAGGGTCTGGATACCTGGTTCCCTAGTGTTGGGCGCCAACCCTCGTTCCCAACTCCTCTGACGGCGGTTCCAGAAACCTTCCTGCAACCCTCTACCTCGGGTATGCAACGAGTCGCGAAGCCCTCCGCGGCCCCCGCTTCTGCCCGCCGTGCGGTTGGTACGGTGTCGTCGGGCTCTTCGGATGGTGGGGAGTCATTCTCTTCGGGAGAAGAAGACAGGAGGAAACATCGGCGCCGGAGGGAGCGGTCCAGGAGCAGGTGTTCCCGCTCAAGATCCCGTTCCAGGTACAGTAGGAGGCGGTCCCGCTCTCCACGGAGGAAACACAGGAGGAGTAGGTCACCCGATGGTGATTGGGTATTCGTTCCCTGTAAGTCAGAGCTACAGTGTTCCCCAGACCGGCGGTCCAGGGATTTCTTGCCAAGGAGACCATCCTCCAGACGTAGTTATGACCCTCGCAGGGAGAAACGCGAGAAGGCCTCTGCAGGCAGGCGTAAGACCGCGAAGCCTCCGGTTCACCCCGCCCAGCGGGGGGAACCGTGCTTCCTTACGGGCAGCCTGGCCGAATCAGCCCAGCTGGTGCGGCCCTCGGACTTTAAGGAACGGTTCCCGCTGTCGGGACAGCCCACGGGATCCGCGTCCTTGTCCCCCAGAGAGCAAGATCGGACGGTAGTCCTCGCCGGCTCGGCGATGCCAGTCCTAACCCCCGTCCCTGGTACGGAGGTCTCCGCCGGGGAAGACCAGTACCTCCGCAGGGGAGTGCCTGTTGTGCCAGAACCAAGGCGCCCGGTGGGAGTGCCTGGTGACCCGGCTCCCCGGGCCCAAGTCGAGGCTTCGGCCGACGACAGAGGACTCGGCCTATAGAAAAGTAATAAGTCTGATCAGGAGACATCACAGGATTGAAGAACCGTTTGCTACCGATGAGGACTACTGGAGGTCCAGCCTTACCCGGTTGATGCAAGCTTCTGTCCAACAAAAAGCCTCCCTGGCACTTCCTGTGGCCCGAGATCTCATCCTGGGCCGAGAGCACGTTGATAGAGTGGTAGCAGGCAATGCCGAAGCTCCCAAGACGCAGAGCTCTTCGAAGCTGCTCCAGGGGCTCAAAACACAGAGCAGGGTCTATGTGCCAGAGGGACAACGACCGGGAGCCTGCAAAGTGGAACCTGCTCTCGACATTCTGGGACAGGGCGCCTCGGAGGACAGAGCCTCTTCAGCCCCGGTTTGTTTTTCACAATCGGAGGCTGCGATGATGGAGGAGATGTCTAAGGACCTAGTGCACGTCTCCTCTTGGTTAGACTGGTTAGGCTTCCACACTAGTAGGTGTGCAAGCAACTTATGACCTGACAGACCCAGAACAGCAAAGCCTCCTGAGGGAGCTTATCATCTACGGGGGCAAGACCCTTAAGTTCCTCACCTACCAGTCCCTCGCCCTGTCAGCGAATTGGGTGCTTCGCAAGAGGGACACCATCCTGGCGAAGCTTTCCCGGAAGGTCCCAGACAGAGAGGCGAGGGCCATGAGGAGCCTTCCTGTGTGGGGTGACTCCTTGTTCCCCTTGAAGGAGTTAGAGGAGATCATGGAGAAGGTGGCTAAGAGGAAGGAAGTAAACGCGCCCAGGCCTACGCCGGTAAGGAGGCCCCCCTACAAGAGGTCAGCCTCAGACAGTGCAGCGGCGCCTCAGGCCCTTCCTAGCCTGACGAGGAGAGAAGCCCCTTCTTCCTCTTGGGCCTCAGCACCTCAGCCCCCCCGTAGAGGAGCCCCAGCAGCGTCGGCCTCCTTTAGGACAGGTTATTCTGCCTCCAGGAGAGGCTGTTCAGCCCGCTCCTCCAGGAGGAGTTAGAGTGGGAGGCCCCCTACTCCAGGAGGAGTTAGAGTGGGAGGCCCCCTACTCCTGCCCAAGCCTAAGGTTGGGGGATGCCTCAGACTACATTGGCAAGCATGAAAAGCTCACGGAGCAGAGCCCTGGACAGTGTCCGTACTGAAGGAGGGCTACAGGTTACCGTTCTTAGCAGAACCTCCCCCTCTAATTCCGGCCAGCCTGTCGGAGTGGTTGGTACCCAAGGACCCGTTGAAGAGGGCTGCCCTTCAAGAGGAGGTGTCCACCATGTTGGAGAAGGGCGCCATGGAGGAGATCCTACACCCAGGGCCAGGTTTCTACAGCCGCCTGTTCCTGGTCGAAAAGGCGACGGGGGGGGTGGAGACTGGTGATAGATCTGTCGGCTCTCAACAAGTTTATAAGAAAGACAGAGTTCAAAATAGACACTCCGAAGTCGGTCCTGCTGTCCTTGAGGGAGAAAGACTATATGATGACCATAGACCTCAAGGACGCTTACAGTACTTCCAAATTCCGGTCCACCCCTCGAGTCGAAAGTTTCTCCGGGTGAAATGGGGTACCCAGATCCTGCAATTCTAGACCCTTTGCTTCGGATTGTCAACAGCTCCCCAGGTATTCACGAGAGTCTTCACGACAGTCTCAGTGTGGGCTCACGAGCGAGGCATTCGCCTCATCCGGTACCTGGACGACTGGTTGCTTCTTTCCTCCTCGAAGGACGTTTTGAAGGAGCAAGGGATGAAACTTCTCCAGTTTTGCAAGGGTCTGGGTATCATGATCAACCCGGAAAAATCGAACCTATCTCCCTCCACCAGAATGACCTATTTGGGGATGACACTGGATTCCCTTCTAGTGAAAGCGTTTCCGTCGGAGGACAGAATAAGCAATCTAATGAAGATCCTTCGTCCGTTCCTGTCGGGGCAACCCAGGAGGGCGAAGGACTGGCAAAGACTAATAGGGCATCTGGTGTCGTTGGAAAAACTGGTTCCCCAGGGGAGACTCAGACTCAGAGCCGTCCAATGGAACCTGAAGAACTTCTGGTGCCAACTGGACTCGCACCTGAAATTAATCCCAGTCCTACCAAACACAATACCCTCCCTGGAATGGTGGCATTGCCGGTTGAACTCGCTCAAGGGGATGCCCTTCGCGAACGACCCTCCCGAGTTACTTCTATTCACAGACGCCTCCAACCAGGGATGGGGAGCCCATCTCCTCAACGGGACGGCGAGAGGAACTTGGATGGACGGGGAGAAGGACCTACACATCAATGTCCTAGAGTTGGAGGCAGTCCAGAAAGCTTGCCTGCACTTCGTCGATCTACTAAGGGGAAACACTGTGGCGTTGATGTGCGACGACGCCACAGTGGTAGCGTACATAAAGAAGCAAAGAGGCTTGAAATCAAGGGAATTGTGCGATCTCGCCCTAGAGATCCTAGATTGGGCAGAAACGAACCAAGTTGTGTTATTGGCAAGGTTCATCCCCGGGAAAAAGAACGTTCTAGCCGACGGTCTCAGCAGGATGGGTCAAATAGTAGGGACAGAATGGTCCCTCCTTCCAGAAGTAGCCAAGCTCATCATTCAACGTTGGGGTTCCCCAGTGATGGACCTCTTTGCAACCAAACTGAACGCGCAACTTCCCGTGTATTGTTCTCCTGTCCCAGACCCAAGGGCAGCCTTGGAGGATGCCTTTCAGCATAAGTGGGACAACCTAGACGTGTACGCTTTTCCCCCCTTCACGTTGATCAGGCAAGTACTCAACAGGGTAAGGACTGCCCGAAACTTAAAGATGACTTTGGTAGCGCCCTGGTGGCCGGAGAGAGAGTGGTTCGAAGACCTAAAAGACCTGGCGAGTCATCCTCCGTGGCCACTCCCCGACAGGTCAGATCTTCTACGACAGCCGCACTTTCTCAGGTTTCACGACAACCCACAGTCTCTACGCCTTCACGCCTGGAGACTATCGAGCGGCTCCTGAAGAAGGAAGGATATTCAGCAGCTACGGGTAAGAGGATGTCGCTATACTTGAGAAGGTCGTCGGCAGCGGTCTACCAAGCGAAGTGGGCCTCTTTCACGAAGTGGTGCGCTTCGAGGCGCATAAAGCCCCTCAAAGCCTCGGTCCCAGACATAGCAGACTTTCTGGTATATCTCAGGGACGAGATGGGAATGTCAATCCCAGCTATAAAAGGAGTGCGAGCTGCCTTGGGTCAAATCTTCCTTCTGAAGGGCATCGACCTGGGTTCCTCTAGACACATCTCTATGCTTGTCAGGAGTTTTGAGCAGTCCTGCCCCCCACAAGCAGTTAGGGTGCCTCAGTGGGACTTAACTAGGGTCCTGAAGATGTTAAGTGGCCCCCCCTTCGAGCCAATGAAGGATATTGTAGACAGGGATCTCACTCTCAAGACAGTCTTTTTGCTAGCCTAGGCTTCTGTGAAAAGAGTAGGGGAGATCCATGGGCTGTCTTATGACGTCTCTCATTCGAAGGGGTGGAAAGAGATCTCTTTCAAGTTTGTTCCTTCGTTTGTGGCGAAAACCCAGAACCCAGCTGTCTGGGACCCAAAATTCGAAGGTTTCTCTCTGCCAGCTATTCCTAGGACGGGGAATCCTGAGGATTTGAGGTTATGCCCTGTCCGTGCCATTAGAAAATACCTTGAAAGGACTGCACATCTCCGGCCAGGCATCAAGAGCCTTTTCGTCTCCACAGGCGTTACTAAGAAACAGGTATCGAAGAATACCATTTCCTTCTGGTTGAGACAAGTTATTGCCAGGACCTACAAGGAAGAAGGACTGGCCTTACCAGGCGCTCCCAAACCCCATGACATCAGGGGTCTGAGCACGTCCTTAGCCTTTGAGAAAAACATGGCAGTGGGTCAGATCCTTCGTGCAGGTACCTGGTCGAACCAGTCAACCTTTACTGCCCATTACCTCAAGGACTACTCAAGGAGGTCCTTAGACGGGTTCTCCATTGGAACAGTCATCTCCGCGCTCCAAGTGATTTAACGGTAAAGCCCCAGGCTCAATCGTGGATAGCAAACCGGGAGACACAGGTTTGTTCCCTTTCACCCTAATCCCCGTTTTTCCTATCCCTATTGGAGATAACCCTCTTGTAACCATTGGATAACACATCTCTGCAACTGCATTACTGGACTCAACATCAGAAGAAGTTTTTCAAAGGGTGAGTACTTAGACACTAACGTGAGCTCTTTTGTAGTTACCCTATCGTCCGTTTTCCTAGTATGTTTTGTTTTTTATACCTAGGTCTCTTGGCTTCCGCTTGCTGGGTCTGAGGGTCAGGAAGGCACTCCCACCTCCTAAAGTGTAAGTCTCCTAAGAAAGTAGTTCGAGGTAAGTATTCGTGTTGGAACAAATCAAAAATTTTAAGTAATTTTTATTTTTCATAACATACTTACCGAGAACTACTTTCGGGTAATGGCCCTCCCTACCAGTTCCCCGAGTGCCTCTCTGCCCTTGCAAGAATTTTTGCAACATCCGAGGAACTTACTGGCGCTCACGACCCAAGCGGACCTCGACCTAGCGCAAAGGCTACCCTCGGGGCACGTTCTCTTACTCCCTGGTTAGCCCTCCATAGAAAACGGGTTCAGGGTATACTACACAAAATTCTGGTCGGTAGAGAGGAGATTACAGGTAACTCCTAAGAAAGTAGTTCTCGGTAAGTAAGTTAGGAAAAATAAAAATTACTTAAAATTTTTGATATTAATGAATGCAGGCTATAAACGAAATTAAAAATGGATCGGCGGCCGGACCAGATGGAATTCCATAGATATTGTTAAAAAAAACTGTACACACTATCGCGAAGCCGCTTGCAATACTGCTAAAACAAAGTGTAGATATGAGCGAGATATATGTCAAACATAAATTAGCTTATATAATCCCTATTTTCAAAAGTGGATCAAGACTAGAGGCAAGCAATTATAGACCTGTTAGTCTAACATCACATATCATGAAAGTGTATGAAAGGGGATATAAAAAAGAAAATAGTGAACCATTTGGTTAAAGATAAATTATTTAATACAGGTCAACACGGTTTTGTGCTCGGAAAAAGTACACAAACCCAACTGATAGCACACTATGAAAACATATACAAAAATATGATAAATGAAAAAGGCACAGATGTGATCTATCTAGATTTTGCAATAGCCTTAGACAAGGTAGACCATAATATATTAGAGAAAGAAATGAGAAAGCATAATGTCGGAAAGATAGGAAAATGGGTAAAAGAATTTCTGCAAAACAGAAAACAGATAGTGGTTGCAAATGATGAGAAATCAGATGAAGATCAGGTAATATCTGGCGTGCCACAGGGTACAGTATTAGCTGCACTGCTGTTTGTTATTATGATCTAAGACATAGATTGTAATGTTAAAAACTCTGTAGTGAGAAGTTTCGCCGATGACACAAGAATAAGTAGAGAAATTACTTGTGATGAAGATAGTAACTCACTACAAAGAGAACGAAACAAAATATATTTTTGGGCTCAAGCCATGTTGTCCTGATGGGAGGTTCCTTAAGGTAGCTTTCTAAGGGATATTTGGCTACAGTGATACGCCCAGAGAATTAACCGTTAGGTCTCCAGAATTCTAACTCCTGGCACGAATATCCTTAAATTTCTCTCAAGGATGTCGCATAATCAGGGGACGTATGCTTGATATGACACACAGCGATCTTCACCCTGAATAGCGTTTTCGCTTTGAGGGGAAAAGTGGCAAATTTAGAAGGGGAGCCGTTATCAAGGTACCCTTTCCTCTCGTACTACTGAAGGGTATCTAGATGGCGCTGTAGTCAACCCAGTGCGCTATTCTTTTAGTTGTAAGCGGTCTCGCACGGTGATTTTCCCTGTTGCTCTCTCGTTACACTTTGGTTTTTTCTGGATTTATAATGCAATCTCCAGCCTCTTCTGCCTCTGGAAAGTTGAGTATTTGATCTTTACAGTGTATAAATTTTAGCTCCTGCCTCAGTCAAATTAGATTAAATTTAAGAGTTGGAGCTTCGCCTTCACTGGAGGCGCCATGGGCGCTGTCATTCGTAACGCATGTGTTACTTAGTTAGCCTGAACGACTTTGCCGGTTTTAATAGCATGAATATTTACGAAGCTATTCAGTCATATTCTAGGAAGTTATATTATGCCGATCGTATTCTTTAAAGTTTCGGCGATTTAGGTAACCTAACCTTACATGCGCTAGGCTTCCTAGCCTAAGCGCTTTAGTTTACCGTCATGCATGATATTAAACGACAATCCTAGTTTTAATAGCTATTGAATATGAAGCTATTTAGACAATTCATACTTGTAAGATATTGATTGCATATATATCTCCTCTTCCTCATCGATCTTATACGAGAGAGTTTCGGCGATTAAGGTAACTGAATCTCGCCTGGCACTAGGCTACTAGCCTAGGTGCTTTATACTTTCATACATGTTCCCGGTTTACCCTCGTGTATCGTTTTATCAATTCAGGGGGAGATAGATATCTCCTAGAATTATTATATAAATTGATACTCATCTCCAGTGGAGATTTAAGGGTATTCCCTTCTCCCTCTGAGTGTAGCCTTAGGCTACAACCCTATCTTGGTCTTGCCATTGAGTAGACACTCCGGCTTGACTAAGCTAGTGTTTTCTGTCCTTTTCCCTGGCCAGCAGATAGCCGACTTTGGGTTTTGGTCAGAACGTCAGAGTATTCAGTCTTTTGCCGGCTGCCGGCCGGCAGGGTGAGTAGTCACTCCCCTGCCGGTCTCAGCTGCCGGCAAAGGAGGCTAGACCTCCCTAGGCCGCACTTGAAGTGGTTGTATGATGCAGCTTCCTTCTCCCCTGCGGTCTAGAAGACTAGTCCTGTGCTCGCAGACCCTAGGCTGAAGAATAGACATTCTTCTGCCGCCTAGGATGGCACCGGCACAGAAATTATGTTTCTCCCAGGTTGAGAGGGGCTGGCAAGCCTGCCACCCCCCGTTTTAACCCTATTGGCAGACCCTAGGTTGAAGAATAGATATTCTTCTGCCCCCTAGGATGGCGCCAATATTGAAACAGAATTTCTTCGTTGTGTGGGAGAGCCTGCAACACTGCCGCCTCCTTCCACACTTCATTCAGGGCCCTTTCCCCTACCCCTTCTGTCCTTTAGCGATGGCCTAGCCATCGCAACCCTTTTGCCATCGTCCTACAATTTTGTCGCTTGCCGGTGGGTTGTGGGGCCGGCCGGGGCTCCTACATAGCAGCTGTTTAGTCGCTCAGCCTTCCCTTATGGACGCAAGGCTCCGGGAAAAGCTGTGCCGCCTGGGCCGGCTGCCGGTGGGAGACCCCTATTCTGTAGAGTGTTCTTCAGTCCTCTCTTGGACTGCCATCCACATACCAGAGGCCGGCAGTGACCGGCAATGGTTTGTGCTTGGATGGAAGCCTGAATGATACATTCTCCCCTTCCATTTGAACTCTCCTTCTGGAGGAAGGTAGTAAGATTAGTACTTACACCCTTATTTACTGTTAACATACATTTAATAAGGTACCCTTCACTCCATGCTTTCTCTCTATCTGTCAGTTAGTGCCGCTAAGTACTAACCCAGCCGGCAGATGCCGGCCGGGTCAGTGCCTCCGGCGACTACCCCAGGGCTGGTGCTGCTGGGTGCTAGCCTGCAGGCCAGGTTGGTTTCGCCGGGCACTACCCCAGCCGGCAGATGCTGACCTGGTCGGTGCCGCTGGGTACTACCCCCTGGATCGTGCTGCCAGGTGCTAGCCTAGCCGGCATGTTCTACAAGTATATGTTTATACAGTAGCCGGTATATTTGCAGTATAGATCATACTGCAGACAGAAAACTATAGTATGTATTATACAGTAGTAATTTTCCAACATACTCTGTGTTTCCTTGCACAGTCTTTTGTTGAGACCAATTATATATTGAAAGAAAGATTTCTTTCAATAAACTGATAGATGATCAGTTACCATTGACCCACATTATTAAAACCTTGGGAAAGGTCAGGGTTAAGTTACACTTATCTACCCCTAGAGGTTAGAACCCTTCCCTGGGTTTCCTGAATAGGAAAACTCTAAGTTTTAATTTTGGGGGAGGTCACAGCAATTGAGTGGACAGGAAATACAAGTACAGTATGTGTATTTCCTAGTTCCTTTCTAGCTTGTCTATCCTAAGCTATTATGCAATAATATTAACAATAATATTTAAATAGTTTACTGAGTGAGATAAACTACCGCATACTCATTTAATTTTCCTCTCTTTACAGGAGGACCATCCCAAGTGTCAAGTCGTCTTTTGCAACGTAAGGAACAAGGACTTCTGTGGCCACGTGGAATGCAAAGCTCATGCCCTCTGCACAACTGTTAAGGAATCTCTACAGTACTGGGACCCCCAGGACTGCAAGATCGGCAAGGCCTTGGTGACCGAGGCGTTTGATGACCCCAAGACAGCGGAGTCAAGCGATGCGGCTCGAGAGAAGTTGCGCAAATAGGTTCGTGGGTTCCAGAAAAACACCACGGGACCCTACCTTCCCAGCGAAAGGATGCGCGCTTTGCTGTTCCCAAAAACGGGTGTGGAAGTTATCATACCCCAGTCACGACCTGAGATCCCTTGCGTCCAGATTTTCATAGACACGGACGTCTCTGACGCTATGCAGGACATCCACCTAGATGAGAGGATGTTAGAGGTGTCTGAGGACACTGAGAAGGACCTCCTAGCGCCAGGTTTCCCAACCCTGGGGTCGCCAAGTGCTTTTCCTGGGGTCGCCAAAATCTCAAAATATCAAAATAAAAATAAAAATTCAAAATATGGCAGAACTCGCAGTAAAGAAAAAATATATAAATGTTTTTGGGGATTTTTATTTATCGACTTTTACATATCTATCTATTCATATATTAATATAAAATAACTAAATTTTAATGGTGGTATCCCTGAGTGCAGTACGCATTTGATACATGAACAGCATCACCGATCACGTCCAACCAGGCAGCCACTTATATAGTTGATGCATTTATACCTGTATAGTGATTTCGAATGTGCTGCATAAGTTGCACTCAGTCTTTGTTTCTTTAAAATTCTTAATCATTCAGGAAAAAGTGGTATGACAACAATAGAAACTGAGTACTTCCCTTGCTGACAAAGTATTGCACCACAGTATGTCAGTGGATGATAGCCTATCACAGTATTCATAATTGAGGCTTCTAAAACCACATGGTAACCCCCACCATATTTAAAGAGAGAGATGGGCAAGGGAAGAGGAAGAGGAGAGGGGCACTTTTCATTCCCTCTCCTCCTACATTTTTTCCCTTTCTCTTCGCCACCCTTTCCTTGCTCCTCTCCCTCCTTCCCCATATTTCCAGGCCCCTTCTCCCCCTGCTTCTTTTTTACCCCTGCCCTCCTCTCCTCCTCCTTCTTGCCCCCCCAACCCCTCCCCTCCTCTTCGATATTTCCTTGCCACTTCCCTTCCTCTCCTCATCTTTACTCCTCCCCTTCCTTTTTATTTAACTCATGTGAATTTGTATAATTTCGATTATTATTTCATTTAACAAAATAATTGTGTTATTAGATGTGTTAGTTTATTTGTATGTTCTTGTGAAGTTATGCCAACTTCACAAGAACATACAAATAAAATGAGGCGCTGGTCACTCTGTCGAAAAGGTCGTTGATTTGGAGGATTTTATGTCATTGGTTTTTGAGGTTGTTGTTTTGGCAGTTGTTTAAGAATTTGGAGGATTTTATGTCATTGGTTTTTTAGGTTGTTGTTTTGGCAGTTGTTTAGAGATTTGGAGGATTTTATGTCATTGGTTTTGGAGGTTGTTGTTTTGGCAGTTATTTAGAGATTTGGAGGATTCTGTCATTGGTTTTTGAGGTTGTTGTTTTGGCAGTTGTTTAAGAATTTGGAGGATTTTATGTCATTGGTTTTTTAGGTTGTTGTTTTGGCAGTTGTTTAGAGATTTGGAGGATTTTATGTCATCAGTTTTGGAGGTTGTTGTTTTGGCAGTTGTTTAGAGATTTGGAGGATTTTATGTCATTGGTTTTGGAAGTTGTTGTTTTGGCAGTTGTTTAGAGATTTGGAGGATTTTATGTCGCTGGTTTTTGAGGTTGTTGTTTTGGCAGTTGTTTAGAGATTTGGAGGATTTTGTCATTGGTTTTGGAGGTTGTTATTTTGGCAGTTGTTTAGAGATTTGGAGGATTTTGTCATTGGTTTTGGAGGTTGTTGTTTTGGCAGTTGTTTAGAGATTTGGAGGATTTTATGTCGCTGTTTTTTTAGGTTGTTGTTTTTTTTGGCAGTCGTTTAGAGATTTGGAGGATTTTATGTCATTGGTTTTTGAGGTTGTTATTTTGGCAGTTGTTTAGAGATTTGAAGGATTTTATGTCATTGGTTTTGGAGGTTGTTGTTTTGCCAGTTGTTTAGAGATTTGGAGGATTTTATGTCATTGGTTTTGAAAGTTGTTGTTTTGGCAGTTGTTTAGAGATTTGGAGGATTTTGTCATTGGTTTTGGAGGTTGTTGTTTTGGCAGATGTTTAGAGATTTGGAGGATTTTATGTCGCTGGTTTTTTAGGTTGTTGTTTTGGCAGTCGTTTAGAGATTAGGAGGATTTTATGTCATTGGTTTTTGAGGTTGTTATTTTGGCAGTTGTTTAGAGAATTGGAGGATTTTATGTCGCTGGTTTTTGAGGTTGTTGTTTTGGCAGTTGTTTAGAGATTTGGAGGATTTTGTCATTGGTTTTTGAGGTTGTTGTTTTGGCAGTTGTTTAGAGAATTGGAGGATTTTATGTCGCTGGTTTTTGAGGTTGTTGTTTTGGCAGTTGTTTAGAGATTTGGAGGATTTTGTCATTGGTTTTGGAGGTTGTTGTTTTGGCAGTTGTTTAGAGAATTGGAGGATTTTATGTTGCTGGTTTTTTAGGTTGTTGTTTTGGCAGTTGTTTAGAGATTTGGAGGATTTTGTCATTGGTTTTTGAGGTTGTAGTTTTGGCAGTTGTTTAGAGATTTGGAGGATTTTATGTCATTGGTTTTGGAGGTTGTTTAGAGAATTGGAGGATTTTATGTCACTGGTTTTTTAGGTTGTTGTTTTGGCAGTTGTTTAGAGATTTGGAGGATTTTGTCATTGGTTTTTGAGGTTGTAGTTTTGGTAGTTGTTTAGAGATTTTGAGGATTTTATGTCATTGGTTTTGGAGGTGGTTGTTTTGGCAATTGTTTAGAGATTTGGAGGATTTTATGTCATTGGTTTTGGAGGTTGTTTAGAGATTTGGAGGGTTTTATGTCATTGGTTTTGGAGGTTGTTTAGAGAATTGGAGGATTTTATGTCACTGGTTTTTTAGGTTGTTGTTTTGGCAGTTGTTTAGAGATTTGGAGGATTTTGTCATTGGTTTTTGAGGTTGTAGTTTTGGTAGTTGTTTAGAGATTTTGAGGATTTTATGTCATTGGTTTTGGAGGTTGTTGTTTTGGCAGTTGTTTAGAGATTTGGAGGATTTTATGTCATTGATTTTGGAGGTTGTTGTTTTGGCAGTTGTTTAGAGATTTGGAAGATTTTGTCATTGGTTTTTGAGGTTGTTGTTTTGGCAGTTGTTTAGAGATTTGGAGGATTTTGTCATTGGTTTTGGAGGTTGTTGTTTTGGCAGTTGTTTAGAGATTTGGAGGATTTTATGTCGCTGGTTTTTTAGGTTGTTGTTTTGGCAGTCGTTTAGAGATTAGGAGGATTTTATGTCATTGGTTTTTGAGGTTGTTATTTTGGCAGTTGTTTAGAGAATTGGAGGATTTTATGTCATTGGTTTTTGAGGTTATTATTTTGGCAGTTGTTTAGAGAATTGGAGGATTTTATGTCGCTGGTTTTTGAGGTTGTTGTTTTGGCAGTTGTTTAGAGAATTAGAGGATTTTATGTTGCTGGTTTTTTAGGTTGTTGTTTTGGCAGTTGTTTAGAGAATTGGAGGATTTTGTCATTGGTTTTTGAGGTTGTAGTTTTGGCAGTTGTTTAGAGATTTGGAGGATTTTATGTCATTGGTTTTGGAGGTTGTTTAGAGATTTGGAGGATTTTATGTCATTGGTTTTGGAGGTTGTTTAGAGAATTGGAGGATTTTATGTCGCTGGTTTTTTAGGTTGTTGTTTTGGCAGTTGTTTAGAGATTTGGAGGATTTTGTCATTGGTTTTTGAGATTGTAGTTTTGGTAGTTGTTTAGAGATTTTGAGGATTTTATGTCATTGGTTTTGGAGGTGGTTGTTTTGGCAGTTGTTTAGAGATTTGGAAGATTTTGTCATTGGTTTTTGAGGTTGTTGGTTTGGCAGTTGTTTAGAGATTTGGAGGATTTTATGTCATTGGTTTTGGAGGTTGTTGTTTTGGCAGTTGTTTAGAGATTTGGAGGATTTTATGTCATTGGTTTTGGAGATTGTTGTTTTTGGCAGTTGTTTAGAGATTTGGAGGATTTTGTCATTGGTTTTGGAGGTTGTTGTTTTGGCAGTTGTTTAAGAGATTTTGAGGATTTAATATCGCTTGTTTTTCAGGTTTTTGTTTCGGCAGTTGTTTAGAAATTTGGAGGATTTTAAGTCATTGGTTTTTGAAGTTGTTGTTTTGGCAGTTGTTTAGAGATTTGGAGGATTTTATGTCGTTGGTTTTTGAGGTTGTTGTTTTAGCAGTTGTTTAGAGAATTAGAGGATTTTAAGTCATTGGTTTTGGAGGTTGTTGTTGTGGCAGTTGTTTAGAGATTTGGTGGATTTTATGTCGCTGTTTTTAGGTTGTTGTTTTGTCGGTTGTTTAGAGATTTGGAGGATTTTGTCCTTGATTTTTGAGGTTGTTGTTTTGGCAGTTGTTTAGAGATTTGAAGGATTTTATGTCGCTTATTTTTTAGGTTACTTTATTGTTTTGGCAGTTGTTAACCCTTTTACCCCCAAAGGACGTACTGGTACGTTTCACAAAAGCCATCCCTTTACCCCCATGGACGTACCAGTACGTCCTTGCAAAAAAATGCTATAAAAACTTGTTTTTTATATTTTTTTATAATTTTTTGAGAAAATTCGGACATTTTCCAAGAGAATGAGACCAACCTGACCTCTCTATGACCAAAATTAAGGCTGTTGGAGCAATTTAAAAAAATATACTGCAAAATGTCCTGGGAAAAAAATAACCCCTTGGGGGTTAAGGGTTGGAAATTTCCAAATACCCCGGGGGTAAAATGGTTAAGAGATTTGGAGGATTTTATGTCATTGGTTATTGAGGTGGTTGTTTTGGCGGTTGTTTAGAGATTTGGAGTATTTTATATGTTTGGTTTTTGAGGCTGTTGTATTGGCGAGATTTGGAGTGCTGTATGTCATTGATTTTTTCGTTTCTGCTTCGTCTTATTTACTGCGATTTGCAAATATATTACACCTCTTTTCCTTGTTACTCCTTCCTTGACTCCTCCCCTCCTCTCTACACCTCCTCCTCCTTGTTCCTTGCCCCTTCACTTTCCTTGCCACCTACCCTTTTTCTAAGACTGAACCACGAATAGAGAAACTTAGCATCATGATCCAGGCCCAAGGCTCCCATTAAAATCAGTTTACCATTTAACAGAAAATATTTATATATACTTTTAGTTTGTTTTTGTGGAATGTGACAAAATATTATCCCAGAAGTAGGGTTTTTGATTACTATTAAGCCTTAAAATTTATAATGCTATCATGAAATTTAATGATGTTAGTTTTGTCTTCACTAATCTTATAGTACCTATCTTATAGAAGGATATTTACTTTCCCTTACTTTTACATCCAACAACTAGTAATATATAATAATACTTATACAACTAAACCAGTGGGGTCGCGGTCATGGCTTGAGGTGCATGATTGGGGTCGCCTGAAAAAAAGGTTAGGAACCACTGTCCTAGCGGGAGGTAATGAGGAGGAGTCCACCTTGGCTCATGAAGATGAAGAGGATGACGTCGAATCGGAGTCCCTTCCGTCTGTTCCGGCTCAAGAGCTGTTACCCTCTACATCGTCTGCCCCTCCATTAGATGATATGAGACAGGCAATGGCCAGTCTCTTGGTGATGATGGAGAGCCTTCGCAAGCAAGGCGAAGGGAGAGAGGCGAAAATGGAAAGGCAGATGGCCCAACTTTCCGCTTTTCATGGGTCTCGTAAGAGACTTAAGGTTCAGGATCTACCAACCTGCTCTGATGTGAACCCTGGAGGTATGCAGAATACATGCCAATGACCAGTGGCAAGATATTTATATCAGAGAAGTAGGCGACCATCCCTATTGAGGAAGTTGAATTCTGGCCAAGCTTCCAGTCTTACCCAGATTACTTTGTCCGTCTGAAGACGGAACCAACTTTGAGGGAGGAGACAGAACCTAAGGAGGTCATAGTTCTTAACCACGGTAGGGCTCAGGCTCTTCTATCCAGCAGCCTGAAGCAGAAGGGCTTCACTAACTCTAAAGTGTCAGCCCTTAGCAAGAAACATCCCACCTTTCTTGCTCCAGCCTCATTAGCCTTTCTCTTTTCGGATAAAGGTATGAAGGCAATAGAGGCAGGCAAACCTTGCCCTACACTCGAGGAGTGTAGACCATTATCATTAGCCCTGCCCATGAAAGATAAGGACTGGAAATAAGGATGCGGTAAAGGAGGTAAATCCTCCGGAGACCAGAAGCAATGAGTTGCTTTGGGTAGGAGGGAGACTCCAACAATTCCAGGATCGTTGGACCGTCGATCCTTGGGCCCACAGCCTAATCAAGAACGGACTTGGATGAAGCTGGAACGAGGTTCCACCACCATTCCCTCAGTTCTTCCAACACTCTACCCTCGTACTGGAAGAATCCACCCTAGAACTTTTGAGCAAGAGGGTGATAAGAAAAGCAAAGTCCATCAAATTCCAAGGAAGGCGGTTTTGTGTTCCCAAGAAGGACTCAGACAAACTCAGAGTCATCCTGGACTTGTCGCCACTTTACAAGTTCATAGAAAACTACAAGTTCAGGATGTTAACCCTTCGACACATAAAGACCCTGCTACCAAAAGGGGCGTACACGGTCTCGATAGACCTGGCAGATGCCTAATGGCATATTCCAGTCAACCACCCTCTCTCCTCCTACCTAGGATTCAAGCTACAGAAGAAGTACGACTTCAGAGTCATGCCCTTCGAACTAAACATAGCCCCAAGGATCTTTAAAAAGCTTGCAGACGCAGTCGTTCAACAACTATGCCTAGAAGGTGTCCAGGTAGTAGCGTACCTGGATGATTGGCTGGTGTGGGCAGCATCCAAAAAAGTGATCCAGTTCCTGGATCATCTGGGATTCAAGATCAATATCAAGAAGTCTCAACTATCTCCAGCTCAAGAGTTTCAGTGGCTCGGAGTCCATTGGAACTTAAAGTCACACCGTCTCTCCATTCCCCCAGGGAAGAGAAGGGAGATAGCAGGATCTGTCAAAAGACTACTGAAATCCGACAGAATCTCAAGACGCCAACAGGAAAGAGTACTGGGCTCTCTCCAGTTCGCATCAGTGACAGACCCAGTGCTAAGAGCACAGCTAAAAGATGCGTCAGGAGTCTGGAGAAAATACGCATCAAACGCTCGAAGAGATCTAAGAAGACTGATACCGACCTTACTACGATCACTTCTCAAGCCATGGTCGAAGGCCAAGAACCTGAAGAGGACCGTGCCCTTGCAACTACCTCCACCATCAGTCACCATCCATACGGATGCCTCGAAGGAAGGATGGGGAGGTCACTCCCATCAACGGAAAGTTCAAGGGACTTGGTCTTCCCTATTCAAGACCTTTCACATTAACTTTCTGGAGGCCATGGCATTCTTTTTGACACTGAAGAAACTCTCCCCTTGCAAATCAGCCCATATAAGACTGATCGTGGACAGCGAGGTGATAATGAGATGTTTGAATCGTTAAGGCTCGAGATCACCCCAAATCAACCAAGTGATGTTGTCCATCTTCCGCCTGGCTGAAAAGAAAAGATGGCATTTATCAGCAGTTCACCTCCAAGGGTTCCGCAATGTGACAGCGGACGCTCTATCCAGGCTCATACCGATAAAGTCAGAATGGTCCCTAGACACAGACTCATTCTCCTTCATCTTACGTCAGGTTCCAGAACTGCAGATCGACCTCTTCGCGACGAGCGACAACAGGAAGCTACCTCGTTATGTGGCCCCATACGAGGACCCTCTAGCGGAAGCGACGGACGCCATGTCCCTCGATTGGAACAGATGGAACCGGATCTACATGTCCCCTCCTACCAATCTCCTAATGAAGGTCCTCAACAAGCTGAGATCCTTTCGGGGAACGGCAGCTCTAGTGGCTCCCAAGTGGCCAAAGAGCAACTGGTTCCCTCTAGTATTAGAACTGAAGCTGAGGCTGGTCCCTCTGCTGGACCCAGCACTGTCTCAACAGGTCCAGAAGTCTACTGTCTTCGCTTCATCACAGAGAACCCAAAACCTTCATCTCATGATTTTCTCTCCTTAGCAGTTAAGAAAAGATTTGGGATCTCGAAAGGCAGTATAGACTTCCTAGAAGAATATAAGTCTAAGTCAACCAGAGGACAATATGAATCGTCTTGGAAAAAGTGGGTTGCTTTCGTTAAAGCAAAGGGACAAAAAGAAATCTCAATGGACTTCTGTCTGTCCTTCTTTATCCACCTTCATGAACAAAGTCTTGCAGCCAATACGATAACTACGTGTAAATGAGCTCTGACTAGACCTCTACTATACGCCTTTCAAGTAGACTTGTCTAACGAAATCTTTAACAAGATCCCTAAGGCATTTGCTAGACTTAGGCCTGCAGCCCCTCCGAAGCCCATTTCATGGTCCTTAGATAAGGTCCTACACTATGCTTCAACAGTGAGCAATGAGGATTGCTCCCTGAAAGATTTGACTCAGAAAGTCATTTTCCTGTTTGCTATAGCCTCAGGAGCTAGAGTTAGTGAAATAGTGGCCCTATCCAGAGATGAGGGCCATATTCAGTTTACAGGAGCGGGAGAACTGAATCTTTTCCCTGATCCAACATTTCTCGCTAAGAACGAGCTACCCACTAAAAGGTGGGGTCCCTGGAGAATCTGCACTCTGAAGGAAGATATCTCGCTGTCTCCAGTTGAGTGTCTCTATCTTCGAAGAACTTCAGAATTCAGGGGAAGACAGCTCTTTAAAGGAGAAACTTCAGGATCAAACCTATCCCTAAAACAACTGAGGGCGAAGATCACCTATTTTATTCGCAGAGCAGATCCTGACAGTACACCCGCAGGTCATGATCCAAGGAAAATCGCTTCATCACTGAACTTCTTTCAGTACTGTATATGGATTTTGAGCGTCTTCACTCATACACTGGATGGAAGTCATCCAGAGTATTCTACAAGCACTATGTGAAGCAAGTGCAGGAGCTTAAGCGATTCATGGTGGTGGCAGGTAGTGTGCTAAAACCTGTCGTCTAGTGCTGCGAAGAACGGTGAATTGATTGGGACCATCAATTATTAGGTGAAGGTATTGACACCTCTTAAGTGCAATACTTTGATGTGAGTGTCTCCAAGGGGACACTAAGGACGTTCTAATTTGATGAGGTGAAGAAACATATATATAACACTAGTGCCGTGTGTACTTACACAGTGTGAATAGACATTCAACATTATGAAAATTCATATTAGAAAATTTATCAAATTTTCAAATTACTGTGGCATTAATTAAGATTTCCTTTTCGGGTGAAAACAAGAATTTTCTATGTTTTGTTTACTTGTTATGTTTCTTATTATATATACATTACTAGCATGTATATTATACCTGTTATTTCATGTTGGTCATCTTTTGCCAATAAATTATCAATAGGTATTTGCGTCTTATTTCGCCCTACCATTGAATTTTAATAAAAATATATCAGAGTTTACTTAGCCTTCAATAAAACTGCATATATTTAATTATGAACAAGAAGTATAGCTATACCCTTGTTCTGACAAATAATACAACATTATGTAATAATGATTGTTCCAACACGTAATACACAGAGAGAGACCTGTATGTAGGGATACTTTGTTTGTTCTGATACTATATGCAAACCTTGAGACTCCCTTTCCTAAGTCTATTATGACTTCCCTGCAGGGGGTAGGAAGCACTAACATGGTTTATGCCTAGCAGTAGTGACATATAACGGTAACTCCATATGTCTCAATGGTCTGGATGACCAAGAGGAAAAATTGTCCCAAGATCAAGGAACTTTTAAAAATCCACAGATACAGTACTTTCTAGTAAGTTTCTGGTAAGCTTCCATCAGGACGACATGGATTGAGCCCAAAAAACGGATTAAATCTATTTTTGGGTGAGGTAGCCATGTCGTCCTGATGGACCCGCCCTCCTTTGCTATAGAAAAGGCCTTGGCAGGATCCCTCCCGAAACTACTATATCTGTAGCACCATGCTCAACGCTACAAGGAATAGCGCACTGGGTTGACTACAGCGCCATCTAGATACCCTTCAGTAGTACGAGAGGAAAGGGTACCTTGATAACGGCTCCCTTTCTAAATTGGCCACTTTCCCCCTTGAAGTGAAAACGCTATTCGGGGTGAAGATCGCTATGTGTCGTATCAAGCATACGTCCCCTGATTATGCGATGTCTTTGAGAGGAATTTAAGGATATTCGCGCCAAGAGTTAGAATTCTGGAGACCTAACGGTTAATTCTCTGGGAATGTTACTGTAGCCAAATATCCCTTAGAAAGCTACCTTAAGGAACCTTCCATCAGGACGACATGGCTATCTCACCCAAGAATAGAGTTTTTGCTTCTCTCAAAATCCGTTGAATGGGCAGAGATAAATAGGATGGTATTTAACTCCGGTAAATTTGAATCGATAAACTATGGAAACAGAGAAGGAATGGTATGTGCATACAGGGGACCTAATAACGAAACAATCACGAACAAGGAAGCAATTAAAGACCTTGGTGTAATGTTAAACAGGAATATGTTATGCAACGACCAAATAGCAACACTGTTGGCTAAATGCAAAGCAAAAATGGGAATGATATTCAGACACTTTAAAACATGAAAAGCTGAACACATGATTATACTTTACAAAACTTATGTACATAGTACACTCGAGTACTGTAATGTGATATGGTACCCACACTACCAAAAGGATATTGCACAAATAGAGAGTGTACAAAGGTCCTATACTGCTAGAATAGAAGTTAAGGACCTTAACTACTGGGGAGGACTGCAATTTTTAAAACTATACAGTCTAGAAAGGAGAAGAGAACGCTACAAGATAATACAAGCATGGAAGCAAATCAAAGGAATTACTGAAAACATCATGGAGCTAAAAATATCAGAAAGAGCAAGCCGAGGTAGATTGATAGTGCCCAAAACTATACCAGGAAAACTAAGGAAGGCACACATGACATTAATCCACTACGCACCAGCATCGATAATGCAGCGACTTTTAATGCGCTGCCAGCTCATCTAAGAAACATATCAGGAGTGAGCGTAGATGTGTTTAAGAATAAGCTTGATAAATACCTAAGATGCATCCCAGACCATCCAAGACTGGAAGATGCAAAATACACCGGAAGATGCATTAGCAACTCTCTGGTGGATATACGAGGTGCCTCACACTGAGAGACCTGGGGGAACCCAAACATAGAATAAGGCAATATTACCCGCTTTTGAAGTCTTAATAGAGCGAATTTTCTTCTTCCTAATGTTAGGAAGATGTTGAAATGGTGTTTTCCTCTTTGAAAGGTTAAAATTCTTGCTGAAAATGAGAAAAGCAAACGTAAAGATGAGTGAATGTCCGAGTTCAAACTCAGGGATGTACTCTCCCTGAGGTGTGTGGTAGGACTGAAGGGCAAAGGGTGTAATTTATATCGTATGGGACTCTTGGAAGTAATGCAGAGGCCATTGTTCACAATTTCTTTTACATTAAAATGTAATAATTATCAAGATTTACGATAACAGAAGAAATACTTCATTTTCTTGTCGGGAACAGTGTTTATGGTTTATTTAGTTACCTTTACTAATTACCTATAAATATGAAAGTAAGTGGAATTTTGACAAAATATTTCGTATACCCATTCTCCATTGCCATATGAAGCTCAGTGAATTTTTTCAGGATTTTGTGTTTTTCTTCCTTTACTCCCATATACGGTATTGGCAATCCGGCTGGCCCCCTTTAAATTGGTTTCGTTCCAGCACCAAATGCAAACCTTTCAGCTCTTTACCATGGAGAGATTTAGGCGACAGCTGAAACTAGCTGTAAAACATTTAGGGAGCTGTTACTCCCCACCGCTAGGTAGTGGAGGCCAGACCAACCACATTGCTCACACTCGCAGTAGCTAACACAAGCCACTTTTTATTTAGGCTCAGAGGAGAACGGATGTTGCTGGTTCTCCTCTTTACTTAGTTTAACAACCATAGTAAAGAACCAACTGGACTAAAAGTTTAAAATTTTCCTATTTCTTCGATACAGGATGGTTTCCGAAAGTGTTACAGTTTACTGTAACACTCTGTTACAGTTTACTGTAACACTTTACTGCTCACCTTCATTCCTATAGCTGCGTCGTAGGAATAAAAGCAGACGTAGACTGGTTCCCTTCGGGGCTTCTAATTGTGGGGTGGATTCCTTCAGGGGGAAACCAGAAACTAGCTTTGGCTATTTTTTACATGATGCCCCGAAATGGGAGACGTCTCTTTGTCGTCTCCGCATTGGTCACACACGGTTGATACACGAGTTTCTTCTGAAGGGCCAACACCAACCGTATTGCGACGACTGTTTGATACCTTTAACGGTGAGGCATTTGTTGATCGAATGCCCCAATTATAATAACTTAAGAAATAGATATCTGTTTGAGGCTGAGGTAAGGGTGGCAGGTTCATCCTGGCCAAGATCCTTGGACATGATGTGTCGTACAATGCTAGAGGCATTTTTAAATTGATATCAGAAGCAGGTCTTCTTAATGCTGTTCAGCTTTTATAACATATTTACTTCTAGTGGGATTTTCTAAATTTATATCAGAAGCAGGTCTTCTTAATGCTATTTAACTTTTATAACATATTTACTTCTCTGGTTTTAGTTGAATATTCATTTAATCTTTATTAATAATAAACGATATCGGCGTCAATGACCGATGTCAGGATGCCAGAGAACTTCAAATCAATCAATCAACCTCGTCAGCATGCTAGTCCGTGTCCACACACGCACGAGACTGGTGGGCCATACTGCCAATCGCAACGGGATTGGCTTGTCCGGTCAAACATCCTAACAGGATGAGAGGACAGGCTAGTTGCGACGGGTTTGTCCTGTTTACCCCCCATAGATGTTAAGCGCCAATCGCGATCAAATCAGTGTGCCAATCCTCTGCATGTATGGCCTGCTCTACTCACTGTCACTAACCCCCCAACAAGGAGCACTTGCAGTTTCTTCTCCTAGACAGCTTCTGAGTTTACTAAGTTTTTCTTCTCTCTATTGGGTCTGTCTAAAAAGGGAGGAAAGGGGGAAGAGAATGGAAGGAAACTGATTTTACTAGTCCACTTTCCAGCTACCACAAATAAAAAGATTTCTATTATGCCATTTGGCAATTTGACAGTACTAGTGGAGGAGATCCTATGTAGTTTTGATCCTAAAAGTTGTCTTTTAAGGACCAGTTCTAGACAAAGTTTTCAGAAGGTGGAAGCAGTTCTGGAGAAAAGAGTGATTTGATTTTTGGGCAGTCAGTCTCCCTGGCTCTTAAATCTGACTATTCCTTGGGGAAAAGTTGACTGCCATTTGGAGGCCAGTCCTTGACCTCTCTCTTCAGAACTTGTTTTGTGCCTGACAGTGCAGAAGCAGCTTTCTGGTCAAGGTACAATATAGTCTTATCACTATCACTAGTCACTGAAAGTGTGGATTCATCAGTGCTCACTTTGTTGGATTTTGCTATTGTTTGCATGAAGATGAGCACAGAGAAACATTTACAATTGAATGTAGGAGTCAATTTGCAGTCTTGGAGACTGGGGGGGGGGAGACATAGCAGGTAATTAATAAAGAATGGTGTGATATTAACAACTTATATCAGTAAGTTGGTAGTGAAATTTTGGGACAGGCAATTACAAGACGAAAGCCATGGATATCAAATGATACATGGGACTCTATTAAAAGGAGACAAAAACAGAAATTGATTATTGAAAGTTTTTGAGGTACTAATGAAAATTACAAGGTTGAGCATGCTAAGTATTCCAGTATTGATAGTGAGGTCAAAAGAAAACCAGGAATGACTAGAGAGGATATTTAGACTGGAAAGCAGATGAGTCTGACAAAGCTATGAATTCAGCGAATGGCTTTAGTGTAAGAATTGCTCATAGAATTATTAATGAAATATCTACGGGGCCAAAGAAGAAGAATATACCTATAAAAAAGAAAGGTGAATTTGTTAAAACAACAGAAGACGAAGAAGGCAACGTTGAATGGAAAACTTTAGTGAGGTCATGAATAGGTGATATGAAGGGAGTAATTTGATAGATATACTACCCATGAAAGAATTCGGTGTTTGAAGTCGAAGCTATCATTAAAAATCTCAGGAGATGGAAGCCCCCTGGATATGATGGAATAAATGCTGACCTCCAGAATACCTACAAGGTTATTTTGTAGAATGTGGCTTGAAGAGGCAAGACTAGAGGAATGGGAGCTATGAATGTGGATGAAAATGGCATAAAAAGGGGACCTGACTGAAAGGCATCACACTTACGTCAGTTATCATGAAATTGTATAGTAAGCTTATTCCAAAGACACTAGAGAGAAAGATTGATGAACAAGGAGGATTTAGAAGTTGCACTAAAAAAATTTCTTATTTTAAGACATATTGTACACGAATGTGTAGAGAATAGAAATCCACTTTTATGGCATTTGTGGACTATGAATAAAGCCTTTGATATTGTGCACCAACCAATTTTGTAGCGAGTCCTGCATTATTGTGGATATCAAATGAATTTCCAAGGTATTGTGCTGTCATGTACTGTATGTTTTTTATGAATAGTACTTGCCTGGAATTTATATATATATAGCTGAGTCTCCGACTCCGGCAGAATTTAATCGAAAATCGCGGCAACCGCCTTGTGGTGGTTGTGTGGTTAGATGGTTAACAACCCTTACAGGGTGGTACTAGGAATCATTCCCGTTTTCTGTTCCTCAGATTATCTCTGCCGGCCGGATCGACAACATCGTTGGTCTGCCATTTAGGGTTTTTTCTAATCGCTTTCCCTTCATCGCCTTTTTGGACTTCGTTTTTGGTGAAGTACACTGTGTTGGGATTTGGCAATCGTGTTTGTTTTTCGTTTATTGTCTTTTTTCCTTTTTTATCATGAGTGAAAAAATTCATTTTCGTTATTTGTGCGAATGATATTTGCAAGGTGAGGTTGCCGAAAGTGTCGATTGACCCTCACACTATCTGTATGGGTTGCAGGGGGTTTGAATGTGCTCTAGATAATAGGTGCAAGGAATGTAAGGTTTTAAATGATGATAATTGGTTAGCTATGAAGCGCTATGTGCGCAAACTTGAGGTTGATAGAGTTAGGAGAGCTAAATCAAAGTCAAAGTCTGCTAGTGAGCCTAGCTTAGATTTATCTATTGACCCTTTAATTGTAACCTCTTTGGATGTTATTCCTTCCCCGAATGAAGTAACTCCTGCCCCTTCTACAGGATCTGTGCCTTCGGATGACCCTGGGTATGCTAAATTAGCTGCTGAATTAGAGGCCATTAAAGCACAATTGGAGGCCTTTAAAGGTAAGGGTGTAAGTGAAATTAGTGCTTGTGAAAGTGCAGTGGAGGTGGCGACTGATCGAATCTGTCATACCCCTAGGTCTAGACCTCTACCAAGCTCCCCTGACCAAGGGAGAAGGTACGTCAAAAGCCGAAAGGGGGTGAGAGGTGCTTATCCTCAGTCAGTCGTTGCCTCAGACAGTCCTATTGCGATCTCCCAGGCTGCTCTTGACTGCCGTAGAAAAGGCGTGTCGGATACGTTTGTGTCTTCGCCTGATCGTTCTCCCAGACGTAATTGGCGTTACGAATCAAGACCAATGAAGAGAGGGTGGAACTGGGATGTGCAGTCTCGCTCTCCCTCTCCCGGTTCGAGTAGCCGAGATCCTGATCCTTCGGAAGACGATTTCGATGTTGTTCCTGTTAAGAAGGCGAAACAGAGAGTCCTTAGCCCAGTTAATCCTGCTAAACTCCCTGCTTCTTCTGCCAGCGCTCCCAGTCAAGCCGTACGACAACTGCCGTCTTCGGCACCGCGAGAGCCAGCGGAGGTTGCTAAAGCTTTCATGGTTGTTATGCAGGAACAACTTTCATCGTTAGTTCAAGCTTTCAGCCACCCTTCTCAGTCCGTCAGACGTAAGGACATCTCTTTGCCTGTTAAGAGATCTTCTTCTAAGAGAGAACTTAGTATCTCTCCCAAGAAACCTCTGCGCACTTCGTCGGCTGTACGACAACGCACACCCTCTTCATCGGCACGCTGCCAGGAATTTCCTTCCCCTCTCTCTCGGCGCCAGGACGATACTGCCTCTCGTTCTCGGCGCCGTGACGATTCCGTTTCTCATTCGAAACGCCAGGACGTTACCACCTCGTTTCTTAGGAAACAGGATGAATGCAGTCTGCATTTTCAAGGCGAAGGCAGCCTGCATCTTCAGGACGATTCCGTTTCTCGTCATCGTGACGATACCGCTTCTCGTCATCGTGACGATACCGCTTCTCGCTGACTGGATGTTAGTGGTGCTCGGCGCCAGGATTCAAACAGCTCTTGGTGCCAGACTGCTGGCAGCCCAACTCTTCAGGATGTTATCCTTGAGCAGGACCTCGAAGATATTTCGGAAGAGGAAGAAAAACCTGCCGACTCTTCTAGTGATTATAAGGTTCTTTCACGCTCTCTTTTGGAACTTTGTGGTGAGGAATTTCAACCTTCGGCCCCTCGTTCTCCTCAGTCTCAATTTACCAGGAAGAAAGCTACTAAGTCTTCGGCCTTCATCAAAATGAAACGTTCTATTTCGGCCAGGAAAGCTCTCGCTAAGGTGGATGATTGGATGAAGGAACGGAGACAAGCTGTCAAGACCACCTTTTCTTTTCCGCCATCTCGGCTCGCTTCCAAGGCCGGTATGTGGTATGAGACAGGGGAACCTTTGGGGTTAGGAGTGCCTGCCTCCTCCCAAGGTGACTTCTCGGCTCTTGTGGACTCGGCAAAAAGGCATGCTTTAAACTCTGCCAAGGTGATGTGGTCCATGTCGGAGCTTGATCACTTCGTCAAGGGAATTTTCAGGGTTTTCAAGGTTTTCAGCTTCCTGGACTGGTCTCTCGGGACTCTGGCCAGGAAGTCTGAACTCCTGGAGGACACGAAGGACCTGACGAGTATCATGACCTGCATGAACAAAGCTCTAAGGGATGGAGCGGATGAATTGGCTTCCCTTTTCTCAGCAGGGGTCTTAAAGAAAAGGGCCCTTTTGTGCTCCTTCACCTCTAGGTCTGTGACTGTTGCCCAGAAGTCGGAGCTGCTTTACGCCCCTTTTACACGTCATCTTTTTCCTGAAGCTCTGGTCAGAGATATCTCCCTTTCTCTGGCACAGAAGGCTACTCAGGACCTTTTGTCTCGGTCTGCTAGGAAGACTTTACCTGTTGCTCCTGCTCTTCTGAAGAAGGAAGAGAAGAAGTTTCAACAGCCCTTTCGGGGCAGGACCTCCTCGAGAGCGGATTTTAGGGGGAGAAGACAAGAGTCAGGGCCAAGGACCAGCAGAGGTGCGTTTAGGCCTCGGTCCAAAAAATGAGATGGAAGTCCTCCAGGCACCAGTAGGGGCAAGACTGTCTCGTTTTTGGCAGTCTTGGGAAAGGAGAGGGGCGGACTCCTGGTCCCTCTCAGTCGTCAAGGAAGGTTACAAGATCCCCCTTTTAAAGAAACCACCTCTCTCAGACACTCCCCTAGCCTTAGTGGCTCAGTACACCGACGCGGGGAAACGAGAGGCTCTTCTGGAGCTAGTCAACCAGATGTTGGTCAAGGGAGCAATAGAGCCGGTTCAAGACCTCGCCTCCCCAGGCTTTTACAATCGCCTGTTTCTGGTTCCCAAGAACTCAGGTGGATGGAGACCAGTCCTAGATGTCAGCTCTCTGAACGCCTTCGTGGAGAAAACAAAGTTCTCCATGGAGACGACTCAGTCAGTGCTGGCTGCAGTTTGTCCAGGCGACTGGATGGTATCTCTCGACCTGCAGGACGCTTATTTTCACGTCCCCATTCATCCGTCTTCGAGGAGATATCTGAGATTTGTGTTCCAGGGCAAGTGCTTCCAATTCAGGGCACTTTGCTTCGGTCTCAGCACATCTCCCCAAGTTTTCCCCAGACTTATGGCGAATGTGGCAGGCTGGTTACACCAGGAGGGGATAAGGGTATCCTTCTATCTAGACGACTGGCTGATCCGATCACAGTCGAAAGAAAAATGTCTGGAGGACCTAATGAAGACGTATACGATGACTCAGGACCTGGGACTCATCGTCAACTGGGGGAAGTCTCAGACCGAGCCGAATCAGACTATTCTCTATTTGGGGATAGTTCTGAATTCAGTTCTTTTACAGGCTTCTCCCTCCCAGGAGAGGCAGACCAGGTGCCTAGACAAAGTCAAAGACTTTCTAAGGAAGCAGGAATGCTCAGCGAAGGAGTGGATGAGTCTGCTGGGAACTCTATCCTCCCTGGAGCAGTTTGTCCCGTTGGGGAGACTGCACCTAAGGCCTCTGCAACACTTCTTCGCAAAGGTTTGGAACAGAAAGATCCAGGAGGACACTTTTTCTTTTCCCATTCCGACAAAGATCAATGATCTTTTGATGTGGTGGCTTGACCCAGCTCTGTTGGGAAAAGGGATCTCCTTGTTCAAGAAGAACCCCGACCTAGTGTTATTCTCAGACGCGTCCGAGTCAGGCTGGGGAGCAACACTAGGGAACAAAGAGGTCTCAGGTATTTGGGAAGGGAGTCAGATCAGTTGGCATATCAACAGGAAGGAATTGATGGCCATTTTGTTAGGACTAAAGGCCTTCAAAACCTCGGTGTCAGGAAAGACTGGGGAGATCAATTCCGACAACACCACAGCTCTCGCGTACATAAGGAAGCAAGGGAGAACTCACTCTCTCTCTCTGTTCTCAACTATGAGAGAGCTTCTCCTTTGGGCGAACGAGAACGAGACTCAGCTGTTGACAAGGTTTGTTCAAGGGCAGAGAAACATCAGGGCAGACATGCTCAGCAGGAGGGGACAAGTCCTTCCCACAGAGTGGACTCTCAACCCGCATGTCTGTCGGAGCCTCTGGAAGTTGTGGGGCAGACCTGTAATAGACCTTTTCGCCTCCAGTCTAAACAAGAGGATCCCCAACTACTGCTCCCTAGTCCCGGACGAGGAAGCTGTTGCAGTGGATGCCTTCTTGATGGATTGGACGGGGCTGGATATGTATGCCTTTCCCCCGTTCAAGATCATCAATCTGGTTGTCAGGAAATTCGCTCTCCTCTATTCGGGACGAATGATCCTAGTGGCTCCATTCTGGCCTGCGAGGGAATGGTTCACCGAAGTGGTAGGGTTGCTGATGGACGTTCCAAGAAGACTCCCGGCAAGTCCAGATCTTCTCAGACAACCCCACTTCGAGAGATTTCATCAAAACCCCCTCGGTCTCAATCTGACTGCCTTCAGACTGTTGAGAAGCTCGTTAGATCTCGAGGCTTTTCGGCACAAGCGGCGAAAGCTATTGCCAGAGCAAGGAGGATCTCTTCACAAAGAGTCTACCAGTCAAAGCTTGGTGCAGGAGACACAAGGTTTCCTCGTCCTCTACCTCTCTAAGCCAGATTGCAGACTTTCTTTTGTACCTCAGGCAGGATGCTAAGCTGGCTGTATCTACCATTAAAGGATAAAGGAGCATGCTCTCAACCGTCTTTAGGCATAGAGGCTTAGAGTTATCTCAGAATAAGGACTTGCAGGACCTCATTAGGTCTTTTGAGACAACGAAGCAGGTGCAGTTAAGACCCCCTTCTTGGAACCTGGATATGGTGTTTAAGTTTTTGTGCTCCAAGAAGTTTGAGCCTATCTCGCAAGCCTCTCTGCGAGATGTGACTAAGAAAACCCTCTTCCTTTTGACTCTGGCGACTGCCAGGAGGATCAGCGAGGTCCAGGCAATCGAGAAGCATGTAGGCTTCACTCAAGATGGAGCGGTTTGTGCCTTGAGGTTCGACTTTCTCGCCAAGAATGAGAACCCTTCGAAACCCTGGCCCAGGACTTTTGAAGTCCCTAACCTCACGAATCTAGTGGGTCAGGAACAGGAAAGCCTCCTCTGCCCGGTTAGGGCTCTCAAGGCTTATTTGGCCCACACTAAGAACGTGAGGGGTGCTTTCAACTCCTTATGGTGTTCGGTGAAGGATCCTCAAAAACCCCTGTCAAAGAATGCTTTGTCCTTTTTCCTGAGGGAAACTATTAGGGAAGCCCACCTCTTTTGTGAGGAAGAAAACTTCGCCCTGTTAAAAGTACGGGCTCATGAAGTAAGAGCCATTGCTGCCTCACTGGCATACCGGAAAAATATGTCAGGCAGATCATGGATGCAACGTTCTGGAGGAGCAACTCTGTCTTCGCTTCTCATTACCTCAGAGAGGTAAGAGTGGACTATGACAAGTGTTATACCTTGGGCCCATACGTAGCTGCGGCCTCTGTATTAGGCAAAGGAGTTACTACCCCCACTCAACCTTAGTTTATGTACTTGTATATGGGTTTGTGTTTTTTATGGTTGTCTGAGGTCCTCGTCTTGTGGTACGGTTCCCTCAGTCCGGATAGATAGCTTATATCTATTTTCTGCAAGATTAGATGGTTAGTTTTGGTAAGGTTGCAATTCTTTTTTATTCTATGGGGCGAAGGTAGTTCCTCAAGTCTAGTCAAGTTGTTGGTCCTACCCCTTTGACAGACTCGATTGAGTTGTTTGCAGCGTAGCAGGTCTACTCCTGGCTGAACACTCCTAAGGGAAAGCGACTCTAGAGGCAGTTACCTTTAAAGTCATCTACCTTAGCAGGTAAGGAATCAAGGTGTTTGTTCTCCTACAACTCTTTTGTTGTTTCCCCAACTATGTTTTTCTGTCTGTTTCCCTCCTCCAAATGTGTGAATCAGCTATATATATATAACTGCCAGGTAAGTACTATTCATAAAAATGGAGTTTTTATGATAAAACAAAGTTTTATGAATACTTACCTGGCAGTTATATATATATTTTAAAGCTCACCCACCTCCCCTCAGGAGACAGGTCGGGCAAAGATAATCTGAGGAACAGAAAACGGGAATGATTCCTAGTACCACCCTGTAAGGGTTGTTAACCATCTAACCACACTTGTTGCCGCGATTTTCGATTAAATTCTGCCGGAGTCGGAGACTCGGCTATATATATATAACTGCCGGGTAAGTATTCATAAAATTTTGTTTTATCATAAAAACTCCATATTTATCCTGCTAATGGATTTTGAAATGCATAGAAAAGTTGGGGATAATGGAGAAGTTTTAGACTGGATAGGTAATAGGAAATTAGTTGACCTAGAGTATGCTGATGACACTGTCCTTATTTGCAGAACACCAAAGTATTTACAATGCTTGCTTACTAGAATCTGTAAGTGGTTGGAGTCAAGATAAATAGATGAAAGAAAGAGATGATGAGAATGGAATATGCAATGGAAGATGAAATACATTATCATTGGAAGGAAAGAGTATTAAAGAGGTATAGTAATGCAAGTATATGGGAACTAATCGTATGATCTCTAATACAGGGTCTTTAGAATTGAAGCTTAATGAAAGATTGAAAAAATCATATCAGATAATGACTAGGTAAGTAAAATTTGGAAATCAAATCACCTGAAATTACATATGAAAATAAGGCTATACTGTATATCAGTTTTGTGAGATCTGTGTTACAGTATAGATATTATGAGTTATGGTATGACAATGTCATAATATCCAACAGATTTTGTGGAATTGAAAACAAAGCCCTCAGAAGAATATTGAGAGTTGAATAGCAGGAAAGAATTAGAAATGAAACTATGAGAGATTACTCATGTGCCATATGTGGATGAGATCATGGTGAGAGGTAGATGGAAATTGTTTTGGCATGCTCTTTGCATTCCCCAAGAGAGATTGGTTCACCACACTTTTAATTGGGTTCCACAAGGCACTAGAAAAGTTGGAAGACTCGGGCATACATGCCTGAGGACTATGAATCGTGAAGTAGATGAATGGAGAAATATTGATTTAAAAGCTCAAGATAGAGATGACTGGCAAAATTTAATTGAGGCCCTTTGCGTCAATAGGCATAGGAGATGATTGGGATAATGGTTGCTTAAAGTGAAATATTTGTGGTTTGTGTGAGCATAATGTATGAGTCAAGGGAGGGCATTTGTGTAATATTCTGCTTTGTTTTTATTTCTGATTTGTTTTCATTACGGTACATTGTCACAGTACTTTTAATTTGATTTTTATTCTTTTGCAGAAGTCGGTGAGATTGATGCCTGCAGCTATTCTGTACCATGGGAAGAGTGACGATGAATCAACAAAACTGGTGAGTCATAAGTATCAATAATTACAATAGTTCTTTATTAGTAAAGAGTAAATTTTTTTAAATATTAAACTTAGCCGGTGAATATATAATAGCTGACGTCTCGGACGGCTCGACAGAAACACAAAAACTCGCGAGCGATCGCCATGAAGGTTGCGGGTGTGCCCACCAGCGCCAACTATCGGCCAGATACCGCATATACATGTAAACAGCTCCAGTTCTTCTCTGTCGGTCTTGTCGACAAGTTGATTCCATTACTCGCTGTTGACCTGGAGTTTTTCGTCATTCTTGGTGAAGTACTTCTTTTTGGTTTTGAGCTTTCGCAGTGCAGGTGTTTTTATCTTCAATTAAAACTCTTGAACCCTTTTTTGGATAGATTTTATTGTTGATGACTTTGGATTGTTTTTGGATTTTCTTTGACTTTTCAAAATGGCTGACCCTTCTCCGATTCCTAAATTTCGTAAATGTAATGCTAGGGATTGTAACAAACGTCTTCCAAAGGCCTCTCTCGACCCACATACCGTGTGTTCTAATTGCCAGGGTAAAACCTGTCAATTAGGAGATCGGTGTGATGAGTGCGTGGTACTTTCGGAATTCGACTGGCTAGAGTTTGATAAGTATTCTCGTAAGCTTGAGAGAGATAGGGTGAGGAGAAGTTCCTCTAGATCATTAGATTTTTCCTTCTCCCATGCCCCTGAACCTAATCCTTCCCCTGTAGTAGTTGTGCCTGAACCTTCTACTAGCACTCATGAACCATCCATGCGGGATATGTTGCTTGCCATTCAAGCATTGGGCGAGAGAGTTGAGTCTTTGGCTACGGACCGTAATCAACTCATGGCAGATGTGAAAGTGTTAAAGTGTCAGAGTGCCACATTAGAAAATCGTGGGGATAAAGTGATTAGTGCGCAAAGTGTTTTTAGTGTTGCGACCGAGGGTTCGTCTGTTCGTGCTTGTCGTTCGCCTAGTCCGAGACCTCTTGCAAGCTCCCAGGCACCAGGGAGAAGTAATGTCGTAGGACTTATGGGGACGAGAGGCTATAACCAACGAACAGACGTTCCCTCTATGGGTACGGGCGTGTCTCGTCAAGACCGCCCCTACCATAAGACGAGCGAGGCGGTTTTCTCCTCGTCTTCCGAAGGCTTCTCGCGAAAGAAACCGTGGAGCAAGGTTTCTAGACCCTTAAAGCGGAAGTCAGTCCCTTCAGGACAGGTCCAGCGTCCTGGCTGTAGCCATTGGGACAGCTCTGACCCTGTGCAGTCATCGGAAGACTGCTCGCCGCCTAAACAAAAGCGTAACACGGGCTCCGAGAGTCTTAGTTTAGGCAATGTTTTGCCGTCACAGACGTTACCATCGTCTCGACCCGTACCGACTCCCGTTGATCCTAAATGGGTTGTCCTGCAGGATATGCAGAATAAGCTTGCCTCCCTTATGGAGGAGTATTCCGTTGAGCAGGTTCACGATGATCCTCGCCGTTACGCTGATCGAGATCCTGGCCGTCAGCCGCCCAAACGAGCCTTTGCTCGTCCTGTTGACGTTGACGTTACAAAGTCACGTCAGTCACGTGACTTGGAGCCTCACTCGATGCAGTCCCGTGTTGACTTTCAGCCGCTTGTTGACGTTCAGCCGCTGCCGCATGCTCGTGTTGACGTTCAGGACGTTCACCAACCAGCTAAGTTGACTTGTTTTGACGTTGAGCGTCAAGCACCGCAGTCAAGAGTTGTTTTAACTGCTCAATCTAGGCAGTCAAGGCAGTCTCGACTTGACGTCGAGCGTCCTCTCGCTCCTGTTGTTGTTACTGGTCAGTCCTTTAAGCAGTTACATGACGTAGCGTCCTTGACTGCTACTGATGCTCCTTTGCGTGTGGACTCTGCTTGTCAAGCATTGCCACCAAGGCAGGTCTCTCCCTTGCTTGAGACTCATCAGTTGTCGGACGAGGTTCCTTCAGATGAGGATGTTGCTGATCCTCCACCTACTGATAATCCTTTGGATGTTTTATCAGACGTAGAAGAGCCTAAGGCTGCGCAACCTTCGATGGATTTTAAGAAAATCATGATGATTTTCAAGGATCTTTTCCCAGATCATTTTGTTACTGCTGCTCCTCGTTTGCCTCCGTCTGAGTTTGCGCTAGGCTTAGCTGCTGCCAAGCCTGCCTTTTCTAAGCTAGTGCTCTCTCGCTCTTCTAAGAGGGCTTTACGTCTTCTAGGCGACTGGTTGGTTACCAGGAGGAGTTTGGGGAAGACGGCCTTTGCCTTCCCACCTTTTAAGATAGCTTCTAGATCGAGCGTCTGGTATGACACGGGAGAAGTTCTCGGCTTGGGAGTCCCTGCCTCTGCCCAGGGTGACTTCTCAAGCCTCGTAGACTCTCCCCGTCGCCTGGTCATGAGACGCTCTAAGATTTGTTGGTCCTCCTCAGACCTTGACCATCTCCTTAAAGGGGTATACAGGGCCTTCGAAGTTTTCAACTTTTTAGATTGGTCTCTAGGAGCATTAAGTAGGAAGATCTCGTCTGCTGACCAGGATGTGTCCTTACTTATTATGTCTTGTATGGACAAAGCCATCCGCGATGGCTCCAATGAGCTCGCCTCCACCTTTACGTCTGGAGTCTTGAAGAAGAGAGAAACCCTTTGCTCTTTCCTTTCAGCAGGAGTTACTCCCTGTCAAAGATCGGAACTTCTCTTTGCTCCCTTATCGGCTGCCTTGTTTCCTCCACAGCTGATTAAGGACATTGCTGCTTCGCTTGTACTGAAGGACACACATGACCTGATGGCTTCTTCTGCTCGCAAGGGAGCTCCTTCTTCATCCTTTGTTGTGAAACCCAGAATCGAGACTCCTGCGTCTAGGTTTATCCCGCCCTTTCGTGGCAGAGCTCCCAGCAGGGGAGGCTCTCGTGCCGACGGAAAGAGAGGTAAGAGGAGAGGAGCCAAGTCCTCCCGTGGCAGAGTCTGACTGTCCACGTCCTCAGTCAGCGGTAGGGGCCAGACTGAACAACTTATGGCAGGCCTGGGAGAAGAGGGGTGCAGACCAAGAGTCTGTGTTGTTGCTCAAGGAGGGGTACAAAATACCTTTTGTACGCAGACCTCCTCTAGTAACAGTTCCTCTAGACCTCTCTCCCAGGTATCGAGAGGAGTCAAAGAGACAAGCTCTACATCACGAAGTGTCTCTGTTGCTAGAGAAGGGAGCGGTGGTGAAAGTCTCGGACCTTCAATCACCGGGATTTTACAACCGTCTCTTCCTAGTCCCAAAGCATACGGGAGGTTGGAGGCCAGTGCTGGACGTCAGTGCTCTCAACGTTTTTGTTACGAAAACAAAATTTACGATGGAGACCACGAAGTCCGTCCTAGCAGCGGTCAGAGAGGGAGACTGGATGGTCTCTCTCGACCTGCAAGATGCGTATTTCCACATTCCTATACATCCGGATTCCCAACCGTTTCTGAGGTTTGTTTACAGGAATGTGGTGTACCAGTTTCGAGCACTGTGCTTCGGCCTCAGCCCTGCTCCTCTCGTGTTTACGAGGCTCATGAGGAATGTGGCAAAAGGCCTTCATTTATCGGGAATTCGAGCCTCCCTGTACTTGGACGACTGGCTTCTCAGAGCATCGTCCAGTCATCGCTGTCTGCAGGACCTACACTGGACGTTGGGTCTGGCAAAGGAGTTGGGACTTTTGGTCAACTTAGAAAAGTCTCAACTGATTCCATCCCAGACGATTCTCTATTTGGGGATGGAGATTCGCAGTCTAGTTTTTCGGGCTTTTCCGTCTGCCACCCGAATAGAACAAGCCCTGCTCAAAGTCCGACTCATGCTGAAAAGAGAACGTTGTTCAGTAAGAAGTTGGATGAGTCTCGTAGGGACTCTGTCATCCCTGGAGCAGTTTGTCTCGCTAGGGAGACTTCACCTTCGCCCTCTCCAGTTCCATCTAGACTCTCACTGGAACAAGAGCAAGACTTTAGAAGCTGTATGAATCCCGATCTCCGAGCCAGTCAAAGCATGCCTGAACTGGTGGGACAGCAACATAAGTCTGAGAGAGGGTCGGTCCCGGGCAGTCAAGAACCCAAACCACGTGTTGTTGTCAGACGCGTCGGATTTGGGTTGGGGTGCGACTCTGGACGGTCGGGAATGTTCGGGTCTGTGGACGTCGGTTCAGAAGAGCATGCACATCAACGGCAAGGAGCTATTAGCAGTCCACTTGGCCTTGATGAGTTTCGAGAGCATTCTTCGAAACAAAGTGGTAGAGGTCAATTCAGACAACACCACAGCTTTGGCGTACATCTCCAAGCAAGGAGGCACTCACTCCCACACACTGTACGTGATCGCAAGGGACCTCCTCATATGGTAAAAAATCGAGGCATCTCCCTGTTGACAAGATTCATCCAGGGGGACTTGAACGTCTTGGCAGACTGTCTCAGTCGGAGAGGTCAGGTGATCCCCACGGAATGGACCCTCCACAAGGACGTGTGCAAGAGTCTTTGGGCGACTTGGGGTCAACCCTCCATAGACCTCTTTGCCACCTCGTTGACCAAAAGGCTCCCGATCTATTGCTCGCCAGTCCCAGATCCAGAGGCGACCCACATAGACGCGTTTCTACTGGACTGGTCTCACCTGGACTTGTACGCATTCCCACCGTTCAAGATAGTCAACAAGGTACTGCAGAAGTTCGCCTCTCACGAAGGGACAAGGTTGACATTGGTTGCTCCCCTCTGGCCCGCGAGAGAGTGGTTCACAGAGGTACTTTAATGGCTGGTAGACGTTCCAAGGAGTCTTCCTCTAAGGATAGATCTCTTACGGCAGCCCCACGTAAGGGATCTTCATCAAAGCCTCCCCGCGCTTCGTCTGACTGCCTTCAGACTATCGAAAGACTCTCAAGAGCTCGAGGCTTTTCGAAGGAGGCAGCCAGAGCGATTGCGAGAGCTAGGAGAGCTTCTACCATTAAAGTATACCAGTCGAAGTGGGAAGTCTTTCGAGACTGGTGCAAGTCAGCATCTATTTCCTCTTCCAGTACCTCTGTAGCCCAAATCGCAGATTTTCTCTTACATCTGAGAAATGTTCGCTCCCTCTCAGCACCCACTATTAAGGGCTACAGGAGCATGTTGGCGTCTGTCTTTAGACATAGAGGCTTAGATCTTTCCAATAATAAAGATCTCCAATATCTCCTTAAGTCTTTCGAGACCTCTAAGGAGCGTCGTATGGCAACTCCTGGATGGAACTTAGACGTGGTCCTAAGGTTCCTAATGTCCGACAGGTTTGAGCCATTACATTCAGCCTCCCTGAAGGATCTCACCCTCAAGACACTTTTCTTAGTGTGCTTGGCTTCGGCTAAAAGGGTCAGTGAGATCCATGCCTTCAGTAGGAACATCGGCTTTTCCACGAATAAAGCCACATGTTCACTTCAGCTTGGTTTCTTGGCCAAAAATAAACTGCCTTCTCGTCCTTGGCCTAAGTCATTTGATATACCTTGCCTGTCAGAGATCGTAGGCAACGAACTTGAAAGAATACTGTGTCCAGTTAGAGCTCTCAAGTTCTATTTAGCTCGTACCAAATCCTTACGAGGTGGATCTGAGGCCTTGTGGTGCTCAGTTAAGAAGCCATCATTATTTATGTCAAAGAATGCTTTGTCATATTTTATTAGATTTTTAATCCGAGAGTCTCATTCTCACTTGAGTGAAAAAGACCGTTGCTTGCTTAAGGTTAAGACGCACGAAGTAAGAGCTATAGCAACTTCCGTGGCCTTTAAGCAAAATAGATCTCTGCGAAGTATTATGGACGCGACCTTTTGGAGAAGCAAGTCGGTATTCGCGTCATTTTACTTAAAAGATGTCCAGACTCTTTATGGGGACTGCTACACACTGGGTCCATTCGTTGCAGCGAGTGCAGTAGTGGGTGAGGGTTCTACCACTACATTCCCTTAATTCCAATATCCTTTTAATCTGTCTCTTGAAATGTTTTTAATCTTGTTTTGGGTTGTACGGAAGGCTAAGAAGCCTTTCGCATCCTGGTTGATTTGGCGGGTGGTCAAATGTCATTTCTTGAGAGCGCCCAGATTGAGGGTTTTGATGAGGTCCTGTTGTATGGGTTGCCGCCCTGGATACTTCAGCTCCTGGGAGTCTTTCAGCATCCTAAGAGGATGGCTGGGCTTCGTGAGGAAAGCAGACTAACAAGGCAGAGTAATCGTCAGAGTCAGCTTCCTTACCAGGTACCTATATTTATTTGGGTTTTGTTATGATATAACTGTCAAAAACTCTAAGCATATACGCCGTAAACTGTATTAATACTGGTCTCTACCCACCACCATGGGTGTGAATCAGCTATTATATATTCACCGGCTAAGTTTAATATTTAAAAATGATATTTTGATTATAAAATAAATTTTTTAGTATACTTACCCGGTGAATATATAAATTAAAGGCCCCCCCCTTCCTCCCCGATAGAGACCCAGCGGGATGAGAAGAACTGGAGCTGTTTACATGTATATGCGGTATCTGGCCGATAGTTGGCGCTGGTGGGCACACCCGCAACCTTCATGGCGATCGCTCGCGAGTTTTTGTGTTTCTGTCGAGCCGTCCGAGACGTCGGCTATTATATATTCACCGGGTAAGTATATTCAAAAATATATTTTATAATCAAAATATCATTTTTCCTTAAACTTATATTCAGAATGCTTGTTTTTAAGTTTTTCTTCTTGAAATTGGTTATTACCTGCTTGTTGTGGGATTTCTTCTTATATGATTACATGGGCTGAGCAGTTATAGAAACATTACTCAAGGTATATTTTCACTTTTATTTCAAACTCTTCCCATCTTTCTTATACTGTACTGTACTAGTTTATTTAATGTAAATTTAAGAAAATCTATTTGTTCCAACTCAAATACAATCCATTTTCCTGTAATGGGAGTTTGATTCCAGCAAAGCTGGAATGGCCTTTAGAAATTTTACAAGATATTTGTAACTACCGGCAGGTGGAGGTGAAGTCCTGCCCACCTGTCAGTCATCTAGACAGTCACGTTTGATTTTAGCTGTAAGCTGTACATGCATTCTTGCTGCCTCTCAAATTTGGCTTTACTAACTTTTATGTTTTCTCATAATAGATAAATGGATAAGTGTGCAGACAGGCTGTTGTATTTGGGTAAACTGGGATCGATTAAAGGAAAAGTATAAATATATAAAGTTGTATCCCAAATAAGCAGCAAATGTGTAATCGATTTAAATAAACTTATCCTTGTGTCTTTTATGGCGTATATGTGTTAACCAAGCAAACCTGCCATTGAAATTATCCTTGTACCTTTAGTGGCATACATGATTGTTATCAGTAACTCCCTCCTTATGCATTGAAGACAATGACAACAGCTTAAGAACCTAAGGAAGTTGGTCAAACTTGGGCCATGCTGGGACTGCATCGATGGGAGAAAGTTTTTTTTCCACCTCTATGACTTCTAAGGCTGCCCCTGCAGTATCTTTTCAACTTCTGCTTCTCCCATGGATGCATTGAAAGGTGTGCCACATACAGTACTAATATTCTTTCTTCTGTTGCTTTTGAAGTCTTCTGTGGCCTCTTCCTCCTTGAAAATGTTATCATTGGGTTCCAAGACCTTGACCCTGTATAAGGATGTGTGCTGCTCTTCTAGTTCTTCCTCCCCCTCTGCTTCTTCTATGTTAGATGCTCGAGAGAGGCGGAGGCTGGTTCCGAGTGCAATGATCTCGGTGAGTCTACCTTGGCTCCTGTGAAAGTCGATTTAATAGTCATTGATCAGTGTTTGGGCACCCCTCAATAATCAGAGACCTCACCAAGGGTGCCATGTTTGGAATTTGCTTTTGTGGCATTTGACAGAGGGAATCTCAAATCTCCTGGCCTGAAAATTCACTGTGGAGGTTCTATGTGCCAAAGGCTGCGAGCTTTCAGTCTTTTTGTTGATCCTGCAGTTTCTACGTTGATGGCGGTTTAGCCCTGAAGAGACAGCTGCTGCAGAAAACTTCAATGGCTAGTGTCCATGGTGCATTCTGTATCGACTAGCTGTCTGATTCAGTTGCCTACTTCGCTAGTACTCAAGACATTGAGAAAGTACAGCAAGTTGGCTTTGGTATCAAGGCTCTGACCTTAGTGTCACAAAAGTCTGCGAATCAATGTACAGTAATACCCTGACATACGAGCGCTCCAATATTCGAACATTCAGAGATATGAGCCAGCCCTTGAGCAAAGTTTTGTATTGGGATACAAGGCCACTTACAGATGCTAACGCCAGGTGACCTTGCGCTTGGGAGCGCTCTAATTCCGCATTACTTGTTGTTTTTAGTGATCTCCGACTACTGTACTCATCTCAAGTGTTTGTGTTATTTACGTGATTTTAACTGTATATTTGTAAACATTCTTCTTAATAAGTGATGGGTGTTAAGAAAGCAAGTGGTAAGGATGGCCGTAAGAAGAAAAAACGCATGAAGATGATATAGGTGAAGTATGAAATTATCGAGAAACATGAGTGTGGTATTCATGTGAGTGAGTTTGCATGGCATTATGAGAGGAGTACTGTACATTGACGATATGTACAATCCTCAAATAGAGGAATGCTATGAAGAGCATAAAGCCTTTCAAAGGCCTAGCTATATGTCTTAATTATGAACTAATGTAAATGACGAGATGGAGAGGCTTCTGTTGTTGTGGATCAACTTGCAAGGATCTGGGTAGTACGTCTTAGTTAGAGATTCGTAAGCTATAGGCTCGGATGCCATGTTTCCCTTTTGCATGGTGCCTGGAAAACCAGCTGGTGGGAGATAGTTTTACCGAGACAATCATCTATGAGAAGGCCAGCTTAATCTACGTAGATTTGAACCAAAGGGAAGCAGCTGACGGTGGGGAAACATCGACGCCAGTGGAGAAGTTCAAAGCTTGTTTTGGATGGTTCGATAATTTTAAAAAGCGAACTGGGATCCATTCAGTTGTGAGCCTTGGGAAAGCTTTGAGTTCAGATGTAAAGCTGCCGAGGTGTACGTTGAATGTTTAGCTCTGCTTATTGCTGCAGAAGGTTTCATCCTCCAATAAGTCTTCAACTGTGATGGAACGGCCCTATTTTGAAAAAAGATGACACGGAAGACATTCCTCACAGCTGAAGAGAAGAAAGTGCTGGGTCATAAACCCATGAAGGATAGATTGACTATACAGTAGCCTTATGTGCTAATGCCAGCAATGACTGAAGATCAAGCCACTGTTGGTGTATCACTCCAAAAACCCACAAGCTTTCAAAAGTCACAAGATCTCGAAAAAAAAAACTTCAAGTAATGTGGCGACCTAATTCAAAGGCATGGGTTACCAGGCATTTTTTCACAGAATTTGGTGTGGCTGTCAAAAAATATTTGATGGAAAATAAGCTGCCATTCTCCTTCTAGACAGTGCCCCTTGGCCACCATCCACCTCTTGAAGATTACATTCTCAATTAATTTGAATTCAATATATATATGTATATATATGCATATATATAAAAATATGTATATATATATATATATATATATATATATATATATATATATATATATATATATATATATATATATATATATATATATATATACACACACATATATATATATATATATATATATATATATATATTTATATTTATATATATATATATGTATATATATATATATATATATTTATATATATATATATATATATATATATATATATATATATATATATATATATATATATATATATATATATATATATATATATATATATATATATATATATATATATATACAGTGAACCCTCGTTTATCGCGGTAGATAGGTTCCAGACGCGGGCGCGATAGGTGAAAATCCGCGAAGTAGTGACAGCATATTTACCTATTTATTTAACATGTATATTCGGACTTTTAAAACCTTCCCTTGTACGTAGTACTGTTAACAAACCACCCTTTAATGTACAGAACACTTAATGCATGTACTACAGCACCCTAAACTAAAACAGGCACAAATATTAAAGGCGATTTTATATCATGTGTTTCCTAAACACCTAAAAAGCACGATAAAAAATGGCAACCAATGTTTTGTTTACGTTCATCTCTGATCATAATGAAGAAACAAACTCATTTAGTGTACACATATATGTATAGGTTAGTTTTTGCATCGATTATATTGATTATACAGTACTGTATGTTGATTTTTTTATTACCAATGTTTTAGTTTACGTATTTTTCTTAGGACTTCCAAATGAAATCTTTTTCTTTATGACGCCGCCTGAAACGACGGCGTGTACGCTCAGTAAACAACCACGCTCAGAACAAACAAGGCATTTAACGCGCATGATGATAGTGATAAATAATGATACAGTACATACAGTATTTACAGTAAAAGCATTTACAAAATATGTTACCTTACAAATATAAATTATACAGTACTTGTACGTAGCAAAACAGGAAAACAATTTGAGAGAGAGAGAGAGAGAGAGAGAGAGAGAGAGAGAGAGAGAGAGAGAGAGAGAGAGAGAGAGAGAGAGATTGTTTTACGTACGAATGTAAATTTTAAACAAAAAAAATATGATAGGTTACAACATGTAGACTTTTAAAACCTTCCCTTTAACTTAATGCATACGTACGTACATTACTAAACTATAAAACAGGTTAAAGTAAAAAATAAAGATTGTTACTGTACTCACCACGAAAGAAGTTCAAGAAAAACTTGAATGACGATGGCGATGAATTTGCTGCACAGTAGAAATGATGATGATGAAGCTGATGATGTGTTCTACTGTGCAGTCAATGATAGTATTTTACGTCTCTTCAGACGGAGGTGTCTTTTCCTGGGACACCTCTTCAACTTCTTCCTGGGAAACTTCTTCAATTTCTTCCGAAGGCGTACTAGCAGGAGGAACTGGCTCTTTTTTGCGAGGCTGGAAGAACATTGTGATCGGAAGTTGTTGCCGCTGCTGCTTTTTTCGATCCAAGAGCATCCTGTAGGGAGTCATGATGTCATCGACCTTATTTGAGAATTGCATCGAGCGAACCATATCCTCGTCCCACTCTTGTAACATTTCTTTCGCCTCCTTCATATGGTTGCAGAACTTGGCAAGCCGTTCTAATGTTAAGCCCGTTTCTTCGACATTTTCTTTGGTCTCTTCCTGGGTACCCTCACTCTCTTCCTCACTTGCCGATTTCGTCAGGTCTTCGAGGTCTGCGTCAGTTAGGGGCTGGGAATGGCAGTCCAACAACTCGTCGACGTCTTCAGTCGTCATGTCGCCAAACCCGTCACCTCCAATTATGGCAGCCAACTGCACAGATTTCCGTATTGCAGAGTGTTGGATTTCCGACGGAGTAAATCCCTTGTCGTCGTAAACAATATCGGGCCACAGCTTCTTCCAGCTCGCATTCACGGTTGCAGGTTTCATCTCTTGAAGTGCCTTTTGAATATTCTGCAGGCACGTGGCTATGGTGTACTGCCGCCAGTACGCCTTCAAGTTGAAATCTTCATCCTCGTCATCTTGGGCAGCATCCACACACGCAACGAGGTCCGCCAAGGTATTCTTCGTGTAGAGGGCCTTGAACGCCCTGATAACCCCCTGGTCCATCGGTTGAATTAATGACGTGGTGTTGGGTGGCAGGAACTCAACCTGAACGCCCTCACGCGACAGGTCAGTTGCGTGTCCACCAGCGTTATCCATAAGGAGAAGGATCTTGAATGGCAAGCCCTTCTCTAAGAGATATTCATGGACTTGCGGGATGAAACACTGGTGGAACCAGTTGGAGGTCAGCATCTTCGTAATCCATGCTTTTTGATTATGCATCCAGTACACGGGAAGGAGATTCTTATTTTTATTTTTCAAAGCGCGAGGATTTTTCGACTTATAAATAAGCCCCGGCTTTAACAAAAATCCAGCAGCATTGCCACACATCACGAGGGTAACGCGATCCTTGAATGCCTTAAAGCCAGAGGCTTTGGCTTCCTCTTTGAACAGGAAAGTTCGCGACGGCATTCTCTTCCAAAACAAGCCGGTTTCATCCATATTAAACACTTGTTCCGGCTTGTATCCACCTTCAGCGATAATGTTCTTGAAAGTCTGGTTCACGTAAGTTTCAGCAGCGGCAGTGTCAGCGGAAGCAGACTCCCCATGCAGGGAAACGCTTTTCAGGGCGAAGCGTTTCTGAAACTTCGCGAACCATCCTTTGCTTGCGGAAAAACGTTTCTGAGGCTGGGAATCAGTGGATGTCCCTGGTTGAGGATCATCTGCATCATCATCATCTTCAGCATGGTTGCCGTCGTCGTCTTTAGGTTCCTTTGCAGCAAAATTCTCATATAAGCTCAAAGCCTTTGTTTGGATGGTGTTCGTATCCAACGCTATGTTCTTCTTCCGGCAGTCGGCAATCCACACAGCTAAAGCACCTTCCATGCGTACGATCGTTTTATTACGCGTTGTAACGACTCGCTTCGCTGATCTGCTAAAGGTGATTGCAGCAGTCTTTCTAATGTTCGCCTCGTCCTTTTTGATATAGCGAACGGTGGATTCGTTGATGCCAAAATGGCGGCCGGCGGCCGCGTAACTTCTACCATCTTTTAACATGTCGAGAAGCGTAACCTTCTCAGCTATCGTCATCATCCTTCGGTGGCGTTTAGGCTCACTACCAGCCTTACTAGAAGCAGAAGCATTGTACAGTAGGATTTAACAGAAAGTTCAACAAAAAGTTCAACTTAAAACAGTCGCACACAGCACAGATTAAACTTCACAAACTTAAGAACGTCTACTCAGCAATACGCGGAAAGAGAAAGTGAACGATCCAGCCCCGCGAGAACTTTGATGCTGCGGGTAGAAGATGCGGGCAAAACACCAATCACAGGCTAGATAACAAAACTTGAGTTTTGATTCGTCATCTATCAGCGCTTGAACCAATCACAACCCGTCTTACAGTACATGGTGCGTTGGTTACTCATAGAAGATGCCCCGCGCATACTGAACGTACGTAGATTAAGTACAATACCGTAATAATAATAAATAATGATAATAATACTGTACAGTAATAATAATAATAATAATGATTAATAATAATAACAATAATAATTTTATTAACAACAACAACAATAATAATAAAAATTTACGTACGCTATTTTACGCCTCTCTCTCTCTCTCTCTCTCTCTCTCTCTCTCTCTCTCTCTCTCTCTCTCTCTCTCTCTCTCTCTCTCTCTCTCTCTCTCGTACGCTTACAGTATTCGAAATGTGATTTTTGCAACAAAGAATATTATTGGATGCAGTACTGTACTACGTACGTATACATACAAAAGATTCATGGAAAAGAAGCACATCCATTACAGTACACACCATTCTAATATGGTATGACTGCATCTGATTTGCGTTTCATGTTCGATTTAATTTTACTACGTACTGAATTATCGTATGATCACATTCTCTTTTCGTGTTTTATTTCTTTCTGTGCTGAATTATATATCATATGTAATGCAATGAACAATCAGTAAGAGCAGATATTACTAATTACAGTATTAATGGAATTACAGGTAACAAAATATCGTATTTGGTTGTCTTCAGATTTCGCGGTATTTTCGAATTTTCCGGAAAATCCGCGATATGTATATATATATGGGTTATGGGAAAACCCCGCGAAGTGGTGAATCCGCGATTGTCGAACCGTGAAGTAGCGAGGGTTCACTGTATATATATCTATATATATATATTATATATATATATATATATATATATATATATATATATATATATATATATATGTATATATATATATCTATCTATATCTATCTATCTATATATTTATAGGGTATACTTTCGGCGCAGCTGAAAGACGAGCCATGATAATTTTAGTGAGGGATAACTACCCCATTTGCTAGTTAGCGGGTGGGGTGTGGGGTAGACTGGCTACCCTGCTCACTCACACCTCTCGGCTGAGTAACCACTTTACTTTATGGCTCGGTAGAGGACGGACATGGTGCCCTTCTTTCCCGCGAAGACTTGCTTTGGTTGTTTTATTGATTTTTTTTTTTCTTGTGTTTTCATTTATCTTACATATATGTGAGTGTATGTATGTATAAATGGAAATATATGTTGTAAGATACTTGTAACTTTAATTACTGTTGACAACGTATCCGACTGCGGCTGCCCTGTTCGTTATCCTGCGCTCCATGTGGTAGCTCGTGAGCTGCCCATGTTACGAGGTAGCATTCGCTGTCAACCTTCAACTTGATGTTCCTCCTCCTTCGAGGGGAACTTGTCTCTCACTCTCTCTTGCGAGAGAGAATATTTTTTTCTTTTTTTTTTTACGCCTATGCTTTTTTCCCTTAGAGCTGGGAGAAAGGTTGCCTTAGGCGATGTCCTCCTTCGAGAGGACCTCTCTCTTGTTCGCGAGAGAGTTTCTTACGCCTATGCTTTTTTCCCATAGAGCTGGGAGAATGCTTGTCTTAGGCGATGTCCTCCTTCGGGAGGACTTCACTCTCGTTCGCGAGAGAGATTATTAAGCCCACGCTTTTTTCTCATAGAGCTGGGAGAAAGATTGTCTTAGGGGATGTCCTTCTTTGGGAGGACTTCACTCTCATTCGCAAGAGAGACTATTAAGCCTACGCCTTTTTCCCATAGAGCTGGGAGAAAGCTTGTCTTTGGCGATGTGCTCCTTCGGGAGGACCTCTCTCTTGTTGGCGCAAGAGATATTTTACGCCTACGCGTTATTCCCATAGAGCTGGGAGAAAGCTTGTCTTAGGTGATCTCCTTTGGGAGAACTTCCCTCTCGTTCGCGAGAAATAACTTGTAGGAGTTTCCTGATCCACCAGGGGCAGTGGCAGAGCTTTCTCCAAAGCAGGTTATCCCTTCGGGGGAACGAGTCTCTCGTTCTCGAGAGTAGACCTCCTTTGGGCATCGGCGGTCCCCCGTTACGCTTATGGTTCTCCTTCAGGGGCGGAGCGAGACCCTTATCTTAAGCGACATTCTTCTTCGGGAGAACAAACCTCTTATGCGGAGGTGTTATCTTTGAACCTGCTGGTTCTCCTTGATCCTTCAGGGTCTTGTTACGATCACCCTTTGGGCTGGCATGATCCCGAGCCTTCGGGCTTTCGTCATGTTGATCCTGCAGGTTCTCATGACAGTAGGAGTCCTTGGGGACGCCGCTTGAAACCTTCAGGTTTCAGTTACGCTGAACCTTCGGGCTCTTGTAACGATGGTAACGTTGATCCTTCGGGAACTTGTACCATCAATCACGCTGACCTTTCGGGGTCTCGTGATAGAGGAACCTCGGTTCCTCGTTATGCTGATCCTTCAGTGTCTCATAAAATTAGTTACGCAGAACCCTTGGGCTCTCGTAACTTTAATCACTCTGACACTTCGGTGCTTTGTGACATGGAAACTTCGGTTTCATGTTATACTGACCCTTCCGGGTCTCGTAACATTAGTTACGCTGAACCCTTGGGCTCTCGTAACTTTAGTCACTCTGACACTTCGGTGTTTTGTGATAGGGAAACTTCGGTTTCTCGTTACGCTGACCCTTCTGGGTCTCGTAACATTAGTTACGTTGAACCCTTGGCCTCTCGTAACTTTAGTCACTGACACTTGGTGTTTTGTGACAGGGAAACTTCGGTTTCTCGTTACGCTGACTTCGGGGTCTCGTAACATTAGTTACGCAGAACCCTTGGGCTCTCGTAATTTTAGTCACTCCGACACTTTGGTGTTTAGTGACAAGGAAACTTTGGTTTCTCGGTGCGCTGACCCATTGGGGTCTCACAACACAGGCTATGTTAGGCCTCTGGTCTCTCATGCCCTTAGTCACGCTGATCCTTCGGGGTCTCGTGACAGAGAAACTTCCGTTTCTCGTTTGCGCTGATCCTTCGCAGTTCACGCTGAAGCTTTGGGTTCTTGTGATCATAGCCATACTTATATGACAGAGTTTGCGGACTCTCGTTGTGTTGATCATTCGCGCTCACACAACACAGGCTATCGTGAACCTTTGGGTGGACGTAGTAGTGAGTATTCTCGCCACACTGAGAGCTCTCACGCCCAAATTGACGCGCATGACCACCCTTTTGCGTACACGGACGATCGGCCGCGCACGACCGCATTGGCGTGCATGACTGGATTGGTGTGCACGACCAAATTGGCGTGCACGACCAAATTGGTGTGCACAACCAAATTGGTGCTCACGACCGGATTAGCGTGCATGACTGGATTGGCGTGCATGACCAAATTGGCACACACGGCTGATGTGGCGTGCACAACCAATTTAGCGCGCAGGATCAAATTGGCGTGCACGGCCGGTGGGGCGCGCACGACCGAGTTGGCGCACACGACCGAGTTGGCGCGCACGACCGAGTTGGTGCGCATGATCAGATTGGCGCGCACAGCCGATGTGGCACACATGACTGATTTGGCGCACGAACAACTAGGCGCACGCAACCAGTTGAAGTGCGCGGACAACTCTTATGACAGTTATTCGAACTCATGTTGTGCGAAGTGTTCACGAGTGCACAAGAGTTTTACTCTCATGACAGAGTTTTCGAACTCCCGTCCCGTGAATTGTTCGCTCGCGCCCATCGTCATCAAGAGTTTTACTTTTATGACAGAGGAATACCTGCTGCTTTGGGGTTTCCGAATATCTACAGGTAACTATGACACAGTTCCTTTGGGTCCTGGTCACGTAACACGATTCCTGAAAATTCCATCAGGAATTAGCGACAGAGTTCCTCCGTGTTCTCGGCACAACATCCCTTAAGGTCGTGAGAAAGGAATTCACAAATAGATTCTGAACCCCTAGGTTCTCATCCGACTCTCTCGGTTTCTGCGATCCAGAGTTTTTCCTGAAAACTCTGTGGTCGACCTCCCACCCTACGGGCTGGGTCTTCCAAAGGTGACTTGATACGTCACTCTACACTCCCAGCTTATTACTATATCAGCTAGTCTGGTTTCGCCAGCACCAATCCTTTCGTTTTTGAATGAACCACCGTCACCTTTCCTCCACCTTCCCACTTCGAGTGGTTTGGTTAGCAGACAGAAATGAGCAGGGAATGAAAAATTCTTTACATTCCAGTTCATTTCCCCTGGCAGGCCCTGCCTGATATAGGCGGTAGTTTTCTCACTAGCGAGAAAGCGTTCGATGGCAACCCCTTCTGGTAAGCCGTCGATGGTAATTATGTCTGGCCGCCTTGAAGCAAACCCCCTCATATGAGACTTCACCCTTTTCGGGAGACTCGTTCCTGAGAAGTTTTTACAGAACTTCAATGGGTGTTGTTAAAACTTCATGAAGGCCGTAAGCCGTCCCGGAGCATGCGCTCTAGCCAAGACAAAACCACGAGGTTATTGTCTTAAACTCGGTTGTACCGTTTGATGGAGGCAGCCTCCCCCGTCATTGTACCCTGGGTATAACGACTTGCCTTTTTACATGATAGGCTTCCGAGACTTTTTATTCTATCCTTACAGGGTTATTGTTTCGAACAATTGGTCCCGAAGGAACATTGTTAGCTGACGCTGACGCTAAAAGAAAGATAGCAACAGCGTGGGCAACTTTTCATTACATTTACAAACGTTTCAAACCCCGCTCACAGGTAACCAGACATCCGTTTCTGTGTAATGAACACTGGCTAGCCCCTCACATAAAGAGGAGGGGTAAACCAAAGGGGAAATGATCACCTCTATAACTGTATATTTTGTTTGGGAACATGTTTGCTCTCATTCAAGAAAATATTACAGTTAGTCAACGATCAAAATTCTTTCGACATTAATGTTGCGATTCGTCGCACATACATTATTCCCGCAACTGGATTCGTTGCAAACGTTTCCTGGAGGCAGAGAATACGCATGTGCTAGCGCAAATGGACAAGTACATATATGCGTGCAAGCGATCTTTCTGCCAATAAGGGCTATATACATCTTCCAATTAGAACTCCGTTCTATTAAATTGTATGTTTATATCCCTTACTGAAACCAGGTTATTCAGTACATTACTTGGCTACTTTCCTGTAACCAGACATGCAGCATTTACGTCCTGCCTCCTTATAGGCATTTTTTCCTTTCCCCCGATTGGAAGTCTTAGTCTCCTACAAAGGCTTTGGCTGGAAACTTCTCATAAGCATATCTGTTCCCTAGTAGGGAACATTTAATATAAATGCTAGTTTACTGATCGGAGACTCAGAAGTACGAATGTTTTTTGTCCTAAGAAGGAGAAACCTCCGTTACGAACGTTTTCAACGTTCTCCAACTAAGTTACGGACATGACTTTTAAGTCGAACTACTCATGTATGCTTGTCATGCTCACAGTTCGGTGTTACTACTCCGTAGTAGACTTATGCTCTTTACCCACCCAGCAATAGATTGAAGATATGTCTCAATACCCTCTTGGGTTTGGTTGCATGGATTCGGTGATTACCGTAGTCTCTTGTCCGGAAAGCGATCTCTATGGAGATTCGCTATTAGATCATAAGCTGTACTGATTAACTGGTTTACCGTTTGGTATCGGTCTTATTCGGCCAACCACACTGGATTAGTGGCAGTTGGAGGGAGAACAGGCTATTCCCCTTCGTTGCAAGAACGTGCAATTAGTTACACGTCTCGACATCATCTCGAGATGTGGTTATTGCTATGCGCTCCCCCCCTCACCGCTGGACAATCCGCGGATGATGGGTGGCAGACGAGAGCTTCTGCAAAGAGGCCTGTCTTCTCGTCTTCCCTTTGGATCTGATGCTCTCTTTAATGCATCAAAAGAGATTGGGCGGCATATGCCGCACCATTCCAGCCTCGTCTGTTGGCCGATTCAGAAAGGTACCAGCATTCATCTCTCTTATTGAACCATCTAGCAGTACGAAGCCTCAGATGGACAGAGGACAACCAGTTGCCCCCATCTGCTCGTACCATACACCACCCAGATAGTGGACTCCTAGTGTCTTGGAATTATCTTGTATCCAACAAAGTCTTAACTTTGTGAGGTCCCCGACTGTGGTTATGCTCGCAGCGGCCCTGATCTTCAGGCTCCCACTCGACCGTTCCCCAGTCCCGGAACACCAGGCCCTCAAACAAGATGTATTCCAAGATTGGTTGGGTGGCCTAGAGGTGTGCCTTGTTTTTTTTCCCCCCCATTCGGTCTGGTGAAAATGTCCTCAGCAAAGTCAGGATAAGCAAGATCTTATGACTCCAATAGCTTCGCTATGGCATCCCGCAGAATGGTTCCCAGACCTTCTGCAGCCCCTGATGGAGTTCCATTAGCTTCGCTATGGCAACCCGCAGAATTCCCGCACCTACAGGTCCTAACGGAGTTCCAAGGGATCTTCCTCCACGGCACAATCTTCCAAGAAGCCACATGCTAACACTTTTCTAAGCCATAGCCTTGCTTTGACTTCACGCCTGGGACGATCCTACACCACCTCTCTCAGAGAGGCCTTTCGCATCAAGTTATGGAAAAGATGTCTAGGCACCTCAGACACTTTTCAGCGTCCAGGCGAAGTGTTCGGCCTTTGTGACTGATGTCGTGGAAGGGGATTCTCTCCCATCAATGCCTTTACTTATACAAGTGTGAGATAACTTGTCCCCCGTCGGATCTCAACCTCGTCCTGGGAACGTGGTTCGGGTCCTTCAGTCTCTGAAGGCTTCTCTCTACGAACCTTATGCTCGGCAACAGATTGCTTCCTTACACGGAAGACGGCCTTTCTACTCACTTGGGCTTTTGACCAAGAGAGTTAGTGTGTTGTATGATCTATCTTCTGATGTCTCCTACTCTAGGAGACAGGGAGAAATAATCCTCAGCAACGTCCCTGAGTGGATTGCCAAGACTCAAAATCCGAGTGTGTTGTACCCTAGGTGCAGCCCATTTTGAATAAAGAGTCTTCGTTCGGTAACCGAAAACCCATCAACTGGGGTTTTACCCAGTGAGGGGTCTGTGGGATTACCTTAAAAGAACGATACCAGCTCGCTCCCGTGTGTCGGCACTGTTGACCAGCACAGGGAAGGTCAAGAGGACCTCAAGGATTTCCTTCCCCTCTGGGATCGGAAGGCAATTGAGGTTACTCTCAATCTAGACTCTCCTCCATCCTAAGATCAGTGGCCTTGCTACATCCCTGGCGTTCAAGAAACTACTCTGTGGCGCAGATACTTTAAGTGGGCATGTGGAAGCGTCAATCGACCTTCACGGCCCACTACCTGCAAAGATGTAACCCACAAGAACATGGAGACCTTTTCCATCGGTCCTGTGGTGATCGCACAACAAATGGTCTAAACACCTCAGGCTCCTTGATGGGCAAGTAGCAGAGGGTTGAGGGCTGAGGCTACCCGTATTAGTCTGGGGTGAATGAGTAAGAATGCCTGGCTCCTTTCTTCCTTTCACCTTCTCCTCTCTGGGGGAAAACAGCTCTGCTAGCCTCAGCATAGCAGACCTCACTTCGCTGCAGGTAAGGCCCATTTCCCTTGTGCCTCCTAAGTATAGAAGAATACTTTGCTATGTCCCCAATACCTTTTTGAGGGAGGGTATTGAGTAAGTCTTTAAGAACAATAGGTTTTGTACTCGAGTTCCTATGATAAAGACATGCCACACTGTTAGTTCCACTCACACACAAGCTTCTGCAGGCCGCTATCAGTGCATTACCTCATATCGGCACTTGATTCTAGCAACGGTAGGGTCCCTTCTACTATCGTTCACAGATCGAAATAGGGAGGACACCGGGTTATGACCAAGGCCAGCTGGTGAGGACTTCCTCCCTCCTAAGAGTAAGTCACCCTATAAATAATGGAAGGTTTGTATCTACGCCGGAACAAATAACAAAAATTTAAGTAATTTGTATTTTTCCTAGTATACAAACCTGGAGCTATTTATAGAAATTGGCCTGCCACCCTGTCCCCCGAGAAGTCCTGCCATGAAGCAAAGTGGTTACTCAGCTGAGAGGTGTGAGTGAGCAGGATAGCCAGTTTACCCCACCTCCCACCCGCTAACTAGCGGATGGGGTAGTTATCCCTCACTAAAATTATCATGGCTCGTCTTTCAGCTGCCCCAAAAGTATACCCTATAAATAGCTCCTGATTTGTATACTAGGAAAAATGCAAATTACTTTACAAATTTTTTTTATTTTAATAAATAAAATAAAATTGGTTGACAACAGCTAAAATAAAACTTGGGGAATGAATATAAAAAGAAACTCGTTCAAAAACATCACGTTTTTTCAGTTTTTAAAGAACATCAATGTTATTTCTTCGGTTACTTTAACTGACAAATCAAATCAGTCAAAACATTTATAGAAAAGGGTAACAGTCAGTAAGGTAGAAATACTCAAGGGATGGTTTTCTGAAGCTGCTGAGATGATACTGTTATGGAGACTTCAGGCTTGAGAATGTTGCAGAAGGGCGGCTGAAGTTCAGATGAAATTGGCAAGGTAAACGGATTTGAAGACGTCACGGAAAGGGTGGCATCAAGATGGGACTTGAGAAATTTTCTCCAAGATTTTCTATGATAGTGTTGAACTAAGGCCAGGCTGCAGGCAGTGTTGGCTACTTCTTGTTACAAACAGGAAGGGCCGGCTGCTTCAATTTGTTTCTTCTTTTCAGCCATAACAGGATTTTGGAGATAAGCGTTTGTTGTCTGAATAGAAGGTTAGAATCTTGCTCTATTGGACTTCTGGTCTTCTGCTTCTTATCTCATTAGGACTTGTTCTCATCGGTTTCGGACATAGTTCCTCTCTTGTCTTATGTCCTGTCCTATCTCCCCTGGACAATCTCTTCTTGAAGTTTTTATACCCATGTATGAGCGTAGTTAATTACAGTGGGCAGTAGTCATTTCCATTGATGTTTTTTTTTTTTTAACAATTTTGCATCTTGATTAGCCGCCTCAAAAATGCCCACTTTGATCAGGCCATGGAAGCTTCTTGAAGAAATTTCTGATGCAATCTGGAGTACATGTTAAGTTGTAACGAAAAGGCAGCACGTGTCCACCCATGATGACATATTTCATAAACAAGGATATCTCTCAGGCTCGGTTTCTCAAAATATGCTGACTCTACTGATTAGGATGATGGCAACTTGATCAAATCAGGACAGTCTCCTTATCACTGCAGGCGGCGCTCTTTGTTGAGGCTCGGTTTACTTTCAAAGTACTTACGACAGTGAAGTGATGACAGGTTTGACCAAGCAATACGGCAGTTGAATTTCACCTCGCTGCTTGCACTCTGGGAATAGATATTTTTGTCTTTTAATAACATATCCCTTCAAAAGTATTGTATCTACCCATGACAATATATATATATATATATATATATATATATATATATATATATATATATATATATATATATATATTTATATATATACTGTATATGTGTATATATATATATATATATATATATATATATATATATATATATATATATATATATATATATATATATATATATATATACTGTATATATATATATGCATATGTATATGCATATGTATAATTTTTTTTTATTCATTTGTTCATTTATTCATTATATTTATTTATTTTTCTTTCATTTAAATGGTAGGGATCTTTACACATTCGTTATTACTACCTGCTTAGATGAATGGGAGAAGGGATCACAGTTGGGAGGTATTTGTATTCAAAGCTATATATGAGAGTATCCTGATGATGGTTTGGATCTTTTTTGGTGGAACTATTCTCAAGGGTTTGGTTATCGGAATCTGGGTGGGATCCAATCTTTGAGGTAGGACTCTAGGCTTTTGGCTGAAAGCCCATCATCACAGATATGGGGAGGAGGATTTCATATTTCCTTGGTCTCAGTTCTAACTGGCTGGTTTAGCTTACACCTGTGCCTCTATATCTATCTTGGTGCTATCCCATGGGTAGGGTATGGAGTGGACCATCTTGGAAGTATACTCTCGCTGTGCTGAAAGTGGAGAATGCAAATTTCCTCTCCAACATATTGTACTTTATTAATATTCTCAAGCAGGTAAACTAACCAAACCACCAACAAAAACAAACTTCTACCCTTAACTGTGGACCCTTTTGAAAAGGACACCCTATCCCCTGTATATGTCAAAAATAATGAATGCTGGAGGCAGACATGGCACACAGGTCTAATAAACAACAACAATAAAAATATTAACATTTATTTACAAAAAATATAATGATCTTCAACGTTTAAATAAGACCCTAGCACCATTGTCACTAGAATAGATCCACTAAGGTTTTTAGTTGTGGAAGGATCTACTCCCCCAGCCTATTCCGACCAGCTCTACAAATCTGTGAAATAACAAAAATAACGAAATATAACCCTTGCAAGCAAAGCAACGGTAAATACGGGTAAAAAATAAATTAATTGTGAAAATCACACCTCAAATAAACTAAAATGCGGAAATCACACTCTGAATACGCGATTACATGCCAACAAGAAAATACATTAATATAATTAAACATCTTTAACAACTAAAGTAAGGCTAAAAAATATAATGATATACCTATTCAAACAATTACAAAGTTAAACAAGGTACTACTGTAACGAACATAACCTTACAACAAAAAATAATATCATTAAGTGGATAAACTTAAAACCCACGTAAATATTTAAGAATATAGAGCCTTAATTTTTAAATAGGATATGAGATTTGGATAATTACTTTAAACAGTTAAAGATATTCTGACCTTCAAACCTAAATCGCTAAATATGCCACAAACATAGAAGGACTTATGGGGTTTAAGAGGCTATATCCTTTACTAGTCGATACAGTAGTCTTCTGTCCAAAGAGTGGGGATAATGATGACGGTTCTCATAAGGGCGAAGACACATAATCCACGATGTTGATAAGGTAGTAAATCGTTGCAGAGCGGGACGAAGAAATTAAATCAATCCATGGCTGTTTATAAAATCCTTGATAAATTCTCCATTGCAAAAAGAAAAAAAAGCCAAATTATGTAAAATGATGACGAGCAGTTAATACAAGTCCATGGCCAATAACTGCTCCACACTTTATATAATGAGAGTTGTTAAACCGACTCCCTTTCCTCTATCAAGTTTTCCTCAAGGTAAATACTGTACTCTGCTGATTTTTCTCCAAGGATCTTCAAACTGGAAGATGAAGTAAAACTGGACAGCAGAGCCATCTATTGACCTAAACAACCTCTAGACTCCCTTGCCTTCTAATGTTTTTAAATAGCAAAAGAAGCTAGAGGCAAAATAATAATACATTAAATATATATAAAGCCAATAGTAAATTTAAAATCATGGAAGGAAATTTATTTCACAGGATATGCTGATTCCCCCCGGCACTGTTGATGACCTCTGGCAATTCTAATAGAGAAAATTTCATTGATGACCTAGGCACTAAAAAGGACCAGTCTTCAAATATTAGTAAAACAAATAATTTGGGCAACACAGGGAAACAGAATCCTGCATGTTACCCAAATTCCATAAGAAACTGATTAGGATGTGCTATATAAATCATTTCAGTGTTATGGTTTAATCATAGAAATTCTAAATGAGGCTTGAAAATCACAAATGGGAGTCTTGGATATCCTTTAATAATCACAATGAAGCATTTAATGCGATCTGCAATTTAATGAAAATCAAAATCAATAATTTGAAGATCAACGGTGCTCTGTGTGATTGGGTACCCAAGGGTTTGGTCATTCACAAACCTTCAGACTGGATTGATACAGATGTATATGTAGTGATGCCTCCTCAAATAAAGCCAAAACCACCAATGTGGCTTATTGCTTTCTCTAAAGGGTGTACAGGAAATAATATCAAGATATGCAAATTTCTTCAAAAGAAAATGGGTACCATCACACCAGGAGATATATCTCAATTTGGAAAGAACAGGTTCCTCATAAATGCCAAATCACAAACACAATTTGTTTAATTGTCCAATTTAAAGACCGATAATGATGATATAGAATTGGATGTAAAACCTCATTTAAACTTTAGTTATGGAAGGGGAGTAATTTTCAATAGAGACTTGTATGAGTTTACTGAAGAAGAGATACTGGTCATGTGATAATTAACTGTATGGAAAGTGCATAGTGTCCCTGGAACATCAATGACTATCCTTACTTTCCAGGATGCTGATTTGCCTTTTCACATTGACATAGAAAATGAACGGTGTAAAGTTTGACCTTTTAAGCAGAAGCAACTGCAATCTTTTAATCGCTTTAGATTTGGGCGTCCTTCTAAAGTTTGCAAGATTGAAAAAATGTGTAGTACTTGTTTCAATGTTTACTATGCAAAGTCTATAGAGGCCAATTGTTTAAACTGCAACTGTTCCGTAACTGAATTACGAACCACGCTATTTGATATGGGTATTACTTTCGGCGTAGCTGAAATGACGAGCCATTAGAATTTTAACGAGGGATTACTACCCCCTCACTAGTTAGCGAGGGGGTAGGGAGGGGTAGTTTGCTACCCCTCCCCCCCCTCACACACCTGTGAATACTTCACTTTTGCTTTTGGCTCGGGTGACGATCAGACGTGTCTGCTCCCACCCTCGCTTATTGACAGCCTTTGATCTTGTTTTTGCTTTTTCTTTTCAGTGTGTTTGGAAGTTGGCCTCTATCATGCGAAAGTGTCCCGGCTTACCTGACCGCCCTTGTGGTACTTATATGTCGGCGGTCGACACGGACCCTCACACCTTGTGTCCTTTTTGTAGGGGTAAACGGTATGTCAGAAATAAAGTGTGCGGTGAGTGTAGGGAGTGGTCTACCTCCCAGTGGGAGAGGTTTTCACGGCGCCGGAAGAAGTAGTCTAAACGGGATATTTCTCCTTCAAGGGTTTCCTTGAAGAGAGAAAATCCCAAGGACTCTTCTTCCGTAGCCCAAACCTCCTCCGAAGCTCCCACTCGATTGGTCTCTTCCGCGAGGCCGTCGAGTGGTAGCGTAGGCCGTACTTGTGTTCGCCAACCTCGGGGTGCGGGAGAGGGCGTTGCCTCCCATAGTGAGGCACCTCCTCCTCCTTCCCCGGGCGAGGTTATTTCTGCTAATGTTTCTAATGATGATTTATTGCAGCTTTGGGCTTCCTTGGGGCTTCAGGGTTCGCCCTCCAAGGAAGCCGTTTGACATAATCAGGTTGGGGGCTGCTGTCAAACAGTCGCCGGCGATAGCAGAGGTTGATCCTCTGTCTATCGTCGACGTTGTTGTGGCAGAGGCTTCCGACGAGTTAGGTCAAACCTCTGCCTTGGGTGCTGATGTTGCTGAAGGCTTAGTTCCCCCCTCCGAACATCCTTCGAGGGACGACCTAAGTCCAACGGTCTCTCCTGCAGGTGATTCTCCCCCTCGGGGGAGTTCACTAACAGAGACTCCTCTTCGGAGGACTGATGATGGTCTGCCTGCTGCCCCCAGAGGACGTATCAGACGTAAGGCTCGTTTTCCTCTTCGCCATAGAGGCCTTCCTTCTCCTCACAAGGGAGTTAGGAGGCGCCTCTTCGGTTCTTTGCATTCTAAGTCCCCCGCCCAGGATTCTCCTCGCCGTGCAGCGACCGTTGCAGCTGCATCCCTGGACCTCTCTGCTGTTCGTTCGCGATCTCCTTCGCCTGCCAGACCTGCTGACCTTCCGTCTCCGTTCCTGGCTGCTGACGCGCTGTGGGCGCCCACGCACCCCGTTATCCAACGGGCACCGGTCCCTTCGGGGCAAAAGGGGCTTTTTCACAATGTGAGTAAGTCCCTTAAGTGCCAGGTATCCCCTGTGCATCAATGTTCTCCTGCGCGCTCGGGCGCAATTGCGCGCAAGCGCTCTCCTGTGCCTGCGGTTCCTGAGACTACTATCCAGAAACATCCTATGCCAGGGACAACGCGCCAGCGATCTCCTGCTGCAGAGTCTACGCGCCAGCGCTTTCCTACTCGCCATCGATCTCCTGCGTGCCAGCGCTCACCTGCGCGCCAGCGATCTTCTCGCCAGCACACATCTGTGCCCTGATCCTGATGTGCGCCACGTGCGCCCACGATCTCCTGCACGCCCACGATCTCCAGCTCGCCAGCGCTCTTCACATGCGCGCCATCGTTCGCCTGCGCGCCTACGATCTCCGGATCTGGGGGCAGGAGGGAAAACTCTACTTTCACCTTCTCGTCAGCGATCTCCTGCGCGCCCTCGGACCTCGCCCACTCGTCAGCCCTCGCCTGCGCGAGTCCCCTTTGCGCACACATGTTCCAGCCCTTGCTGTGCGCTCTTCTAGAGGTCTACGAGATCCTGTGCGCCCACGCGCCCTCGAGCAGTCACCTTCTCGCGCAACTACGCTTGCTGTTCCTACTGCGCACCTTCTGCCTTCGCCAGATTACGCACCCTCGGCTCGACTCTTTCCGGATTTCGAGTCTTCGTTCTGTAACAGATGACCCAGACCATCTCCTACTGTGCCCAGTGAGGAGTCTGAGGCTCTATTTTAAGAGAACAGCTGCAGTTCGTCCGCGGGTGCAGACATTGTTTGTTAGCACCGGAAGGACGAAGAGGAGGGTCACTAAAAACACTATCTCAGCATGGATTCGCAGGGTTATCCATCATTCCCTGAATCCTGACCCTCCTCCGTCACGTTGCCCCAGAGCACACGATGTCAGGGGCATTGCTACGTCCCTGGCCTTCAAGAGAAATTACTCAGTGACGCAGGTTTTACAAGCAGGGGTTTGGAAGCGTCAAACGACCTTCACAGCCCACTACCTGCAAGAGGTGACCCACAGGAGGCTCGATACGTTCTCTATCAGCCCTGTGGTGGCTGCACAACAGCTGGTTTGAACCTCAGGCTCCTTAATGGACAAGTAGCAGATGGTTGAGGGCATTGTTACCCGGTTTTAGTCTGCATGAATGAAAAGGTATGCCTGGCCCTTATTCTTTTCTTCATCCTCCCCTCTCTTGGGGAAAGCAGCATCCTGGGTTCTCTGCACAGCTGACCTCAAACCACTGCAGGTAAACCATGTTCCCTTGTGTTCCTAATATTATGTTAATATTGTCACGTCCCCATACCATTACGAGGTGGTATTGGGAGCGTCCTATCCTGGAATTCCATCTAAAGGACTTCAGGTCAACTTCCTAGACGAGTCACACTTCATTCCTTCACACACAAGCTTACGTAGGCCGTGGTCCTTGCAGAGCAAGGCACTTGCGAGGTGCAGGGACTCCTTATCTTTGAGTACTAACACACTCAGATACTGAGTCCCCGGGCAAAAAGCCAAAAGCCAGTATGGGTGGGACTTTCCACCCTATCTAAGGGTTGAGTCACCCATATTAAATAGCGTGGTTTGTTTTTCAGTTACGGAACAAATGACAAATTCGTAGATAATTTGTATTTTTCCTAACTATACAAACCTCAGCTATTTAATCAAACTTGCCCGCCAGCCCTGTCCCCCGGGAAATCCTACCTCTAAGCAAAGTGAAGTATTCACAGGTGTATGAGGGGTGGGTAGCAAGCTAGGGAGTAGTAATCCCTCATTAAAATTCTAATGGCTCGTCATTTCAGCTACGCAGAAAGTAATACCCATATTAAATAGCTAAGGTTTGTATAGTTAGGAAAAATACAAATTATCTACGAATTTGTCATTTTGAATCATAAATCTACTGATTGGAGCTGCTGGCAATATAAGTTAGAAGTGGCTGCCCGTAATAAATCCAGTATTGAACATATAAGTGTGGGGCATGCCAAGAGATTATTAAATGAATCAATAACCTATGCAAAGGCATTGAAATCGGAAGGAAAAGATGTGACAGGAGACATCTAACCTGCTTATTACTACCAGAAGTTACCAAAAAAAGAAATACAGTGATACCTCTACGTACGATCTTAATTCGTTCCGTGAGCTGCTTCGTATGTTAAAACGATCGTATGTTGGAGCAAATATTCCCATAAGAATACACTGTAATTTGTTTAATTCGTTCCTCAGCCTAAAAACCCATGATAACTCCTTAATAAATTGCTACACATAATTACACATAACATTAATACAATTGAATAATACAGAAATATCTAAAAGATAATAATAATAAAGAAATAATAAATAAAAAGGGGGTTTTTATTGACACTTTACCTTAGAGACAGGCCAGCGCAGGTGTAGGAATTGCTACGAAGGAGGAGATGGAAGATCAGCGAGGAGGTAGAGACGGCGACTGCGATAATGTACCGTAACTTACTCTAACTTACACTATGTGAACTTTAACCTAACTTAGCTTATTTTTTTTTTCATTTTTATATTTTATATTTTTTTTTACATTTTTTTTCTTTTCTATTTTTAATTTGCATCACTTTCACTCGATTCGGTCTTACTTTTCTTTGCTTCACTTTCTTTCTCTTCATCATGATTACTAGACCGCATCGTAGATTTTTTAAAGAAACTATCGAGAGAAAGTTGCTTGGTACAGCTTTTGAGAATTTTTCTAAAATGTGTTAAACAAAAATCACCGAACTGTGCAACTACACGGCAAACCTGAAGTTTCTGTGGCTGATGCTTGTCGATGAAATCAACCACGTGTTGATGATATGCCAACATCTGTTTTATTTCAGCCGAACCTAAGATGTGACCTACCTCCTCGATCTCCTCCGACTCACTCAACTGCGCTTGGAACTCATCATGCTTCATGGCTTGCAGCTCCTTGAGTTCCTTGGTGGTGAGCTCTTCATGATGCTGCTCATCGACGAGTTCGGTGATGTCATCTTCATCGACCTCCAGACCCATGGACTTGCCAAGGGATACAACCTCTTTGGCATCTTCCTCGACGGCAAGCACAGGTCCAGGCTCGGGGCCAAAACCTACGAAATCTCTGGGAGGAATAGCATCAGGCCAAAGCTTCTTCCAAGCTGAATTCAATGTCGTATGAGTTACTCCCTCCCAAACCTGATCTATGATCTTTAAGCAGTGCACGATATTAAAATGGCTCCTCCAAAATTCACGCAAAGTTAAGTTGGTGCTTTGCGTGACATCAAAGCACTGCTTAAATAAGTGCTGGGTGTAGAGCTTCTTGAAATTAGAGATGACTCGCTGGTCCATGGGCTGGAGGATAGGGGTGGTATTCGGTGGAAGATACAACGCTGATGAATTTGTGCTCTTCGATGATATCATCTTCGAGTCCTGGGGGATGAGCCGGTGCATTATCCTAACAAAGCAAGCACTTCAAAGGCAAATTCCTCTTCTGAAGGTACTTCCCGACAGCAGGGTCGAAAACTACGTTTACCCATTCCGCAAAGATATGCCTAGTGACCCAAGCCTTAGAATTAGCACGCCATAAAACATGCAGCAGGTCTTTATTAATTCTATGTGCTTTAAATGCCCTAGGGTGTTCGGAATGGTATTTTGCAGTCCCCGCTGGCGTTGGCACAAAGCGCAAGAGTCAACCGATCCTTCATAGGCTTATGTCTATGGGTATCATCAATCACTTTATTTATGATTCTGTACATATTGCTTTTGTTATAATTCTTGTTAATCTAGTTTTTAAGCATGATGTCTCTTTTTTTTTTTTTCTATTAATTCTTTTGCTGTCGGGAGACATTGAGCGAAATCCGGGACCAGTACGTCCTAGATTTCGTCAATGTCATCTTCTGTATTGCAATATTCGTGGTCTTCATGCAAATATCCAAGACCTTACAGTTGCGTCCAGACAGTATGATATTCTTTTGTGCTCTGAAACTTTGGTTTCTAATATGAGGCACTCATCTGAGCTCCTTATAACTGGTTTTAAGAAGCCAATAATGTTGAAACGTGATGCAATCCCTAGGGCCAGGGGAATGTCGGTGTATATTAGGACCGAGTACCCTGCTTCTCATAAGTCCTGCTATCAATGTGGATGTCATGAGATTCAGGTAATAAAAGTTTGTGGCAGGCATAACAACTTTTATTTGTGTTCGATCTACCGGAATCCAGACATGGATGATTCTATCTTCGATTGTCTTCTTACCATTATGGCTAAGATACAAGAAGATGATAGAAAGGCTTCTTTTGTCTTTGTAGGCAATTTTAATGCTCACCATAGGGAGTGGTTAATTTCTGTCTCTCCTACCGATCGCCATGGCTTAAGAGCTTTAGACTTTGCCTCCAAATCAGGCTGTGAGCAAATCATAAATGAAGCTACTCACAGGTCTAGTAATTGCTTGGACCTCGTATACACTGACTTCCCTGGCGTTATAACTAGTAAGGTTGGTTCTCCAGTCAGGACATCTGATCATGCCTTGATTTCATTAGTAGTGAAGACTGAGCAGCCTGTCCCTGATATATCATACTCTAGTAAATTTTATATGAAATCCCAAGCAGACTGAAATGGGATTTTGCATGATCTTTTGTGCTTGAATTGGTCACAAATATATAGTAGTGTAGATCCTGTTGTCCCTTTGAATGAGAATCTAGTCAACATAATTGATAGGCGTATCCCTTCTCGTGTGCTAAGGTACCGAGTGAAGGATAAACCGTGGTTCAATGATGATTGTAGACGTGCTTATTTGGAGAAGCAGGAGGCCTATCATCTTTGGAAGGGTAACAGATCAGATTTGACCTGGAACAACTATACTCGGCTTTGAGCTTTTGCTCAGAGAGTTTATGCCTCAACTGAAAAGGAGTACAATTTAACCATAAAAGAAACCCTTTCTGGTACAACTCAGGAACATAAATGGTGGTCTACCCTTAAATCTGCACTATTTGGTGTAGATGCAACAGTTCCTCCTTTACTTAAAGGCTCAGTCACTCATTGTCCAAAGGAAAAGGCAACCCTTTTGGCTGATGTTTTTGACAGTAAACAGAGTAATGAAAAACTTGAACTTCCTCATTCCTGCTTTCCTGAGGCTAAACTAACTAGTTTAGCTTTTCGATCTCGTGAGATTAAAGCTCTGTTGATGGACCTTGATGCTTATGGAGGTGTAGACCCAAATGGTATTTTTCCTTTGTTTTTTATAAAAACAGCAGATTTCTTAGCTCCAAAGTTATCTGTTATTTTGCGCAAGTTAGCAAGGAGAGGAGCTTTTAGCACTTGTTGGAGAATTAGTAATGTTACTCCTCTATGTAAATAAGTTTGTGGTAGCTCAAGTCCCACTGATTACCGCCCAATTTCCATAACTCCTATATTATCTAAAGTTTTTGAACGTCTTCTGGCAAAATGTCTTAATAGGTTTGCTGAAGGTAATCATCTACTTCCTAGCTTGCAATTTGGTTTTCGTAAAGGCCTTGGAGCATGTGATGCCCTTCTTACAATCTCCAATGCTGTACAGAAATCCCTTGATTGTGGTCAGGAAGTTCGTATGATTGGCCTTGATTTTAGTGCTGCCTTTGACCGTGTTAATCATGAGGCCCTAGTTTTCAAACTCAAACTGTTGGGAGTGGGTGGGTCGTTTCTTAGTATTATTATTGATTTTTTAAGTAATGGATCTCAAAGAGTTGTTGTTGATGGGCACCATAGTGAGTATAGGAATGTGATATCTGGTGTTCCACAGGGTAGTGTTCTTGGCCCATTACTTTTCATATTATATACACATGACATGTGGTTTGGCCTAGAAAACAAGCTTGTTGCATATGCAGATGATGCTACTCTCTTTGCATCAATTCCATCCCCTGAATGTAGATCTGGAGTTGTTGAATCCCTTAATAGAGATTTAGCTAATATTAGTGCATGTTGCAAATTATGGGGTATGAAGTTGAATCCTAACAAAACTCAAAGTATGATTGTAAGTAGGTCAAGGACGGTGGCTCCTTAACATCCGGATCTCAGTATTGATAATGTTCCTTTAAATTGGATGACTTTTGAAATTTTAGGTGTGATTCTCGACAGCAAATTTACTTTTGAGAAACACATTAGGTCTGTGTCTTCTTCAATTGCATAAAAAATTGGCTTATTGAGAAAGTCTTTTAAGATTTTCGGTGATCAATCTATTCTGAAGAAGTGTTTTAATTCTTTCATTCGACTTTGTTTTGAGTATTGTTCTCCTGTCTGGTGTTCAGCTGCTGATTCTCATCTTAATTTGTTGGACAGAATCTTACGGTCTATTAAATTTCTAATTCCTGATCTAGATATTAATCTCTGGCACTGTCGTTCAATTAGTTCATTATGCATGTTGCATAAGATTTTTCATAACTCTGACCATCCTTTACATTCAGATCTCCCTGGACAATTTTATCCTGTTCGTAATACTAGGCAGGCAGTTAATTCTAATAGCCAGGCCTTCTCCATCATGAGGCTCAATACTACACAGTATTCTAGAATTTTTATTCCAGCTGTTACCAAGTTGTGGAATGATCTTCCTTATCGGGTAGTTGAATTAGTAGAACTTCAAAAGTTCAACGTTGGAGCAAATGTTTTTAAGTTGACCAGGCTGACATGAGTCTTTTTATAGTTTATATATGACATATCTGTTTTTGACGTTGTTAATAGTATACAGTATAGGATATATCTGTTTTGACGCTGTTACTGTTTTTAGAATGATATATTGTTAATTTATTCTCATCATTTATTTATTTCCTTATTTCCTTTCCTCACTGGGCTATTTTTCCCTGTTGGAGCCCTTGGGCTCATAGCATCTTGCTTTTCCAACTAGGGTTGTAGCTTGGCTATTAATAATAATAATGATAATAATTTTCTTCTCTTTAGCGGTAATGTATGTTTGACTAGGCATCTTTTTCCAAAACAGACCGGTTTCATCACAGTCGAAAACCTGCTGCTCTACGTATCCTTCCTCCTCCCCGATCTTTTCGAACATTTACAAAATCATTAGCAGCCTTGGTGTCCGAACTTGAAGCCTCTCCTTGCCGAACAACTGAATGAATCCCGGTCCGTTTCCTAAATTTCTCGAACCAACCTCGAGACGCCTTGAATTCCTCCGTCGTAGGATCGGTTGAACTCTCCCCCGCGTCACCCCCAGAGCCCGCCGCCTTCAAGTCACAATAGATAGCGCTGGCCTTCTCACAAATGATCGTTTCAGTGATCGTGTCGCCAACAGTCTCCTTGTCCTCTATCCAAATCAACAAAAGGTGTTCCATCTCTTCTAGAGTAGGGCTACGACGTTTAGAAATAATGGTGATCCCCTTCGATGGTTTGACTGCTTTAATGGCTGCCTCCTTTTTTATGATCGTCGAAATCGTAGACATATTCCGGCCATATTGTTTAGCCAGATCGCTAACATGCACATCTCGCTCATGTTTTTCTATTTCTTGTTTTAGTTCTAATGAAAGCATTGACTTCTTCCTTTTCTCACCACTACTACTTCCTGAAACAAAACTAAGCTTTTTAGGACCCATGATTATACGTAAAACCAAAAAACAACATGTGAAAAAGCACTGTTAATAACGGAACGAATAGAGAACAACCACACGATGCGCACGAGATGAGAGGACTGATCAAGGCAACGCTCGATTGCGTCCCTCCGATGTGCTGCCGTCTACCGGCGTAAACAAGAAACTACGATCGACGCTTTGAGAAAATTCTACACGTATGATCTACGTCGTATGTTGGAACAAGACTTCGGGTGTCGAGACGCAAATTTGATCGAATTTTACTTCGTATGTTGGAAAATTCGTATTTAAAGACAATCATATGTAGATGTTCCACTCTACGCCTACTAATAACATGCTGCATGATAGGGCAAGGATATCACCTCCTAAGGCCTTGCTTACCTCTATTAAACCTTTGTCCCCCATTACAAAGGATAATACTAACCTCTCGGGCTATATCTTTGCCTGATTTGATGGAAGTTTCACATAAAACTGAGTTGTCAGGGGCACCTGTATTGGAGAAAACACCAAAACCTGATAAATCATCACCCCTTAATTAGAAAAGAGACTTCCATGTCTCTTGCCCCCTTCCATTAAGAACACTAAAGTCGTGACATCAAATAGATATGATGTTTTGTCTGTTGATATTTCAGATCAACAAGAAAACTACTTGAATCAATAAAAAAATTAAATTTGAGGTTCACCATCCTCCTCAAGAATTAGGTTAAAAGAACATTGAAAAGGGCAAATTTAAAACCTAACTTTTAAATATGTAACTTCCCAGGTATTTACATATATATAGCTTAATCCCGCGTTTCGTCGCGCGCACAGCAGAAATTCAAATTTCGCGGCAATCACTGCCAAGTGAGTAGGTGGTCATACCTGAGCGCCCTCTCAGTAGTTAACTGGAACCATTCCCAACATTCCTCAGAAATTCCCTGCCATTGATCGAGTCAACACGTCGGAAATTCGTTTCGTTGTGGGTTTGCTTTGTCTACAAATTTGGTGAAGTACCCATTGTTTATTGTTTATGGCTTTCGCTAACTGCCTTTCGACTATCGAAGATATTGGATTTTCTTTTTTAAATATTAAACTTAGCCGGTGAATATATATATAGCTTACGTCTCCGATTTACCTCGGCAATTAACACAAATAGTATGAGGATCGATGGAAGCTTTAGGAAGACGTTTATTACAGTCTTTCGCACATTTACGATAGACAGAAGAAGGGTCAGCCATTGTGAAAATTTCAAAGAAAGTCCAAAAAGAAAGCCAAGTTCAGCAACAATAATCAAAAAAGGGATTCAAGAGTTTTATCGAAGATAACCAACACAGCGAAAGCAATAAAACCATGAACAAGTACTTCACCAATCGGTAGAAACTTGAGGTTAAGCACGAGCGGAACCAATGCTGTCACTACCATCGACAGAGAAGAACTGAACTTGTGGAGAAGTATATGCGGTATCTGGCCGATAGTCGGCGCTGGTGGGCACACCCAGCAACCTTCATGGCGATCGCTCGCGAGTTTTTGGAATCTGTCGACCGTCGGAGACGTAAGCTATATATATATTCACCGGGTAAGTATATTCAAAAATTTATTTTAAATTGAAAATATTTTTCACACGAATAAGATAGTTTTTTGTTGGTCCAACTTGGACAGTTTAATTTTACTTGATTTTCAAGATGGCGCCTCTGTTGTTAAAATTTGTGTATAGGGCTAGACCGGCTTCCAAGCTGCTCTTGATTCCCACACAGTATGTATTTATATGCAGAGGGCATGTGTGTTTTTGTTTCTTGTCTATGTTCGTAAGATTGAAATGGACAGGGGCAAGGAATTTTTTCCCCCTACTTTATTAACTAACGAACAACTCTTAAAGATATAATGGAAAGAAAAACATTATGACGTCACAATCGTGACGTAAACTCTTAGCAGGGCGAGATCTGAATGCCTTGAAGGAAATCAGTCCGCCATCGCTACGACGTCACAAATCTTGTGACGTAATCTACGTAGTATGACTTGCAAATATGTAAATTCTTGTCTTTTTCTTGCAAGAAATGTAAAAATACTAACTAAGCATAAGTATTTTAATTTTTATTATGTAGGGAAATATATTATTTTTAAGTACTGTATATATTTGTCCTATTAGTATAATTCCTTTTTTGGGATCAGGCCATGTCGTCCTGTTGGAAGGTTCCTTTAAGTAGCTTCCTTGTGTATATTTGACTACAGTGATATTCCCAGAGAATTTACCTTAAGGTCTCCAGAATTCTAACTCCTGGCGCAAATATCCCTACTTTTCTTTTTAGGGATATTGCATAATATCAGAGGACTTATTCTTGACACACCACATAGCTATCTTCACCCCGAATAGCGTTTCCGCTTCGAGGGGGAAAAGTTGCAAGAAAAAACAAAAGGTACCGCTCCTCCGTTACTGTTTTGAGTAGCTAGATGACATCATCATCGCCGCCATCTTTATTCCTTTACTCGTAGCGCTATTGTTCGGTGATTTTCCTGGTGTTCTTTCGCTATTTTGGAATTTTTGGATTTATCATGCAATCTCCAGCCTCTTCTGCATCTGGAAAGTTGAGTATTTGATCTTTACATTGTATAAATGTAAGCTCTTGCCCTTTTATGAAATGAATTAAGGTTAAATTAACATTTGCAAGAGCTGTTGCCTGAGCCGGAGGCGTCATGGGCGCTGTCGTTCGTAACGCATGAGTCATTTAGTTAGCCAGAACGACTTTCCCGGTATAAGAACATTAAATAATGTTAGCTATTTAGCCTTCATTGCTAGGAATTCTTTATATTATGCCGATAGTATTCATTTTAGTTTCGGCGATTTAGGTAACCGAATCTTGTTTACGCTAGGCTTCCTAGCCTAGGCTTTTCAGTTTTAGTACTTTCATGTATGATATAATAGACTTTCCTAGTACTACAAATTTAATGAAGCTTTAGGCAAAATTTATACATGTAAGATATATTGATTGCATAATATTTTCCTCTTTCAAGATAGTATACGAGAGAGTTTTGGTGATTTAGGTTATCGATTCTCATTGATACTAGACTACTAGCCTAGTGGCTTTAGTATACTTTCATACATGTTCCCCGGTTACCCTCGTGTATCGTTTTATTGATTCAGGCGGAGATAGATATATTCCTAGAATTACTATAAAGCGATACCTGTCTCCTGTGGAGATTTTAGGGTAATCCCTCCTCCCTCTGAGTTTAGCCTAGGCTTTAACCCTAGTTAGTCGTGCCTCGAGTTGTAATTCAGGCAGGACTAGGCTAGGGTTTTCTGTCCCTTCCCTGTAACCGCAAAGGCAGGTTTTTGGGTTTTGGCCAGAACCTCAGAGTAATTAGTCTGGTGCCGATAGCTGGCTGGCAGGGTGAATATCATTCCCCTACTGGGCTAAGCTGCTGGCATAGGAGGCTAAACCTCCCTAGACTGCACCTGAAGGCTTTATATGATATTGGTACCTTCTCCCTGTGGTCTAGCTGACTAGTCCTGTGCCGGCAGACCCTAGGCTGAGGAATAGACATTCTTCTGCCGCCTAGGTGACTTCGGCACTGGAACTCTGTTCCTCTCTTGTTTAGGGGTGGTGGAGAGAGCGCTGCTAGCCCCTCTACTGTATTAGCCGACTCTAGGCTGGAGAATAGAATTCTCCTGCCGCCTGGGATGGCTTCAATACTGGAACAGAGTTTCTCTAAGGTGTGGTAGTTGCCGGCCCCTTCTATACCCCATAGGACCCTCGCCCCTCCCCACTCTGTCTTTTAGTGATGGCCTAGCCATCACAAACCTTTGGCCGCCGTCCTACAATCGCGCCGAATGCCGGCAGGTTGTGGGGCTGGCTCGGACTTCTGTCGGTAGTGACATAGTCACTCAGCTCTCCCTTACTGATGCAATGCTCCGGGATAGCTGGGCCGGCTGCCGGCAGAAGATCCCTTTTGCTGTAGAGTGTTCATCAGTCCTCTCTTGGACTACCATTCACAAACCTGTGGCTGGCAGAGACCGGCAATAGCTGTGGATAGATGGAAACCTGAATATACATTCTCCCCTTCCATTTGAACCCTCATTCTGGAAGAAGGCAGTAAGGCAGAGCTCTTACACTATCCTTCATTCCATGCTTTCTCTCTCTCTATTGGCTAGTGCCGCCGGGTTCTAACCTAACGGTAGCTGCCGGCCACTACCCTAGCCAGCAATGTGCTGGTTAGACCTGTGCGTCGGCAGCCCAAGAGCCACCGGCACATTTGAATTGGCAGGCAAAGTGCCGGCCGAATTCAGATTGCATACAATGACTAGCAGGTCGCTGGCTGGCCTAGTAGGCCGACAGCCGGCGGGCTGCTGGCCGCTGTCTATATAACTAGATCGCCGGCTGGCCTAGTGGGCCGGCCAGCACCACAGTCGACAGTAAACCAACTGAACTGTGCCCTGGTGCTAGTCTTGCTGGCAACATGCCGGCTAGAACTACAGTATATGACTATACAGTAGCCAGTATATTTGCAATATAGTTCATACTGCAAACAGAAAACTACAGTATATATTATACGGTAGCCTAAATTTTCCAACATACTCTGTGTAGCCATGCACAGCCTATTGTTGAGACCATACAATATGAAGAAAGGAAGTTCTTTCTACAGACTGATAAATGGTCAATGATAATGATCCTCAATCTTAAACCTTTGGTTTTAATTTTAAGGGAGATCACAGCAGGAAACACACGTATGTGTCTTTTCTATTTCATTTCTAGCTAATCTATCCTAAGCTATATGCAAAACAAAAACATTAATTATAATATTAGTATAGTTTGTCCAGTGAGACAAACCACTGTATACTCATTTTATTTTCCCCTCTTTACAGGAGGACCACCCTAAGTGCAGCAGCCTCTTCTGCAATGTGAGGAGCAAGAGCTTCTGCGGCCATGAGGTGTGCAGGGAGTACTCCCGCTGTTCCATCACCAAGGGACCTCTGAAGTATTGGGACCCCCAGGTATGTAATGTTTGCAAAGCCTTGGTTACTGAGGCTTTTGATGACCCCAATTCAGCGTAGTCAAGGGATGCAGCAAGGGAAAAGCTGCGTAGATGGGTCCGTGGCTTCCAAAAGAACGCCACGGGGCCTTACCTTCCGATCAAAAGGTTGCGGGCCTATCTTTTTCCTAAAGCATCTAAGGATGCTGTCATACCACAGCTTCGCCCAGACATCCCTTGCGTCCAGCTATCCGTGGAGTCGGATGTATCGGACGCGATGAAAGACATCCAGCTAGACGACAGGATGTCAGAGGTGTCAGAAGACACCAAGAAGGACCTTGCAGGAGGTCAAGAAGAGGAGTCTACTTTGGCTCCTGATAACGAGGAGGAGGAAGCCGAGTTTGCTTCTGTTTCGTCGGTTCTTGCCCCAGAACCAGTACCCTCAACATCTTCTGCTCCTACACCTGAGGACATAGGTAAGACTCTGTCTTCCATCATGTCTATGATGAAGAACATGCAGAAGCAGAATGATTGAAAGGAAGCTGCATTGAGGTTGGAAATACGCCAACTTGCAGCATCCCGTGGGTCTCATGAGAGGCTTAACATGAAGGAACTTCCTTCATGTTCTGATGTGAACCCGTGGAGGTATGCGGAGTACATGCCCCTGACAAACGGGAAGATCTATATCTCTGAAAAGCTGGGGTCAGTCCCCACCGAGGATGTGGAGTTTTGGCCCAGCTTTGAATCTTATCCAGACTGCTTCGTCCGTCTGAAGGCGGAACCAGCGTCGAAGGAAGAGACAGAGCCAAAAGAGGTCATAGTTTTTGACCATTCCAAAGCTCAGGTTCTGTTGGCTAGTACCCTGAAGGAGAGGGGCTTCATTAATTCCAAAGTGCCAGCCCTAAGTAAGAAACACCCTTCCTTTCTTGCTTCATCTACTCAGGAAAAGGATACAAGGCCATATTAAAGGCAATAGAAGCAGGGAAATCTTGCCCTACACTCGAGGAGTGTAGACCCTTATCCCTGGCTTTGCCTCTGGACCAGAAGGACTGGAAGGAAGTACATCTTATCTTCTCAGTCGGGAAGTTGGAGGCAGATATTGCCGGATGCCAGTTCGGCGAGAACCTCCCTAAGTTGTCAGAGTTTCTCTTGCGCAGGGAGCAAGAGACTAAAGAAAGGCTTGCCGCTTCTATGTCCCTCCAGACTACCTTGGAGACAATTGCAAGCGATCCTAAGAACCCGGATATGTTTATGGTTGTGGCTAAAACACATTTAGCCACAACCATAAACAGTGAGACACGAACCCAGGGAGCTAATATCTTCCAATATCTGGGGAAAAAACCTCTTCCTGAGTGAAGTGGTCAAGGAGGTAGTCGACAAGGTTGCCACGGAGAATAGGAACCTTCTCCAAAAGTGGGGCTTGTCACTAAAAAGGAAGACTTCCCTGGATGAGGGTCCCCAACTAAAAAGGAAGACAAAGAGGCCAAGGTTGTCCTCTCACCCCGCCAGACAACAACAACAGAAGCAACAACAACTTCCCATGACCGCGGTGCCCCAGGTGGTGGCACAACCTCAATCCACCTACCAGTTGGTACCCCAGCAGGTGGTGACACAGTCACCAGCCTTTACCCAGCCTTTGAGAGACACACCACTACCTTTTGGCCAAAAGGTAGAGGAACATTTAGAGGTTCCTCTAGACGTCCCTCAAGAGGAAGAGGAAATAGAGGAGGACGCGGTCAAGGAGGCAAGTCCTCCGGTCAACAGCAGAAATGAGATGCTTCCGGTAGGAGGAAGACTATACTCATTTCGGGATCGTTGAACCTTCGATCCCTGGGCCCACAGCCTGATCAAGAACAGACTAGGTTGGAGTTAGAACACAGATCCACCGTCATTCCCTCAATTCTTCCAACACTCCACTCCCGTTCCCCCTCAAAATGAAAACGCTATTCGGGGTGAAGATTGCCATGTGTCGTATCAAGATATACGTCCCCTGATATTATGCGATATCCTTAAGAGAAATTTTAAGGATATTCGCCCCAGGAGTTAGAATTCTGGAGACCTAAAGGTCAATTCTCTGGGAATATCACTGTAGCCAAATATCCCTTAGAAAACTACCAATAGGAACCTTCCATCAGGACAACATGGATATCTCTCCCAAAAAATAGATTTGTTCCGTAACCGAAATACAAACCACGCTATTTACAAAGGGTATTACTTTTAGCGTAGCTGAAATGGCTAGCCATTAGAATTTAACAAGGGTGTATTACCCCCGCGCTAATTAGCTGGGGGGGGGGGGTAGGGGAGTGGTAGCTAGCTACCCCTCCTCCCCCTCACACACAGGTGAATACCCACTTTCACTTTTGGCTCGGACTGTGACAGACGTCTCTGTCTTGGTCCTCGCTTGGCAGCCATTGTTTGTTTGTTTGTTTTGTCTTTACTTAATCGCTTACTTTTCTTTTACTCAATATATATGTAAACATGTTTTCATGTTTGTATATATATTTGAGTATAGAAATAAGTAAGTTTCCTTTTCAGATGTGTGTGTGTAGTGTACGATATCTACGTGGAGGCCTCGGCAGTTAGGCCACCACGGCGTTTTTTTATGGGTGGCGATCGAGTTTGACTTATGTCTTTCTCTCTCTCTCTCTCTTGAGGTCGTTCACCCTTTTACTACGTGTTACTACGCCCTTGTAGCCTAGCTTCCTTTCCGTGTGGGGGGTTGCTACGCCGTACGTTTGTCTCAATTAGTTATGAATCTAATTGTAGTTGTTTTTTGTTTTTCAGCTTGTAGAACGATTCCTTTCGGGGTTTTCGTTCTTTCTTTAGTGTTCATTTATTTTTAAATTACATAATTACATAGTTACATAATTATAATTGTTATAATCCTGTTTTGGTTACAGCTCTAATTCCGCGAGTGTAAGTGGTTGTGAGGGCACGTGCCTGTTGTGTAATTCTTGTTCCTTTCCCTCGGGATTCCTCTAAGGAGCCTTCCCGGGGGAATGAATGTGTACTAATATTATTTGTTTTATTTTTTTACAGTTACCGATCTAGTTCGTTTCTGTAATATAGCAACGGTGTGAGCTGTCTGGATGAGTCCTGGGGATTCGGCTGTTGCTGCCTCCCCCCTTGTATTTTCGTCAGGGGCGTGTCTCCTTCTACTGGTAGTACTCCCGTGACGACGGACAGCTCTCCAGTTCATTTTAGAACACTCAGGAGGCTTGCCTCCTTGGGCGGATAACTTTCCTTCCGAGGGAAGTTTTTCCTGTCCAGGCTTGAGTTTTTCCCCTTTTGGGGGGTTCTTCTCTTGCCTTTTTTTCGTGCGACTATGCTCTTGGTGCTGAGCGGTCGCACCTGCAGTTTCACTCAAGGGGCTGGGCAACTGCAGGAGATCCTCTTCGGAGGATTGCTCCTTTTAGGTCACTGGCTGACCAGTCTCTTCCACGAAGTGTTTCTCTTTCGTTCGCGAGAGAGTACACTCATAGAGACTCCTCTTCGGAGGTTTCTTCTGTTGCTGTTGCTGTTGGCCTCCCTCGCCGTAAGGCCCACCGTCCGCCTCGTCGTAAGGGCCTCTCATCTCCCTATAAGGGTGCTTGAGGCGCCTTTTTGGATCTCCGTTTGCAGCCTAAAACTCCTTTTTCTCGATCTTCCGCCTTGGTGCAGATGGACAGCAGTCTGATCTCGTCTTCCGACGGGCAACGGTCTTCCCGACGGACAACGGTCTTCCCGACGGACATCAGTCTCCCGGCGGACAACGATCCCTTCGGGGCAAAGGGTTGCCCCCACGGGGGTTCTTCCCTTGCGTGTCAGGGTTTCCCTGCGCGCCCTTCTGCTCATCAGCGCTCTCCTGTTCGTCAGCGCTTCAAGATGATCTTCCCTGCGGTTCCTGTTGGTTCCTGTTACGCGCCCTGTGCGCCCACGTTCGCCCTCGCGATCTAGAACTTCGGTTCAGGTCGGGGTCAAGGACTCTTCTTTTTTGCGCAGGCTTCCACGCGTAGCCTTCTGCTCGTCAGCGATCATCAGCTCGCCAGCGATCATCAGCTCGCCAGCGATCATCAGCTCGCCAGCGATCATCAGCTCGCCAGCGATCATCAGCCCGCCAGCGATCATCAGCTTGCCAGCGATCTCCGGATCGCCCACGTGTGTTACAGCCGGCACGCCAACGTTCTCCAACACTTCTGAAGGAACATGGTTCGCCAGCTACTAGCTCACCTGCGCATGCTGATCGCCATCGCGCGACCCTCAACTGCGGATGCTGATCGCCATCGCGCGACCCTCAACTGCGGATGCTGATCGCCATCGCGCGACCCTCACCTGCGGATGCTGATCGCCATCGCGCGACCCTCAACTGCGGATGCTGATCGCCATCGCGCGACCCTCACCTGCGGATGCTGATCGCCATCGCGCGACCCTCAACTGCGGATGCTGATCGCCATCGCGCGACCCTCACCTGCGGATGCTGATCGCCATCACGCGACCTTCAACTGCGGATGCTGATCGCCATCTCGCGACCCTCAACTGCGGATGCTGATCGCCATCGCGCGACCGCACACCTGCGGATGCTGATCACCATCGCTCAACCCTGCGCATGCTGATCACCATCGCGCGACCCTCAACTGCGTATGCTGTTCGCCATCACGCGATCGCCCACCTGCAGATGCTGTTCGCCATCGCGCGACCGCCAACCTGCGCATGCTGATCGCCATCGCGCGACCCTGGCATGCTGATCACCATCACGCGACCCTGCGCATACTGATCACCATCGCGCGACCCGGCGCATGCTGATCACTGCTCGCGATCGCTCACCTTCGCATACTGCTCGCCAACGCACGAATCGCTCACCTACGCATACTGCTCGACCATCGCGTCGGCATAACACAACGCGCCATCGCCAACCTGCGCGTTAGCGCTCACCAGCTCACCACCGATCGCTTGTTGATCCATATCGCCAGCGGTCCTCCTCGCCCACGCGGCAGCGCGTTTCCTCGCCATCGCGCTAACGCTTGCGTTCGCCGCCTCGGACTCGCTCTCATCCACCTGCCCACCCTCACGACCGCTCGCCTGCGCGCCCGCGCGACCGCTCGCCCGTGCAACCGCGCGACCGCTCGCCCGTGCAGCCGCGCGACCGCTCGCCCGTGCAGCCGCGCGACCGCTCGCCCGTGCAGCCGCGCGACCGCTCGCCCGTGCAGCCGCGCGACCGCTCGCCCGTGCAGCCGCGCGACCGCTCGCCCGTGCAGCCGCGCGACCGCTCGCCCGTGCAGCCGCGCGACCGCTCGCCCGTGCAGCCGCGCGACCGCTCGCCCGTGCAGCCGCGCGACCGCTCGCCCGTGCAGCCGCGCGACCGCTCGCCCGTGCAGCCGCGCGACCGCTCGCCCGTGCAGCCGCGCGACCGCTCGCCCGTGCAGCCGCGCGACCGCTCGCCCGTGCAGCCGCGCGACCGCTCGCCCGTGCAGCCGCGCGACCGCTCGCCCGTGCAGCCGCGCGACCGCTCGCCCGTGCAGCCGCGCGACCGCTCGCCGGTGCAGCCGCGCGACCGCTCGCCGGTGCAGCCGCGCGCCCACACGCCCACGTGCCTGCACGTCTACGCTCATGCTCTCCAATGTTCGCCCACGCGCGAACCAACGGTTTTTTCCATCGCGCAGACGGATGGTGTTCCGTCGCGCGAACCTACAGTGTTTCTTCGCACAAATGTCGGCTTATTTCTTGCAGTATCCATTGCTCGTCTATGGGTTATCGCTCGCCGACCACCAGGAATTCCCGTCGCGCGAGCTCCAGGGCAATTGCGACCACGATTCCCAATGGGGTTTTCGCAGCATGACCAGCCTGGCGAGTTCTTCTGGATCGTATTTACAGAACACTGCCTCACCCCGTAAACACAGAGCATGGCACTTGCAAGAATAGGAGAAACTTAAGGGAGATCTGAGCAACACTCCTCTATTCCTGAACCTGGGTTAGCCCTTCCCCGTCATTCCCTGGAAGGATTTTTGGCGGGGGGGCTTTCCGTTCGAGATTTCTCCATCGGACAAGGGGTGACTGCTTACCTCCTTCTCTGGGAGCTCACCAGGTTCTTTCCCTCCTCGGTTACGGCCCGAGGTTTGGTTCAAGGAAGCTACAGGAAGATCAAGGGTACTTTCCTCCTCTCGAGCTCAGGCACCTTGGCCTTTCATCGTTAAGTATCTAACTTGCGGACAAGCTCGATGTTGTACCATCTGGACGCGCTGACTGAGGGCTTCCTTCGGGTGTCTCATCTGTGGAGGTCGACGACCTCAGACACCCTTCCATCCTTGAGAAGAGTTTGTTTGTGCCCAAGGACAGAGACTTAGACAGCTGCTGTGCGGAGTAAATCGACTTCCGGTTTCACTCCTCCAAGGCGCTTTCTTCCAGACTCTGCAGGGCTCCAGCGCCCTTTTCTTTCAACTACGTCGGCCTAAGTTATCGGCTACGATAACTGGGACAAGGTGTCCAATTGCAGTTTCCTCCTGTCAGGAACAGATGGCACGGGAGACTCCCCCGGGGGGGCATAGTCCTAAAAGGAGTTCACGAACTCTAGGATTGCAGGTTTTTCGCTGGGAGGATGCTTAAGGTTACTCATCCGAATAACAGCTTCCCGATGCCCATTCCCGCACAATCTCTGTGAGTAGCCAAGGATATCGCGCCTGCCGTCTCTGTCAGCGAATTCAGTGTCTCTGAACCTCTATGCCATAGTGTCAGCAGAGTTGCCCGGTTGGGCAGAATGATCCATACCTTAGGCGAAGGTCTTCCTTAGGATCATCGACGGCTTCACCCCCGGCCCCCTTAGTCGATCCTTTCTTGTAAGGAAGGATCTGAGAGGGGATTTCCATAGTCGACCTCTCAGCCCTGATCAAGTTTGTCGAACAAACTTCGGTCAGCGTAGACCAGCAGAATCGATCAGACTGGTAACGAGGCGACAGGACTCCTTAAACCCTGGATCGGAAGGACGGGTACTTTCAGTTTCCATTCCATCCATCTTCCAGGGTGCTCGTCGAATTCAGCCTAGACTGCAAGTATTCCTGCTTATGATGCAGTGTGGCTATCCCGCCATGGCATAGCAGGTTTGTTTCCCCAGAGAACTCTCCCTGCCTTCCTCTTGGCCGCTCAGGTGCAGGCTTCCGCCTCCTCTGCTGTTTGGAGGGCTGGTCAACTCCGGTAGGCTCGGGTTTCGACCTTCTTCAGCGCCGGGACAAGCTTCCGGATGCTTACCATGAGTGTGGGCTCATGGTATTTTGCTTGGAGCCTTCTCTTCCTCTGCCTCAACATCTGGAGTATCTGGCCATGATATTGAGTCAACCGCCTTACCACATTGGAAACCCCGCTTCTCGTCCGTCCAGCGAGGTTAAGCAACGTCGGTACTTGGATGGGTGACCACCTGGGGACGCCAGATTCTGTTACCACATCCTCCGAGCCTTCCTTTCGGTTGACTGTGGCAAGACTGAGGAGAGTCGCAGTACCTGTTCTCAGTCAAGCAGAGCTTTCAGCCCTACCTTGGAACGTTTCCTAGTTCTTTCCTCATTGACCCGTCTATAGTCCGAACGGTCGCCTCAGGATAAGTTCCATGTGGGGCGATCCAAGTTCCGGTGGCTTCAGGCAATGTTTAACCGGACTCCCTGGCCCTATGGGACCAGCGGAACTATTAGACCTGCAATGGGTGTTGACCTATGGAGCCTCTTGATGGTAGTGGATATTCTCGTCCTTTCCCCACATTCTTGATGCGGTTCTCGGACTCGTCAAAGGAAGGGGGGGGGGCATGTTCCGGTCCAGGCCTATGGTCAAGACCTGAAGGATACCTCTCCATCATTCAGGCAGGCTTAGGGGCCTTAGTCTGGCCCCTCTTCAGATCCTACAGCTCCTGCCGAGTCGCCCCGTTGCGCGTCGACTTCATTCTAACCAGCAGGGGACGCATTTTCACACCTTCACATCTTGCAGTAGAGATACCGGGATGATTGAGATTCTCTCAATACCACCATCGGCTCTCTCATTCCAGGCAGGGGAATGTTTCTCTGGGGGTCTTTGACCTTGGGTAACCAGCAAGTGCTGGTCTGGGGGACCTGATCGCGACAGCTTGGAACCTCAAGCTTCCGCTAGTCTTCCTCACAGTCTCAGACCCCGAGACTCTGGCAAGATGCATTCCGGTGATGGTGGGACAACTTCGACGCCTGCGTCTTCCCTCCTTTTTGTCTGTGGACAATGGGTCTCAACAAGACCAGGTTGTCTGTCAACCTTTCAATGGGAGAGCTCCACTGGGACTATGCGCAGAACGGTTTCTGGACCCTCTGCTTCCCCTGACGGAACTCCCGGGAGAGCTTCTCCCACGGCGCAGACTACTCAAGCAACCACACTGCGACATCTCTCCCGAACCGGGGCGTCGCTTCGGCTTCATGCCTGGAGACACTACGCTTCCTCCTCTAGAAGAGACAACCCGCTACAGGCGCGGTACGGAGGTCGCGTCATCTGCGATAGTCATCCACAGGGGTCTCCCAGGCAAAGTGAAGAGTCTAAGGTGGTTGGTGCCGTGGGAGATATACCTCTTCCCTTGAGGCCTCTTCTCCAGCAATAACGGTCTTATTGCCTTTCGGCGGGAGGAAACTCCTTTCCCCTCTCGGCAATGAAGCCTGTCGCTCAGCCTTTCCCTGACCTTCAGGCTTAAAGGAATAACTTTTTCCTGCCTGCTGGATCTATCCTCGCTCATGCGAAGCTACGATCGTCCCTGCCCTAGTCGGAGGAAGACCTCCAACTTGGAGCATGGCTCGGACTTTTAGTCCTTTAAGAGATCTTCTCAAGACCCTTTTACGACAGGCCTCGGATTGTATTCCGCCTTGGGTCTTCTGCTCACTCTGGCCACGGCCAGTGTGTAAGCAATCTTCTTGGTCTCTTACTACTCCCCCCTTTCTAAGGAAGAGGGGAAGGCAACATTCAGGCTCGCTCCTGAGTTGTTGGCTAGACTCGGAATCTGAGGGTCCCGGCCCTTCGGTCGATTCATTCAAGATTTCGAGTCTCCATTCTGTGTCTGATGTCCCAAGACCTTCTCTTTCTTGCCAGTAAGGAATCGAGAGGTTAGCGCAGGGAACAGCTGCAGTTTGTCCTCAGTTGCAGCCGATTTGGGAACACAAGGAGGACATGGGGGGAGAGTCACCAGTATACCTCTTCAGCCCGGACTCAAGGACATTCATCTCGACCTGTCTTCAGACCCTCCCCCGTCACGTCGCCCTACAGCACGATGTTGAATACATCGCAACGTCCCTCGCCTTCGAGTAATACTACTCTGTGACGCAGGTGCTACAAGCTGGAGTCTGGAAGCGTCTGATGACCTTCGCAGCCCGCTTCCTGCAGGGCGTGACCCACAGGAGTCTCGATACGTTTTCTATCGCTCTTTGGTGGCTACACAACAATGGGAGAGCTCCACTGGGACTATGCGCAGAACGGTTTCTGGACCCTCTGCTTCCCCTGACGGAACTCCCGGGAGAGCTTCTCCCACGGCGCAGACTACTCAAGCAACCACACTGCGACATCTCTCCCGAACCGGGGCGTCGCTTCGGCTTCATGCCTGGAGACACTACGCTTCCTCCTCTAGAAGAGACAACCCGCTACAGTCGCGGTACGGAGGTCGCGTCATCTGCGATAGTCATCCACAGGGGTCTCCCAGGCAAAGTGAAGAGTCTAAGGTGGTTGGTGCCGTGGGAGATATACCTCTTCCCTTGAGGCCTCTTCTCCAGCAATAACGGTCTTTCTTATTGCCTTTCGGCGGGAGGAAACTCCTTTCCGCTCTCGGCAATGAAGCCTGTCGCTCAGCCTTTCCCTGACCTTCAGGCTTAAAGGAATAACTTTTTCCTGCCTGCTGGATCTATCCTCGCTCATGCGAAGCTACGATCGTCCCTGCCCTAGTCGGAGGAAGACCTCCAACTTGGAGCATGGCTCGGACTTTTAGTCCTTTAAGAGATCTTCTCAAGACCCTTTTACGACAGGCCTCGGATTGTATTCCGCCTTGGGTCTTCTGCTCACTCTGGCCACGGCCAGTGTGTAAGCAATCTTCTTGGTCTCTTACTACTCCCCCCTTTCTAAGGAAGAGGGGAAGGCAACATTCAGGCTCGCTCCTGAGTTGTTGGCTAGACTCGGAATCTGAGGGTCCCGGCCCTTCGGTCGATTCATTCAAGATTTCGAGTCTCCATTCTGTGTCTGATGTCCCAAGACCTTCTCTTTCTTGCCAGTAAGGAATCGAGAGGTTAGCGCAGGGAACAGCTGCAGTTTGTCCTCAGTTGCAGCCGATTTGGGAACACAAGGAGGACATGGGGGGAGAGTCACCAGTATACCTCTTCAGCCCGGACTCAAGGACATTCATCTCGACCTGTCTTCAGACCCTCCCCCGTCACGTCGCCCTACAGCACGATGTTGAATACATCGCAACGTCCCTCGCCTTCGAGTAATACTACTCTGTGACGCAGGTGCTACAAGCTGGAGTCTGGAAGCGTCTGATGACCTTCGCAGCCCGCTTCCTGCAGGGCGTGACCCACAGGAGTCTCGATACGTTTTCTATCGCTCTGTGGTGGCTACACAACAGCTGGTCTAACCTCAGGCTCCTTTTTGGACAGGTAGCAGAAGGTTGAGGGCATTGTTATCAGGTTTTAGTCTGCATGAACGAAAGAAGTATGTCTGGCCCTTACTTCTTTCTTCATCATCCCCTCTACGGGGAAGCAGCATCCTGGTCTCTGCATAGCTGACCTCGAACCTCTGCAGGTAAACCATGCTTCCTTGTGTTCCGAGTATTGAGTCAATACTGTCGCGTCCCCCATACCCTGACGAGGTGGTATTGGGAACGTCCTAACCCAGAGTTCCTTCTGGAACTCCAGGTCAACTGCCTAGGACGGGTCACACTTCTTCCTTCACACACAAGCTTACGTAGGCCACATGGTTCCTTGCGGAGCAAGGAACTTGTGAGGTGCAGGGACTCCTTTTCTCGAGTGCGACTCACTCGGATTCTGAGTCCCCGGTTAAAGCCAAAGCCAGTATGGCTGGGGACTTTCCACCCTTCCTAAGGGATAAGTCACCCTTTGTAAATAGCGTGGTTTGTATTTCGGTTACGGAACAAATGACAAATTCGAAGATAATTTGTATTTTTCCTAACCATACAAACCTTAGCTATTTACACATATTTGCCCGCCAGCCCTGTCCCCCAAGACAAGTCCTACCTCTAAGTGAAAGTGAGTATTCACCTGTGTGTGAGGGGAAGGAGGGGTAGCTAGCTACCACTCCCCTACCCCCCCCCCCCCCCCGCTAACTAGCGCGGGGGTAATACACCCTCGTTAAATTCTAATGGCTCGCCATTTCAGCTACGCTAAAAGTAATACCCTTTGTAAATAGCTAAGGTTTGTATGGTTAGGAAAAATACAAATTATCTTCGAATTTGTCATTTTTCGCTTCGCTTCAAAATTCGTTATGTAAGATAATGGAGAAGATGGTCCATGCAAGACTACAGGTACTGTGGTACATGAAGAACAAAGGTGTTTTATCACATATTCAGTGTGGATTTAGAAAAATGCACTCAACAACTGATATGTTGGTACAACTTGAGTCCTTTATTTGTGAAGCCTTTGCTTCCAAACGGCTCCATATAACAGTTTTTTTTTTTTACCATGAAAAGGCATATGATACTGCTTGGAGATACTGTACTGTATGGTATTCTTAAAACCATTTATAATATAGGTTCATTCAATCACTAATTTCATAGATTTTTTCAAGTTAAAGCAGATTAAACCCTGTTAGGGATGAAATGTCAGGAAGAAGGAGTTCCCCAGGTAGTGCGCTAAGTGTAACCATATTTGCATTAGCCATTAATGAGATATCCTCTGTCATATCCCAAGATATTTTCTCAACGCTCTATGTAGATGATCTCTCCATATCATTTGCTGGAACTAGAATGTCAGTGGTTGAGAGAAAATAAGTAAAGCTAGATTTTTAGGATTGATACAGTATGTGATTGTAGACTTACATGGGTTCCTCACTTAAAAGCTAAATGTCTTGATGTTCTGAATCTTTTAAAAGTTTTGTCACATACACCCAGGGTATCAGACCACAAAACTATTTTAGAATAATACAAGACCTTAATTTTTAAAAGATATAGTCATGGGTGTGAAATATTCTCCTCAACCACCCCAAGCCGATTGAAGACAGTAGATTCCATACACCATGCTGGTATCAGATAGTCCACAGGAGTCTTTGGAACTTAGTCTGTCCCAAGCCTTCTTGTTGATGCTGGAGAATTACCTTTATTATTATTATTATTATTATTATTATTATTATTATCATTGTTATTATTGTTATTATTATTATTACTACTTGCTAAGCTACAACCCTACTTGGAAAAGCCGGATGCCATAAGCCCAGGGGCTCCAACAAGGAAAATAGCCCAGTGAGGAAAGGAAACAAGGAAAAATAAAATATTTTAAGAACAGTAACCTTGAAATAAATATCTCCTATATAAACTATAAAAACTTTAACAAAACAAGAGGAAGAGAAATAAGATAGGATAGTGTGCCCAAGTGTACCCTCAAGCAAGATAACTCTAACCTCAGACAGTGGAAGACCATGGTACAGAGGCTATGGCACTACCCAAGATTAGAGAACAATTGTTTGATTTTGCAGTGTCGTCGTCCTACAAGAGCAGCTTACCATAGAGGAAAGTGGCCACTGAACTGTTACTGTGCAGTAACCCCTTGGGTGAAGAAGAATTGTTTGGTAATCTCAGTGTTGTCTGGTGTATGAGGACAGAGGAGAATATGTAAAGAATAGGCCAGACTATTCGGTGTATTCGTAGGCATAGGGAAAATGAACCGTAACCAGCGAAAAAGATCCAATGAAGTACTGTTTGACCAATCAAAGGACCCCGATAACTCTCTAGCGGTAGTATCTCAATGGGTGGCTGGTGCCCTGGACAACCTACTAGACTTCTATTGTTCGGTATTGGTTTAGGTTGCAATGACTTCATAATTCTTTAGCCTGTCTGGCTGCAAACCTTGTAAGGTATTGTAGATATTTTGAGTTAACCCAAAATCTCCTCAACCTTACCAACCCCTCCATGGAAGTTACCAGAGATATCTTTTTGTATATATTTTATTGGTACAGTATAGGAAAAAACATCACTGACTTAGAAGCCAGGTCTCTTTTTATAGAAATGTTTAAGAACATTGGGGATCAACTTTTATGTCCACTGATGGCTCCAAATCTGATGTGGGCATTAGATTTGGAGTATATTTTTTGTGGTTTTAATTGTAGAGGTGCACTTCTAGTATATTTCATATTTACTGCTGAACTATATGGCTTACTAACTGCTATTAAGAGAATATCGTTGGAAGAGGAGGGCAATTTTACCATCTTTAGTGATGCAAGAATTGTTCTACAAGCTTTAGAAGTTTTTAATTCCAGTAACCCTTTAGTTTTAAGATTTTAGAGTGGCATTTAATTTTGGACTGAGAGGCATAATATTTTGATTTTGCCAGGTTCTGGCACACACAGGTGTGACTGGAAATGAGAAGGCAGATATACTGGCAAAGAATGCTGCAGCCGAGATGCTACCAAGAAGCTATTTAATTTTCTGTGAGGATTTTTCATCTAGCATCAAGAATTTTATTTATAATAATTGGCAACAGCATTGGAATGGTTTAGTTGATAATAAGATGAGAGAAATAACGAAAGTTATATCTCCTTGGAGGTATAACATAATGCCCCGAAAGTGGAAGACTACTCTTTGTCGTCTTCGGATCAGTTACACTCGGTTGACACAAGTTTCTACTAACTAGCCAACTCCAACCATATTGCAATGATGGTTTGGTACCCTTGACAGTGAGGCATTTGTTGACTGAATGCCCCACTTTTAGTACCTTAGAAAATAGATATCTGTTTGAGGCTCGAGGTGAGGATGACAGGTTCATCCTTGCCAAGATTCTTGGACATGATGGATGTATCGTACCATGCTAGCGGTGTTTTTAGATTTAGTTCAGAAGTAGATCTGAAAGCTATTTAACTTTTTTAAGGACATCTTTACTTTTGTTGTTTGAAGTTAAATTTATTTTCTTTAATTACAGTATAATAAATGATATTGGTTTCAATAACCTTAGATGTCAAGATGCTAGAAAACCAATTAATCAATCTTCTTCACCTCCCTTGGGTTATAACAGTTGGAACCCCAGAGAGCTGGACGGACGTTGATGCAGATAAAATGCCACTCGTAGCTAGTAGCATTTCTATTTCTGTTAGAAGAGACGTGTTAATTCCACCATCCTTTCATAAGGGCAAGGATGGATATGTACAGGTAAACCCATTGATTTAATTTTGCCTTGCTTGACAGACTCATTTTAAAAGATAGAGATTTCCTTTTACAATACAACAGCTTTGGTGTCCTGGGCTGCAAACGTAATGGTATTTTTAACCCTGGTTCGGCAGATGCCCAGGATAGTATGCTCCGGAGTTTACCCAGCCAGTTTCGTTATATACTGTAGACTTGCTCTCATGATAAAGGATCAAGTTTTTTATTCATGTAGGAACAAATCAAATTTTTTAAGTACAGGCGTAATTTGTATTTTTCCTAACTATGTAAACCTGAGTCCTTTAACTTCCCACCTTCACCTTCCTCCTAAGGCCCGAATGCTATGAAAGTGATTGTTCACCAGCAGAAGGGGCAGGTGAACAGTTCAAAATGTCTCCGAATTCAAACAAATTTTCGGAACTCGACCAGCCGAGTCGACCCGAACCAGTCCGAACAGCATCTCCCACCAACTTCACGGCTTCAGTTTGAGACCGCCTTCCATCGAAGGAAGACTCGTGCGTTCCCTTGTGCTTTAGATTGTGCTAATCTGAATTTTTTGTTTTTTGTTTATTACCTCTGAGCATTCATAATGGGTCCAAAGAAAGCCAGGAGTGAACAGAAAGATAAAGAGGAGGACAGTGAGAATGACAATTGAACTAAAAAATGAAATAATTGCCAAATTTTGAAATGGCGTTCGTGTTTCAGTTCTCGATGTGCAGTGTGGCATTCCAAAATCAACGATTTCAACTTTCCTCAAGAACAAAGAAGTGATAAAGGGAACTAATGTTGCTAAAGGTGTGACTTTGATAATGAAGCAAAGGTTGCAGGTAATGGAGGAAATGGAAAAGCTGCTACTAATATTCATTAAGGAAAAGAAGTTATCCGGTAATAGCATTAGGGAAGCTTTTATTTGTGATAAAGCCTTACAAATTTACAGTGAACCAGAAAAGAAAATGCCTGGTACAAGTGCCGAAAGTGAAACATTTACGTTCAAAGCCAGCAGAGCTTGGTTAGAAAAATTAAAAAACAGAACTGGCATACATCGTGTAACAAGACATGGCGAGGCAGCAAGTTCGAACAAAGTTGGAGCTGAAAGCTTCGTTAAGAAGTTTAATATTTGTATCAAGGAAGAACAGTTTCTTCCTCATCAGGTTTTCAATTGTGACGAGACTGGGTTATTGTGGAAAAAAATGACGGACAGTACGTACTTTACAAAGGAGGAAAAATCACTGCCCGGTCACAAGCCTATGAAAGAGAGGCTCACTATTTTGTTGTTTGTAATTGCTAGCAGTGACTGTAAAATAAAACCTTTGCTCGTCTATTCAGATATCCCCCGTGTCTTTAAAAAGAACATAATGAAAAGTAAATAGCCTGTTATGTGGCGGGCAAACGCGAAGGCATGGGTGACCAGACTGTTTTTCAATGAGTGGGTGCACGAAGTCTTTGCCACCTAAGTGATGGAATATCTAACGGCAAAAAATTGGTCAATAAAATGGCTGTTAATTATGGACAATGCTCCTGTTCACCCCCAAGGTTTAGAGGATGGATTAGTTGATGAATTCAGTTTCATCAAAGTTAAATTCCTGCCGCCGAATACAACGAATTTTAAAAAACTACACCAAAGCTCTTTTCCAAAAGTTTTTTGAAGTGACATGACACACAGCTAACACTTCGAAAATTTTGGAAAGAACACTTCGTATCTTGAGCTTTGTGAATCTCATTGACAGTGCATTGAGTGCTTTAATGTACCGTACATTAAATTCAGTGTGAAGAAAACTCGTTGTCAGAATGTGTACCGAAGAGAGATTTTGAGGGGTTTCAGTCTGAATCAGGTTCTCCAGTCGAAGAAAGTGCTGTCATTGATGAGATTTTGACCATGGGAAAACTTTGGGACTTGCAGGTAAAAAAGAGGGCATTGATGAGCTTGTGGAAGGACACTCTACAGAGTTAACAACCAAAGAGTTGTTGCATCTGCATTAATAGCAGCAGAAGGATATGGTAGAAGACCTTTCACCAGAAGAGGATGAAGGAAGGGAGGAGGTTCCGAGTGTCTTAATCAATGAAATGTGTAGAAAATAGCGTGAACTGCAGTTTTTTGTTGAGAAATATCACCTTCATACAGTTGTGGAATATTTTTAATGAGTGTGTAATGTCCCACTGCAGGAGAATAGTACAACGAAGAAAAAATGATGGATAGGTCTTTAATCAAAGAAAAACGACAAGCAACTGCAGAGATTGAGTCACAAGAGCAAAAGAGGCAGAGAAGGAAAAAACTCCTGAAGGCATGTTACCCACTGCTTTCATGGAAGGTAAGCAAATGATACAAAAAGAGTTTAAATTTATTTTATCATGTATTTAGTTTTAGTATTCAGTTTTAATAGTTAATATACTGTACATGTTTTTACATATTACAGTAGTACAATATTTAGTTTTAGAATGTGAACATTTATCTTGCTCCCTCTTTTGTTTTGTTCAAATGCTAGCAGTGCTTGGGAATGAATTAATTTAGTTAATTTACATTATCTCTTATGGGAAAAATTGTTTCGGTTTTCGAACAAATCGGTTTTCGACTACAATTCCTGAACGAATTATGGTCGAGAACCGAGGTATTACAATACCGACTATTACCGTCACCTCGTTCTAAGATTTTAACTGCCAAGTTCCAGCTGCGCTGAATTAGTTCTCATATTAAATGATGCAGGTTTGTATAGTTTTGCAAAATACCAATTACTTTAAAATTTGTGAATTTTTTGAGCGTTACCTCACCATATTTGCGCTCTCTCATTAGCAAGCTAGTATGCACTAGCATGCTACTACTGTACATGCCTGTGTAAGCCTAAGGGCAACTCATCTGTTTGCAATCACTTGCTCCTAAGAGAGTGCCAGCTTACCTGCTTCCAATCACAGACACCTAAGGGAGTGTCAACTCTCCTGCTCCAGATCATGTGCTCTTACGGGAGAACCGCTCGACCTGCTCGTGATTGCATGCTCTAAGAACCACATGATTGGAAACCACACAATCAAATACCAAATAATTGGAATTTATGCTCATTGTTTAGTTGATTGTCACTTTTTAGTCATCATGAAATTATTAAACTTTCTTTTTTCATCAGTACCATCCGAGCGCTAACAGCAAAGATCTTTCAACACCTGAGATCTTGCATCAGTTCCTGGATTGCCCAATCAAAGACAGGAGAGCTTTTCCTGTACTAAGGTTTTTGGAGAAAAAAGTCACAAAATTTCAAGTATTTTGTATTTTTTCATCGGAGGCCAGATTTTCCAACTTGTTCGCTCGATAGGGTTTAAAAAGGGATTTCCTGGGTCCTATCTTAGCGCTCATAACATGTACAAGCACAATTGTCAGCATGGATTCAGTCTGTTCTAGGTAAGGCATTTGCATGACAGTAAACGCATCACAGGATACCACATACTTCCATTCACTACTCAGAACCAGTTCATTTACTGAAGGAGCTAATGCTTGCTCTCCCCTTCTTCTTTGTATGAAATCATCCCATTCCCTGTTTAGGATGGCCAACATTGTCTTGGGGGACTCTTTGAGGATGTAGAGAGAATCATCAACCTTATGACACCTAACATTAAGAGAGCTTTAAGATTTAGTCTATGATTATCAGGTTTGTTAGTTAGTTGAGGCTCCTTCTACTTTGACAGTAAGGCAAATTTCCCCATGAACAGCGCCTCAACAATCGCTTCAGTAATTCCTGTAATGCTATCAGTCTACAACCTGCATTCTCTTCACCTTCAGGTGCTGTCTGGAACAGGAATACAGTATGTCTTACCCAGGTAGCGGTGGGACGATCCATTCTGTATTGTAAGAATTCCTCACCCCTGGAGAATCTAAAGCCCCTGTCTACTTCGAAGAAAACTCCTGCCTTTTAGCTGACTTCCATCTACAATGTGCCATTTTTTGTATACCCTTTACAAGTAAAAACCCTCTTGGGAAGAAATTATGGTAAAGATGTTTGCAAGATTCTCTCAGGGAAGAGAACTGTCTGAGCAAACATACTCGGTCAACAGGGACTTGGTGTAAGAATCAGATGTGATCCTACATCATGACAGAGCAGAAATGCTTTTCTTCCAGTAGTCACCAATGTGTGACTTGCTTAACATTTCAGCTAAAATAGTAACTTTGTTTTCCCCAGTTAAATGTAATCTGATCATTGATGCTCTGACTCAAAACTAGCAAATCATTATTCAGTATCTACCATGCTTGTGAGAAAGGTGTTGATATAAGTGATGGGTTTTTGACTGAACCATTTTATGGAAATTATTTTCAGAAGTTTTTAACTAATGTTTTATTGATCATTAATAAGCAATTTTATTTTTTCAGAGAAGTGCACAGTATCTCCAGA